>NC_084488.1:104734843-105046718 GCF_030035675.1 Rhineura floridana
CCAATCTGAATCTATGCTCCTGCAACTTAAAACCATTAGACCTAGTCCTACCCTCTGGGGCAGCAGTGAACAAATCTGTACCCTCCTCTATGTGACAGCCCTTCAGGTACTTAAATTCGAAAGCAAGTTACATAAAAAGCCATCCGATTTGCAGTCTTCGCAACAGAGGTTTCTGTTTGAGTTTTCATTCCCTATGTTGGCAAAAATGAGTGTCTGGGAGTGCAGTGGGCTGAGGGCAAACTGGGTAAATATTCGTTTGTAAGTAGCTAAAATTATGCTTTCCACTTCAGCATGACTATGAATAAGCCACCAAGCAAATATGGGTCATTAAGAGGATGAAATTTGGTTCCAAAATATTCCTGTCCACTCAAAGCTTCTGCTCAAGTGAGGCCTCAGGAACCTTCCCAGGTTTCTAGAGTCACATGTAATTAATGCGGAGATTTCAGCAACCAAACTGCTTTCTAGGGTTTGTCCGTATTTATTTCTTACCAATGGGGTCCACTCAGGATTGCTTTGGGTGTGAAAGTTCAGTAACAACAGCACACTCATGTGTGGCCTGGACATACTGCTAGTGAAATACACGACAAGGAAGTTGCACACTTACTCTGCAGGACATTAATATGAACATCCTTGTTATGAGTCAAACCACTGGTCCAACTAACCTAATAGCGTCTATATTGGGGTCGTCTTCATGGTACTCTCCAGATGTTGTGGGACTACTGTTCCCATCAGCCCTGACCACTGGCCATATTGGCTGGGGGTGATGGGAGTTGTAGTTAACAGCATTGAGAGGGGACTATGTCGAATACCTCTGGTCAATACTGAAAGGCAGCAGCATCCCAAGACCTTAGAGAGAGTTCTCTCTAAGCTCTGATAACTGAAGACCCTTTTAATTGGAGATGTCACAGGCTGAATTTCACAATGCAAAACATGTGCTCTGCTGCTGAGCTATGGCCATCTGCTAGCCACACTTCACACTGGGTGCAGATGTGCATCTTCTTTCAATCAGAAACACAAAAGGCAGATGCACGAGTCATTCGTGTATCTGTAGTTGCCATACGATTCCAACATCCAAACTGCACCTAACGTACAGAGCGAGGACTGCTGTGTTGCTTGAAACTTTAAAGAATTGATGAATTATGGCTCTGACTTCAAATAAGGGCCAAGAGCAGCCATGTTTGTTTGGGAAAGGGTTGTAGCTCAGTGGTAGAGCAGAAGGTCACACCTTCAATCCCCAGCATCTCTAGGCAGGGATGGGAGAGGACCTTTCCTGAAACCCCAGAGAGCCGCCACCAGTCTGTGTAGATAGACCAATAATCTGAGTCATTATGTTGCAGCTGCCTATCTTCCTAAGCTCATGTTTGTCCATAAGCAAAGCAAATTGTGTATGTCTGATTTTAACATCATGGGGGTCTCTGGTTGAGGGGAGCTGACCTCTCCCTCCCCCAATTTACCTCCCTGTGGCCAGTCTCCCAAAATTCTTTTTGCCCCAGACCACTGCATGGGTCCTGGTTGGGATCAAAGTGCCTGGAGCAATGGACCACAGGGAGGTAAGAGAAGGGGTTCACTGAGTGGGGCAAAGCCGCTACACTTGCTTCCTGGGAGGTGGGTCGCTTTTGCATACCAGAAAGGGGATCAGGCAGCAGGGAGGTTGGCTCAGTGCAAAGACACTGATGGGAGCACCAGATTGGCTCCACTGGTGTGCTTGCATTGCATCAGTGTCCCTCCCTCCGCCTCACCCCTCACCCTCTCTAGGTTCACCAGCCATGGGGCAAGGGGAGGGAAAAATACCAGCAGAAATCAATGCAGTCTCTTGGCAAATAGATAAAGCCCTGGCTGAGTGAAAACGTCCCTCCTTTCTTGGTGTCATCTTCTGGCTAAGGAAGTTGGGAGTAAGATTTTAACTATTTGAGGGGGGGGATATTTCAAGGCCACTAACACTCCTCCCAACTCCCCAATGCTGCCAGCTACTATGTTTAATTCCCCATAATGATCCTTGGAATGATGGTTGTTGTGTCATTCCAGAGGATTATGGGTAATTAAAAGTGGCATCTGCAAGTACTGAAGGGCTGAGGAGGGAATGCTGGTGAAGTGCCCCAGCCCTCAAGATTCAATCCCCATGAAGGAGTTTTGCCCCCTCTTTTCTTGCCTAAGTTTGGGGTGAAGTTTTGGAATTTCTAAATTTTGTCACATCTGCATTAATGGTGTCAATTTAAAAAGTAATAACTCAGTATTATTTATTTTAAAATGTTATACATTGTAATCGATCTTATCGTCTTATGCTGATTACAAACACAAACACCTGAAAGATCGTCTTATCCCTTATATACCCAACTGATCACTGCGCTCTGCAGGTGAGGGCCTCCTGCAATTATCATCTTCTCAGGAGGTCTGTTCTGCACAACATAGGAAGTGGACCTTTAATGTTGTGACAGCTACCCTTTGGAATTCCCTTCCCTTAAATATTAGACAGGCACCACCTCTGTTATTTTTTTGGTGCCTAATGAAGACCTTCCTCTTCCAACAAGCCTTTTAAGTAGATACCTTATCCCAGTCTGCATCTGTGTTGGAATTGCTTTTAAAGATATTTAAAAGCTATTTTTTAAAGATGTTTTAAAGATGTTTTGTTCTAAGATATTTTAAAGTATTTTGCATTTAAGATGTTTTAGAGTGCTTTTAGTGTTTTTGTTTGCCGTCCTGGGCTCCTTCTGGGAGGAAGGGTGGGTTATAAATTTAAATCATCATCGAGATGAAACATAGGTTTTGAATCCATACTAAAACCACAGAGGTAACATCACAGTAATGACACATAACCAAACATCAGTATAACCAAACATCAGCTGATGAAATGATAGTGTTCTGATGAGTGATCTGATCTTGATGTGAAAGTGTCACAGACCCCCCAAATAACTAATGCTGCAACACAGCAAGATGAAAGACCATTTCACACAATACTCAGAGGCTAAGGCTGCAATCCAATACACACTTACCTGGGAGTAAGTCCCATTGAATCCAATGGAGCTTACTTATGAGTCGACATGGATTGCAGCCTAAACTGGGTTTTGCCAATAAGTATACACTCAGCTGAGAGCTGCAGGCAATAATGGCTTTAAAATATAAGTACATATGTCTCATGCTGCCCTGGGCTCCTGCTGGGAGTAAGGGTGAGATATAAATCAAATAATCAATAAATAAATTCACATGTTACATTTTTAGGTAAGCACATAAAAATATAATGTGCAAAGACAATCCATCTTAGATTATTTTTTCCCTACACTGGGATAATCTTCGTGTAAGAAATTACCCCAGCATCATATGTGAATTTAGTATTTATTTTGATGCTGATATTCATGTTCAGAAACTCCTGGCTGCCATCTACAACTGAGTAAGCAAAAACATGTGAATATACTGTGCCATTGTGAGAGAAGTCATTTACCAGCTCAGTATTTCAGAGGTTTTCCCTCATCATCACTTAAAATCCCTTGCACATATATCTATCTCTGTAAGAATAAATAAACGGTTCTGATTGCTGAGGGTTGTAAATCTATTATACTCGGCTCTTCAAGTTAAAATCTGAGCTAAAACTAATACTGTAGCCTGACTTGACTCAAAGAAGAAAAGGTTCTGAGACACAAATCCATGCACAGTTGAAATACTGAACACCTCTGGAATAGCTACCCCCCCTCCTTAATCTTGGTCGGAGGATATCTCAGTGAGCAAGAGAGACCTGAAAATTGAAAAAAGGTTTTGAGTTTTATGAGAGGAGATGGACTGGATTTTAAATCACTCCAAGACTTCACTTGTTTCTTAGATGTATGCAAACCTGCCATCTAGTGGAAAATGGTAAGCTGAATGAACAGGTAATGGGAAATTTTCAACAGTGCTGCAGTGGTAAATTTTGAAATGCTCAAGGAGCTCATTATGGAAGCCATGCTTCCACAGCGCCTATAGACAGCTGTGTTGAGTGTCTGTGTGTGCACACATGTGTGACAAAGAGAAGCAGTTGTTGGTAATCACAAATGGGGAGAGTGCTACTGCACTCAGGTTGCACCTTGTTGCACCTTGTGGGCTTCCCATAGGCAGCTGCTTGGCCATTGTGAAAACAGGATGTTGGACTAGATGGGCCTTTGGCCATATCCAGCAGGGCTTTTTTTATGTTCTTACTAGAAGCTGAGAGTCATAGAACAGCGAGCTGGAAAAGTGTGGTGTAGTGGTTAGCACATTGGACTTTGGTGGGGTAAACCTGCATTACATCCCTGATCAGCTACAGAGTTCATCTGCATGGCCTTGAGCCAATCATTGTCGGAGACTACCCTTCCTAACAAAAGGGTCGCGCAGCAGATAAACTGATCCTCCAAACCCCACCATCGCTATTACCAAGCTTACATCTACTGGCAATAGCCATGTCAGAACATGACATCATCGCCCCTGCTATGAAAAAAAAAGCACTGGAGCTGTGCTTCCCCATATTCCTGCCCAATTATACTGTGAAATGTCATCACACTCCCATAGGATAGAGAGGTAATAGTGGGAAGGGCCATAGCTCAATGGGAGAATCCATGCTTGGCCAGTCCCTGGCATCTCCATGTAGGGCTGGGGGAGACCCCCACTTGTAACCCTGGAGAGCCGCTGCCAGTCAGTGTTGACAATACTGAGCTAGATGGACCAATGGTCTGACTCGGTAGAAAGCAGCTTCCTGTGTTCCTAGTAACTGGTCATTCCACAAAGTACAGGCTCCCTCAGGCTTCTCTGCTTGTGATGCTCCTTGAGGCAGGGATAAGGCACCCAAGCGCGTCCATCTCAGGCTCCAAGCTGAAGAAATTCAGTCCTTAGATGAAAAACGGATGAAATCTGGAGGAGACGAAAACTC
The DNA here is from genome assembly GCF_030035675.1 of Rhineura floridana. Taxonomy (NCBI): domain Eukaryota; kingdom Metazoa; phylum Chordata; class Lepidosauria; order Squamata; family Rhineuridae; genus Rhineura; species Rhineura floridana. The sequence continues at coordinate 104,739,714 of NC_084488.1, forward strand.
ATTGACTGTGTGTGCATGTATGCATGCAGCATCTAATTTGTTAGCCAGCCGTACCACGGACTAGCCACACAATGCTAGGCCACTGTCAACCTGGCCACAGAACACAATTACAGAAGTCCACCTTGTTCATAAGCAGCCCTGTCATGCTACGGAGAGTGTGGCGTGCAGACCATGCTTGGATGGTTTGATGCAAAGTATGTGTTTGGTACCAAGAAGAACGAGTTAAAAGGAGACGTGTCAGTAGTGAAGGTGGTGTCCCCTGGGACTGGTGGGGTGGAAGGCAGGGAGGCCCATCATAGGCAGAGGCAGAGCCAATGACAGGCAGAGCCAGATACAATATTAGGCAAAGCCAACTAATTCTGGTCTTGCTCCCCTCCTCTTCCTTGCTGAGTTGTACAAAGCCAACACTGAGGAGGAGGCTGAAAGCCAGTGCCACCCCCTGGACTGGTTGTAATTAAGGAGGTAAGCAGGTGGGGGCTGGTTGATGACAGATTGAGCTTGATGGGACAGTGCCCTATTTGCCCTCATGGATCAGCTTCCACTGAGTATCAGCATGCACTACTGGAAGCAGCTTGCCAGGTGGGGAAGGTTCACTACGTCAGCTTCCCGGCAAGTGGGCCACTGTTGTTTATTAGGAGGGAGAGGGGAAAGGTGGTGGAGAGCTCAACATGGTGCAAACGCATTGGCTTAGCCAATCTGGAACTCCTAGCGATGCATTTGCATTGCGCCAACCTCCCCACTGCCTTGCCCCTCTCCCTCCCTGTACGCAGCAGCAACTGACCTGCTGGGAAGGTAGTGTAGTGGCTCCGTCCCACCCGTTGGGACGCTTCTGCATACCACCCACCTAGCAGTAGTGGCATACGTAGTTGGACAGAGCCATCCTCCTTGTATCGGCACCGCTGCAGTTTCCCTGGAGGGGGCGTGGAAGCCGTGAGGTCAGAGCTGCGCAGCTGACCAAGGAGAGCCCCTGATGGGTGGCAGAAACCCCACTGGTGCAACTGTGCAGCCTCAGCCTCAGCAGCGTGCCATCCTAAAGATGCCCAGATAAGCAGCAGCGAAACTGGTGTCAGAAGGGTGGCTTCACCCCACCGTATGCACCTTGACTGCTACCGAGAACATTTCAAGACATTTCAGGAGAGGGGTGAATAAATCTAAGGAGTCACTGATTGTTTGACATAACCAAGGAGCAAGCATGTTAGATGAACTGCGTTACGTCTTTGTATAGCTGGTCATAATGAAAGAGCCCCTATGTGATCTCAGCCACACGGTGTACCTTGAGCCGCAGGGTCCTGTCATCCAGGTGCACGGCTTGGCTCTGCCTGATGCGTAGCTTTCTACATTGTCAACCACTATGGTGGGCTGGAGTCTTGTGTGAACATAGGCGCACCAGTTCCTGTGTAAACAGAAAGGGAAAGAAGGAAATGAAGATCTATATATATATTTTCCCCCTCAAAAAATTGTACATAATTGTACACCATAAACAACAAAGATAAATGGATATTTGGGGAAACACTAGACCGAAACTGCAGAAATCTAGCTTCTGGTTTCTAAGTATTCCATAAATCTCTTATACCATCCTGGACGAGTTGCTAGTCCTCACTGTGCAATTGTTCTCCACATACAAAACAGAGGGAATTGCCTGATCAACAAGACAGATCACCACACCTTCCAGGAACTCCACCCTGGATGCAGGTATTTTCCTGGGGGCAGTCCTCTATGTCAAGAGCTGCCTGGTCTTCGTCTGGATACAAAATGAAGAACCGGAAGGAGACTTGTAATTGCCCTTCAACAGTTAGTAGCATGTGGGCAGCAGACGGAGGGGAACACACAGGACACCTGGTCACAGTCTCTCCCACTATGGGGAGATGTATTGGATTTCTATTTAAATTATAAGGATTATTCTTAAATATGCATCTAGATAAATTTATACAGATTTTATGCAAACCTAGGTGTCCTCTTTTGCCCTCTTTGGTGATGCATTTTCTTCCCTTTTTTTGGTGATGCAGAAGTGGCCACCCTACATTTGTTCTGATGCTGATTCCAGGCAGTGACGGGCGAGAGCAGGCCAGAAAAGGGGCCTGGAGAACTTGGCCCAGGCTGGAGAAGCCTGTGATAGCTCCGCTGACATATGCAGATGGAAGGGGTTGAATGTGCATCTAAGTTCCCATCTAAAACTGCCTCTTGAATTTGTCCTTGGCACATAAGGATACTGCTCTGCTTTTACTTCCTGACAATGCTGCTCTTTAACTATTGAGGAATTGTTCCTTGAATTCCTTTGATGTCGCTTCTTCCGTTCTTTGTGTGGACTCCAGGGGACTTGCAGCAGGACAATAATTCTTTTTAATTAGGAATACGTATATAAAACTTAAGATTTCTGTGCGGAGCTTTGTTTGTGCCCTTTTCCTGCAGTAAGCTTATAGATCTGATTTTATGGTGATCTTTTTTTCTTTTCTTTTTGCCTTATGGTGTTGTAAGCAAGAAGCAATTTAACTGAAATAAAGATGAGTTATAATGACCAATTATTATCAATATTATTATTACACCACTGGGATTGGGTTTTAAGAGAAAGTTCCAACACTGGAGCAAATAAGCTACACATATTCACCTACATATTTCCATATGTTTAGACAGAGAGGTAGGTGGTAGATATCTCTCCCTAGGAGGTAAAATTGAAAAGAAGATATGCTCCCCACACCAAGCAAAAATCTGCTTGATCAGGCTCAGATTGGGTGAATCATCTATTTCTAGAGCAGGTCATTTTTCAGCTGTGTTCACCATTCCATCCTGTTTCCACATTTTTAAACAAAATACTTTGTACAAAAATGTGCATTTAAATACATATTTAAAAGTGTATCTTTAAACATATTTTCTCCCCAAATATGCATTTCTAAACATATTTTCTCACAAATAAACACTTCCAAATGTATTTTCTTTCAAACGTACATTTTAAAATTAACTTTGAAGCATTTTGTTTTTATTCTGAAGTTCCCCAACCCTGCTTTAACCCAGCCCTTCCTCTAAGCCAAGTGTGGGGAACCTTTGACCCTCCAAGATGTTGCTGAACTACAACTCCCATCAGCCCCAGCAAGCATGGCCAATGGCCAGGGATGATGGGAGTTGTAGTAGAACAACTTCTGGAGGGCCGAAAGTTCCCCACACCTGCTCTAAGCCTTGGGGGTCTAAGGAGTTTGAGGCACTACATATGATTTCACTACCATCAGCAGCAGCACTTTATCCTCACAAAAAATGATGAGGAAGGGTTAGGTTGAGATATAGCTTAAGATCACCCTGAAAGCATTATGGCTGAGTGGGGGTTTGAACCCAGGTCTTCCTAGTCCATGTCTGTCACTCTGCCCACTATATCACATTACCAGAAAAAGTAGGGTATACCATCTAAGAATTCTCTTCTGCTGCCTCTGATCTTCCTGGGTGCAACATGAGAACAGACGGCAATGTTCTGACAATTGAGCCCTTTGTATTGGCCAGACTGCTATACATATGGCAGAGTTGGCAACACCGGGACTCATCGATTACACACTGACACTGATGCGTTTTGAAGTGGCTGTCTTGGGGCCTTGGCAAATGCCTTGACCAAATCACCCTCTGGGGCCAGCCTTGATCATTCATAACAATGATAATTTGGCAACGCCAAGCAATGAAGAAGGGGGGGGCGAAACCATTACCTTTTTTAAAAAAAGCATCTTTGCAGGATTAGGATAAAAAAATGAGATCAATTGAATGCTCATCAGCAAGAGAAGATTAGGAGGTCTGGCTACAGTGCTGAGATTCAAAGAGAGTGTCATCTGTTGGCTTAAGGGGTTGGCTAGACTTTTACACCTTCTGTACATATGGTGCAGTTGGCAAGGCAGGCATCAGTTGGTTGCAAGCTGGTGTATTGTGGAGCAGTTGATCTCAGTATGCATCCCTGGACCACCCACGTAGATTCTGGCTAGGTGCCTCCATTCTGTTCATTTATTTATTGTTATTAGTTTATTAAATTTATATCCTGCCCTTCTTCCCAGAAGACATGTGAAGATTTATTAATATGAAAGGAGAACATTCTTTGCCAGATTTGTTTTCCAAGAGCTAGTGCCTTGGACTGGACTGAATTCCCTTTTGGACCTGCGAGGTAGGAAAGTGTGGGTTATCTGCAGCTTGCAGATTATTATTACTTTTTCGTAGGGGAAGGAAGGAATCTGAAATCACTACAGCCCAAGTCCAGGAAAGATTATGTAAGCAAATGGAGAGGCCATAAGAGGTCAGAGGGAATTGTGATTGCACATGCCAGAGCTAGGGATGGAAGAAGGCATCATTTTCCATTCTTCTCCCTATTCGTCACATGCAGCACTGTTTCCATTCTGCTGCAGTTCATCTTCCACCAAAAACTACATTATTCATCTCACTGTCAGCTGTGATGAGATTACATAACTTAATAAATTACATTGTCATTCCATTATTCCACCCCATTCATTTCAGTGCAAAGGAAACACAATGCAAACAGAGAGAAAACCATAATCAATTACATATCATTTGTGGACTTGAAGCAATGACAGCAAATATCAATAGTATTTGCTTAATTAATTTCTGTTCCAGATGAGGGATGAATAAGTGAACACCAGCAATTTTCACTCCCATTTCTGTTGGAATTCTCCAACATCCTTAGCCAGAGCTGACTTCAGAAAGGAGTGGTGCAAAAGCTCCATTTTTTGAAAAGTGGGCTATGGATTTGAATGCATAGTGATGAGAGCTAGAAGCAACCAGTGATCTCTGCTGAGGCTGTTTTGTAGGGATGGGCGAATCTGTCAATTTTGCTTTCTCTTAGTTTCTCATTTTTCCAGTCTTAGTTCAGGTCTCCATATTTTAACATCATTTGTGATATCCACATGAAAATCCATCAGCATTTGGGTACAAATTTCAGCTAATATGCACTTATTTTGCAAAGCAATTTTCCTTAATATACACATTTTGCAAAGCAATTTTCCCTCATATACACATTTTTGAAAAGCATTTTTTCCTAATATATTGCATTTTGTATGCTATCTTCACTAACATAAGCATTTGAACCTACCTAATTCACACTTTCCAAAACAATATGCGAACTGAAACACAGCCATCCTTTGAAATTCACACTTTCCCAAATTTTGCAATGCAGATCTCCAACTGACCAATGTTTACAAATATGCATATATTAGTAGAAAATGTGATTATATAATATATAAGTGTTAATAACAGAAAAACTCATCACATTAGGAAACATTGCTCTGCAAAACTGTGTATATTAGGCAAAATTGCATAGAAATTAGGAAAAACTTGCCCTAAAATGCTAATTAATGTTCTTGAGGACTTTTCAAAAAATGAAAACTGATGTGAACATGAATTTAAGACTAGAAGAATGAGGAGCAGAGAGAAATCAAAACTGTCAGATTTGCCCTTCTTTACCCACTACCACTTTGTATCTACCCCCCACAAAAAATAACATATTTTTGTGAACCCACATGAGAGAATCTGCAAATTCCCTCTTTTCTTGCAGGAGACCTTCCACACACCACCACCACAATCAATGCAATGTATGGGAACGGAAATGGGACAGGAAGAAAGAACGTCCTTTGCTGTTTCCTTCTCCCAGTAATTCCTTATGGTTTCCGACTTGCTAATAAAGTATATTTAAGCTGTCTTTATGCCAGTTTGCACTAGCTGCACCTTTAGAAAGTTAGCAAGTGAATCTTTTTCTGGCATGTAGGTAAATGGTGAGAAAAGCTCCACCAGCTTAATTGCTATGTGTCAAGCTCAGATCAAAGGCACAAGCGAAGGGCCAGCAACAAAGATGCCAGAGTTACTTACTTGACTGTGTGCCAGAGAGAGGTTACGCTTCATGTATTGCCAATATCAACCAGCAGATGGCAACCTTCCCCAACACGCAAGCATAGCTATCTCTGATAAAAAAAAAGTTAAAGGTTGCAGACACACTTGTTGCTTCCAAAGCAGCTAGAACATTTTCTCTGGCTGCATTTTGAAATGACTCTGCCCACAGCTGGACACATCTCCTTTTCCCACTGCTGATTAGGACCATCCACAGCAAAGTGTTGGGCCAATCACTGTGTCTGCCTGAGTCTACAACAAAGTGTTTTCATTAGAGACACCTGGAATAGCAACAGGGTTGATAGCCAATCAGTTGTGAAGTCTGTGAGAAGCTGACGTCAAGGTACTACACTGGACCCACAACTTCTGAGGTTTTGGAGTAAAAGGGGGCACCATTTGCCTGGCGTTGTGTGTCCCCATGTTCAGAAAACAGAGGTGGAGGAGCGCTGAAGCCACCACAACCACAAAGAGTGGTGCAATAATGTCTTTCTATAGTGCTATCCCTCCTTTAAAGTTGTCTGCTCCCACAGCTTTGGGGCACAACTGATAGTAGAAGAACATCAAAGTCATGTTTACGATGGCACAAATGAGAAACCAGTCAGATTTTTTGCTGGCATGCAAGTTCAAACCGTATGTGTCATGTAAACATAATGTAAATTGGCAAAATCCCAGGCCCTGTAATCACTGCAGCTGTGGAAAACCGAATGGTATGCTCAACCCAGTAATAAATGAATCGTGTGCGCTGGGGTGGCTGAACTAGCTGTCTGAACAGCAGCAGGGACGTGGGAGGAAGGCTTGTAGATAAGCGGTGCAGCCTCTCTTTCACCCCTACTCCTCACTGCAGGTGTGTTTGCCATGAATTGAACTGCTGGATTATTTTCACGGTCTGGATTTTTATAGTCTCTTTCTCTGAGCAGTGAACAAATGTCACAGGTGGAAAGTGGTTGCCCAGGTCAAGCAACTGGGATGAATGGGGTGGACTTCCACTTGTCCTTGAACATCCCCTCCCTCTCCTCTTCCCATCTGCCCCTATGCCCCCATCTGCTCCAGTGGGCTGGGAGGACCCCCTAGAACAGATTTGGGGTGTGCAGAGGAAGGAGAGAGAGGGGAAGTTCCATTTTGCAAATGGAAGTCCTTGCACAAACGGGCTGGCTTTCTTAGATACAACCCTGCCTTTGGTCCACCTAGTTCAGGGTTATCAGTTGAGCGAATGCACGACCTTGAGGTCTTAAGGTCAAATATCAAAGTGGTACATGCTTGTGCTATGGCCCAGGAGGACAGTTGCCAGGGGATTCTATCTCCTTCCATGAGGACAATGTCTACCCTCAGTGAGGATGGTACAGATAAGGCCATATTCACTCCATGCATTTATCCTACTGTTATTCCACTTTAAATAGACATGGCTTTCCCCCCCAAAAAAATTATCCTGGGAACTGTAGTTTCTGAAGAGTGCTGAGAGTTGTGACGAGACCCCTATTCCACCTACAGAGCTACAATTCACAGAGTTCCCTGGGAAGAGGAATGGACAGTTAAACCACTTTGAATATTGTAGCTCTGTGAGGGGAATAGGGGTCTCCTAAGTGTGGTGTAGTGGTTAAGATGTTGGACTAGGACCTGGGAAACCAGGGTTCAAATCCCCACACAGCCATGAAGCTCACTGGGTGACCTTGGGCCAGTCTCAGCCTCAGAGGAAGGCAATGGTAAACCACCTCTGAATACCACTTACCATGAAAACCCTATTCATAGGGTAGCCATAAGTCGGAATCGACTTGAAGGGAGTCCATTTCCATTTTCAACAACTCTCACACCTTTCACAAACTACACTTCTCAGGATTCTTTGGGGAAAGCCATGACTGTTGAAAGTGGAATAATAGAGGGATAAATGTATGGTGTGAATGTATCCTTAGTCAATTTTCATTGGCTATGGCTACCTGTCAGCATGGCTTCATATCATTACAGGAGTTTTGATCAGTTAGAGTAAGGAAGAAGAAAAAATGGTACATGGGAGCAACAGAGAGATTGCGATGGCTGCAAAGTCTACAAACACATTTAGGGTGTGTTTAGTGGGGGTAGGGGGACGTTTCGTGCCACATAAAGCCCACTTGGTCCTGAAGTCTTTTATGAGAGCTACTTTGGCTTAGGGATGGGGAGAAATTTGTTTTGGTTCACATTTTAATTTACACTTTCCAAAAAATTATGCACACTGAAATGTAGCTATCAAATTTGCACTTTTCCAAATTTTGTGATGCAGTTCTCCAACTAAAAATGTGTCTATTAGGAGAAATGCACACTACAATGCTGATGAATTTTGGTGAGGACAAATAATCACAAAATGAGAAACTGCCCTGTCTGCACTATTCATTTTAAACAGTTATCATGCTACTTTAAACAATCACAGCTTACCCCAAAGAATCCTGGCCACTATAGTATGTGAAGGGTGCTGAGTAGGGATGGAGGAGAAATTTGATTTGCAGGGACAGCACCAGAGGACAGCCAGGTCGGGCTCTGGCCGAGGGACCCCGAAGTGCCCCTCCTTAGGGTGGGTGGGTAGCACTCCCATTCTGTGACCCACAGCAGCATTGGCTCCCGACCCTGCTGTGGATCACAGAATGGGAGCTCCCAGGCATCCCCCCTACAACTGTGCAGGCCCACTGCGCCCGCCTGCACGCCCCACCTACCTCTCCCGCTGTGGTGAATGCTGGCTGTGCTATGCCAAGGCTTCCCTAAGGGTCTGATGCCCCTGCTGCCATCTTGGTTGATGGCAAGCACGCACACACAGCATGGCCAGCATTTATTGCAGTGGGAGAGGTAGGTGCAGGCGGGCACTGTGGGCCCGGACCAGGCTGGTGCCCAAGGGCCCATTTATGCCTGGCACCGGCCCTGTTGATTCGATCTGCATTTAAAGCTGATTTTTTCAAATTCACACTTTCCAAAACAATATGAGAACTGAAACACAGCCATCCTTCAAAATTCACACTTATCTGAATTTTGCAATGCAGTTCTCCAACAAAATAATGTTTACAAAAATGCATATGATATGGGAAAGTGTGCATAAAAATGAATACATTTGTGAAAATAACATACAAAAATGCATTATATTATGAGAAAGTGCTTGCCAAAAACTGTGTATATTAGTCAAAACTGCACACAAAAATGGTTTATTTGGAGAAATTTGCACTAAAATGCTGGAGAAGTTCCATGAGGATTTTCACAAATCACAAATTGCTGCAGTACTGAATTTAAGATTAGGGGGAGGGGAAACGAGAAGTAGAGAGAGCTGAAATTAATAAATCTTTCCATCCCTAGCGCTGAGAGTTGTTAGGAGACTTCTATTCCCCTAACAAGGCTACAATTCTCAGAGTTCCCTGGGAAGATGAATTGATTGTTAAACCACTCTGGAAACTGTAGCTCTGTGAAGGGAACGGGGGTCTCCTAACAACTCTCAGCACCCTTCTACACTTCCCCAGATTCTTTGTGGGAAGCCATTATAATACTGTTTCAAATGTTCAATGTAGATGGGGCCTACCAGAAACTGAAATTGACAGATTTGTCCATCCCTAGTTTGGCTCAGCAAAGATTGGAACAGAGGAAAAGCTTGTTCCCCTGCCAGTGTGCAACACAGAAGCAGTAATGTATACAAGTTTTGGTCTGCTTCCCCACAACATCACGATGCTTCATTCATGGTGTATCACACTTCCCAGGAAGCGCCACTGCCTCTTCCTTAGGACTCACGTACTGATCCTTCTGCATGTTGTATAAAAAGTGTTTAGACATTCCTGCTTCCATGTGGACGGTTGCCATGGAGAAGCGATTTTCTGACAATCGTAACATTTGGAGCAGTCCTCAGTGTCTTCCATATACCAAAGCAAATGCATCAGGCAAGGACTCATTTGCAGAGTGATCTGCAAGGACTTGCTACTTTGGGGGATTTTTGAAATTGGAGGTTTTCTTCATTGAAGCAATCTTGGATTGATGTGACTAAAACTTCATGGCTTGGAACTTTTTCAACAGGGCATTATAGTAAGAACCTGGCTAGCCCTATTATTTATACATTTGAAAATATATTCGATACTGTCAAAACATAACATGGCAGTGAATAACGTAAAATCAGCAATACAATCACATTCATAAAAACAAATACATAATATATCACAAATCGGCAGATCAGCTTAATACATTATTATTATTACTATTATTATTACTATTATTACTATTACTACTACTACTGCTACTACCACTATTATTATTGTTGTTGTTGTTGTTGTTAAATTTTATTTATACCTCGCCTTTCGGCCAAAGGCCCTCAAGGCGGCTTACAAGAAAAATAAACAGGTATAAAAATATAATAATATACAATATAAACAATACATCAAACCTAGCTAGATCAGGGAAAGCCTAGGTGAACAGAGGAGCTTGAAGCTGGTGCCAAAATGCCAATTCTGCAGGTGTCTGCTTGATGGCCTTTCAGAGCACATTCCAAATAGCTGGTGCCACCACACTAAAGGCCCTGATACTAGTGGGCATAACATGCACTTCGGCAAAATACCACACTACGGAGAGTGTTTCTTCCTAGCAAACATATGACCCATGGTTCATGGCCCAGAGGTTAATTCCAAACGGTGGGGATGCAGTTCAACAAAACATGCATGTCTTTGAAACTTAGTGAGTTTTCCAAGACTTTATACCCAAATGAGCTTTCCACAGGGCAGCTCCACATCACGTGGATAAAGGACTTGGCTTTCTCTTCACATTGACAACACCTTGGGAACAGAGATAACAATTTGCAACAGAATCTCTGTAGCATCCGATAGAAACACACTGTGACTTTTATAGTAACTATACATCATATATGAAGAACCAAGTATGAATCAGAGAAGGAGCACCAGGGCAAACTACTGGTTATATTACTCGCTTTGCATGAATACCTGCCAAGAGTATGATTTCTGCTCCAGAACAGGTTGTATGACATGACTAATTGAAGGAAATAACATTTGTTTTCTTCAGGATTTGAGGCCCTGACACTTTGTACTACATTGTTGCGAATACTTGCTTTGCTGTCATCACTTCTTCCATTTGTCACATCAAGCAGTTATAATTTTTGGCTTCTGAATCATCTGGTTCTTGTGGCCAGGATGCTGTCATTTATTTTTATTTTTATTTTATTGTTGCCTTATCATGCAATGTGGCCTTCCCTTTCCCCCCACCCCATTCTAAAAACATAAGAAGAGCCTGGCTGCTGGATCAGGCCAAAGGCCAATCTAGTCCAGCATCCTGTTCTCACAGTGGCCAGCCAGATGCTCACGGGAAGTCCTGCAAGCAGGACATGAGCATAACTGCACTCTCTCCACTTGTTTTTTCCAGCACTTTGTACTCAGAGGTATACTGCCTTTAATACTGAAGCTAGTTTAACCATCACAACTTGTAGCCGTTGACAGCCTTATCATCTATGAATGTTCCTAATCCCTTTTAATGCTGTCCAAGTTGTTCATCATCGCTACATATTTGTGGTAGGGAAACCCATAGTTTAACTATGTGCTGTGTGAAGAGGTAGTACTTCCTTTTGTCTGGCTTGAATGTTCTAAAAATTGGCTTCTTCAGAGAATTCCAAATTCTAATGTTATGAGAGAGGGAGAATAATTTTTTCTCTATCAATTGTTCCCACACCATACTTACTTTTGTACAGTTCCACCATATCTCTCCCCCCCCAACTACTAATCTTTTTTCTAAGCCGAAAAGATCCAAACATTGTAGCCTTTCATCAATGGGGAGTTGTTCCAGCCCCTTAATCTTTACAGTTGCCCTTTGGTTCCAGAAGAGCTGGGCTGGATCAGAGCAAAGCCCTGTTCAGTCCACCATCCTGCTCTCACAGAGGCCAGCAAGATGCCCATGGGACGCCTGCAAGCAGGACCGGAGTGCAGGAGCACTCCCCTGGTTGAGTTCCCAAGCAACAGGCGTTCAGACGTGTGCTGCCTTTGATATTGGAGGTATGAATGCTCAGCTATCACATCCCTTTATTACAGGTGTGGGGATCCTTTTCCAGCCCAAAGGGTGCATTCCCTTTTGGGCAGCCTTCCATATTCCAGTGGTGGGCAGGGCCATAATCAAAAGTAGGTGGAGCAACTCATGTAAATTTTACATTTGTTCAGTAGGCTACCTCCTACACACTCTCTCTATCCTCCATCTAGACAAGTAAGAGGCATGATCAGAGTTCAAGGACACATTTGAGCAAGGTAAAAACACTTAGGGTATAAAGCAGGCCCAGTGAGGGGTGTGGCCTAAGGAAAGGAGATGTGGCATGGAGAGAGTTCCAAGGCCAGAGAGCTACCTATCTAACCCTGGACCTGTGGTTCCTCACACTGGCTTTCCTACTTGCAGGCCACTGCAAGTGGATTCCTGTGTAGGACGTGCTCTAGCCTCAAGAACAAGATTCTTAGGGGTATGTCTTCTGCCACGGTTTGTGTGAAGATGCCCTCCTGCTCCTCTTCTTTTCCCATTTCCATCACTTCTGGATGGGAAGGAAGGTGGCTGGGGAAAGCAGCCAGCTGCAGCAACTGAGTTGGAGGCAGCAGATCCTGTAGCAGGGCCCAACCTCAACAGTGGGGCTGTGAGCAGCTACAGGGTCTTGACAGTACTTTACTGTCAATGCTACACATGTAGAGCTGTATCCATCAGATTAAATCTGCTAGTGCAAGGATTTCCATTTGTGCAATGGAACTTCCCTCCCTCTTCTCTCCGCATGCACCCTCTGCGCCCTCCCCAAATCTGGTCCAGATAGTTCAGGACAACCTTGAAACAGATTTAAGGGGACACAGGGGGAAGGGGTGGGAAGTCCCATTGCACAGCCCAAAGGCCTTGCACTAGTGCAGTGATTGGTAAACTCCCCCACCCCAGACCACTTGAAAATTGCTGATGGTCTTGACTGACCTCTTAATGATTTTTCTACTTGCTATAACAACTGTGCTAAATGCTGTATGATTTTTAGTTGTATTTTTATTGCTTCTTTTATTTCCTATATTGTATTTTCTTGTAGTAATATCCCTTTAGACATTCAGCGACTGTTAGCTCTTAACCTTCAGTTTTGCCCTTTTGATTTTGTGGCTAGGTATTTATGCAGTTGTATATTCTTTAATGGTTGGCTACCACAATAAAAATATTGTTGCTGTTGTTGTTGTTGTATTACAATTTACACTCCATAGAATTCAAACTGTAATATAATGAAATACAATATAAGAATTAAAAGAAGCAATAAAAAAAATAGAAAACCAACATGACTATTTAATATGGACATGCCGCAGACCATCTGAATGAAGTTCATAGACCACTGGTGGTCCACTGACTACAGCTGGGAAACTCTTGCAGTAGTGAATCTACTTCATTGGATACTACTCTTTTTTCCTGGTTAAACTGTTGTTAAATTTGGATAGAGAAGGATTAACAGAGCCAGGAGTACTGCCAGTGATGGCCTTAGTAGTCCTGACAAACATTCTTAGCGCTTTCCCTTTGCTTTGCATTGCATTGTGGGACTTTAGCAAGGCTGCCACCTGGCACTGCTTGGAGCCAAGTGGCTGCATATAAGAGTGATGCTGGGTGAACCTGCTGGGTGGGAGGAAATGATTGTTGGTTGTAGCAAGGACATGCTTTGGATGATAAAGGAACAGCAGTGGTTTAAGCCAAATAGTACAACAGTGAATGACTTTACTGCTAAATTTAATGTTTAATCTTCATGAGTTTTTGTTTTTTAAATCACAGATGCAGAAATGTGGTACTCTGAAGACTAGAAAATGTGAAACTGAGAGAAACCAAAACTGATGATTTGTCTCTAGTAGGAATGGGCGAGAAATTCTATTCAGTTCACATTTCGAGCTGAATATATGAAATTTGCACTTTCCCAAAAAAATATGAAAACAGAAACACAGCCACCTTTCAAAATTTGCACTTATTTGAATTTGGCAATGGAGTTTGCCAACCCAACAGGGGAAGAGTGCATAAAAATGAATATATGAGTGAAAATAACATGCAAACATGCACTATGTGACAATAAATTGTTTGCAAAAATGGGTACATTGGTCAAAACTGCCTACAATAATGTGTTTATCAGGAGAAATTCACACTAAAACGCTGGAAAATTTTCATGAGGTTTTTTATTTTAAAAAATTGCAAATTGCTGCAGAAATGTGGAGCACTGACCTTAAGATTAGAAAAATGAGAAATGGAGAGAAGCAAAACTGACAGATCTTTCCATCCCTAGTCTCTGGTGACAGGGCCATAACGCAGGCAATGGCAGGAGGGGAGGTGTGGAGGTGGTTTCAGGAAGCTATTACCCTCCGTACCTTGAATCTCGACTTTATTTGGAGACAATAAAGTTCTAAAAAAAGAATGTCCAGCTCTAAACCATACCACTCATAGCGAGAATTAGCAGAATTTGTGTTCCTTGGCATGAGAATTGCTCTCTACGGCACTCTCATCTTCCAACAGGTGGCAACCTATGATGGTACTTCATACTTCTCAGAATATAAGGATGCACCTTGATGAATTTTCCTTTTTAAAAAACTGGCTGTCTTTATTACAGGTCTTTCTGTGCATTAATGTTTTTGGAGCATTCATGAAATTTCCATCTGTTAGGTGTTCTTTATGCAAATCGCACTAAATGTGGCAGGTGTATCCTGTCTAAAGCACAGCAAAGTTTATGATTTCACCACTCGGAGTGCTTTGGAACAACAAACTCCTCACCTTTCCTAGCATATGGTTAATTTGCTCAAATGGAAGTCTGAGATCACGCACAGAAATGTTGTTAAGGTTTGCCACCTGTGCTGGATGTGGAAGAAGAAGGCAACAAATTATCATAAAAGCGGGGCAGGAATACAGCAACAAGAGAAACAGGAATATTTGAGACACATTTCAGAGAGAAGAGTTCTCCGCTTTCATGTAAAACTGCAGCTCTTCAGAACGCAACAAGAAAAGGCCACAGCCAGGCCTTTGTTGATGGCCCAGATGAAAAAGGCGCATTTCCCCACCACCACCCCTGGTGATTATACTCTCATAGTTGAGCATCACCTTTGGAGTTAAAGGGGTCTTGAGAGACAAATTAGATTCTTGGTGCTACGTTTCCCACACTGTTCAAAAAGCACACGATGTCACAATGATACCCAGTAATCTTCCCTGCATGAGGGAGGTTTGGAAAACCTGTACTTAGATTTGGGTCTGTTTGTGTGTGTGCGTGTGTGTTTTGTAAGCCACTGTGTATGTTTTCAGCAATTAACATCTTTATTTAAAGCTCAGATTGAACAGCTGCAGGTTGCATAGCAGGTCCTTCTTTCTGCACGCTACAGGGAAAAGGAGGGGGGTGGATGGGAAGACTGTTAGATTACCTGGAACAATTGTCACATAATTGCTCTTGAGAAGACCAAGTGGCCTTGTGGCAGCCTTCCCCACCCTGGTGCCATGAGAGTTGGAGAGAGAGAGAGAGAGAGAGAGAGAGAGAGAGAGAGAGAGAGAGAGAGAGAGCGAGAGAGCATGGCATGAAGAGACCCTGTACTTCTAAATTTGCCACTACTTTACCGCTCAGCACCCATAATAAACTTCAGTTCCCAGGATTCTTCAGGGGAAGCCATAACCAGTATGATACTCCTTTGAATGTATAGTGTAGATGGGGTCTACGATTCTATCCACATTAGTCACGCTTTCCCCCAAGAGGGGCTAAGAGAGATGCAGTGGCAGAAACGTCTAGTCCTGCGTGGCAGTGCTGGGTATCCCCCACTTGATATCCTGCGTTTGAAATTACTGCATCTTTTCCATGTGGAGCTAGCACTCTGCTCCGACTCCACAAAATAGGGAGAGGTACATTCCAAGCAGTTGGCTTGTACTGCTTTCTGGAACATTTTAACATGTTTTCAAAAGCTGCATCCATCTCTTGGCTTACAGTCTTCTAACATTCAGTCTGGTTCATAGTGTTAAATTTACTTCTGTAATATAATGCTATCATTTCAGCATGCAAAAAAAAAAAAAGCACATGGGGGAACACTGAGCATTTCAATGATTTGTACACATTGTCCCTGCACACACCATCTGAACAAATAGCTTAATTGTGCCATATAGTCATTATTCATGTTATTCAGGCAAATGCATTCAAAAAAATAAAAATAAAAATCTGGGTGATTAGAATTGGTTGTGTACATCTTTCTTTGGGGCTCTACATGTCCATGCAGCCTCCTCCTATGAATATTCACTCTAAAATAAATCCTATTAATCTGGGGAAGGGCTGTAACTCAGTGATAGAGCATCTGACTTGCATACAGAAGGTCCCAAGTTCAATCTCCGGCATCTCCAAGTAGGGCTGGGGGAGACCCTGGTCTGAAATCCTGGAGAGCTACTGCCAGCCAGTGTAGACAACACTGAACTAAATGGACCAATAGTGTGGATCAGTATAAGACAGGTTCATATGTTCCTATTGTTTAATGGGCCTTATTCTTCAGAAAGTGTGGAGTCTTGGCCTGAAAATACTTAAATAGCAATACTAATCTTAAAAACATTCTTAGAATTAGCACCAGTGTGGTGTAATGATCAGACCAGCAGTAGTCAACAGTAGTGACTGCTAGATGTTGGACCCCAGCTCCCATCATCCCTGACCACTGGCCACCCTGGCTGGAACTGATGGGAGTTGTAGTCCAACAGCATCTGGAGGACACCACGCTGGCTACCTCTGGATAAGAGTGTCAGTTTAGGACTAGGGAATCCCCAGTTCTAACCCTCACTCAGCCATGAAGCCCACTGCACAACTTCGGACCAGTCACCACCTTTCGGCACAATCCAGCTCTCTTGGTGATTGCAAGGGTGGAATGAGCAGGGAGAGGGCAATGGACAGCCATATGTATCACTTCTTAAGCTCCTTGGATGAAAGACAGGATATCAATAAATAAAATACAATAAAATAAAAATACATAAGCCTTTATTGTGAACCAAGGAGTAAAGATTCAACTGCATTCCTTTAAAGGAAATCTTCTGTTTAACCTATATTCTGTAACCACACCTGTTGATGGTTTTCTCAGACTGTCAGCAATGAACTAGACATGATATGGAGGGCATGAGCATTTGGCGTCTTTTTCTTTGGTGAAAAGCAACCACAGAGGAGGGAGATTGGATTGCAGCCACAGTTCCCTTTCGCCCATGCTGTTCAACTGCTAATATCTGTATAGCGCCTGTTTACACACACACACACGCAAATCATGTTTAATAGTGAAGGATGCTTGAGAAATTTGACTTTTTGTGAATTTAGCTACAAACTGGCCTGATTCACTCTCCTGAGACTAATCTGTGGAGCAAAACATAGTTATATTTTGGATATTGCCCATTTCTGAATTTTGCGATGCAGTTCTTGGCTCAAGAAATGCACCAGAATGCATTTTAAAATGTGTACTTTAAGATTAGATATGTTTAGGAATGCATCCTTTGAGAGAAAAGATGTTCAAACAGATGTATTTAAATGCAAATATTCATGCAGATATTTTTTTTAAAAAATCACTAATTAATGCAGAAAAGAGCCAGAATGGAGTTACGAGTGAATGTGTGAGAATGTGACATTGACTGGACCCAGACTGATCCATCCATCTCTACTAATGCCAGCTTAGGTGGAAGTGTGAAACCCATACGGCGGGGCTGGGGAACATTTTTCAGCCCAAGGGCTGCATTTCCATCTGGGCAACCTCCTGAGGGCCACATACCAGTGGCAGGTGGAGCCAGAGGCAAAAGTGGGTGGAGCA
This sequence comes from Rhineura floridana, assembly GCF_030035675.1. Taxonomy (NCBI): domain Eukaryota; kingdom Metazoa; phylum Chordata; class Lepidosauria; order Squamata; family Rhineuridae; genus Rhineura; species Rhineura floridana. Next base: position 104,757,329 of record NC_084488.1, read on the forward strand.
ACAAATGCAAATGTTACCTTTGTACAATAGGCTTGTTTCTCCACATGTGTACACACCCCTCTCTATTCTCCATGAGGGCAAACAAGAGGCGTTATCAGCGTTCAAAGGCACATTCCAGCCAGGCAAAAACACTCAAGAGTGCAAAGCAGGACCTGGGAAGGGCGTGGCCTAGGGAGAGGGCTGGAGGACTATATTTGGTTCCCAGGCCTGAGGTTCCCCACCCCTGCCATCAGGGAAGTGGTGGGGAGGCAAGGGTTAACTGTCCTCCACCAGCATCTCTTCCCCAGTCCACCCCACCCCACCCCAACTGTGACTGCTTTTAGTCAAGGCCATTGGGCAGTTTGATGATGGATCTTGCCTGTGTAGTCTATTTTGGCCCACTGGTTTTTTCCCACCTTCTTGAGCTATATTCAAAGTTCATTGACCAATGCTTGCAACCTGGACATCATAGACCTTTAAATGTCAGGATGTCACCAGCAGCTCCTCCTACCTGTCCCCTCTCCCAGTGCTGTCACCCATTCCCCTCCACCCACTGTGGGGCACACCTGGAACCCTGCTGACCACCAGAGGAGTGGGAGGAGGTAGAAGACACGAGACTGGAATAAGTTGCATTGAGAGATGTAAACATCTATCTTCTATGCAAGATACCAAGTCCAATTTGAAGGGTTGTTCTCTTCCCAGCAAGTTATGGCACTGCTGAGGTTCTTCCAATTGGGAAGACAGTTAATTTATGGTGAGCGCCTAGGCTTCTCACTGCTGACTGTCAGAGGGCAATGCATGGATGCAAACATGCCCATTCCATTGCAGTCAATGGGAAAGTCTTGGCTGTGCAGATAACTATGCTACAGTAACTTGTGTCTAGTATTCTGAATGATGGTTTGTCCTAAAATCAGTGGATCCCTGTATTCTCTGTGTACATTACCGATACAACAATAAAGCACTTGCCAGTTACCATGCATTGCACAGGACATTAAATTGCTAAACATCTCTTCCCCTGTACTAAAACCCCATTTTAAAAAATATTATAATACTTACCACTGCAGTCTCTCACTGAAATCCTGCACATAGTTAGATCAGCTTTACTTCCCATTAAAGTCAACAGGATTTAAACATGCCAACTCCTTGCAGGACCACAGCCGCTCTTCCCATCACTGTACCTCCTCTACTTGATGCAGCCAGCCCTCTTTCGCTATATGACCTTATGGGACATTCTCAGGCGAATGAGTATTTGTCCCATGAATTCTGGCCTTATTTAAAATTAGGAAGAGCCTGGCATAGTATGCTATGAATTGTGCCAGGTTCTCTAGGCATATTGAGCAGGGGGGGAAAGGAGGGGGAACGGTTCTGCTTACTTTCCTCTGGTGGTTTCGAAGCTGGGTTTTGTGCCATCTGCATTCTGCTTGCTGCTGCTATAGTCCAATTGCCTAGAAGATCTGCTCACAGTTGCTGTTTTGGGGCTTTGAACAGGGCGCTTCCAAGGATGGTACTGTGAAGGAACCTCTGTGCTGCTAGTCAGGACGGATGGCTTAACATCTGGAGAGCCACCTTCACTGTCACTCCCTGGGCTAGGAGTTGTATGGCTGAAGGATTTCTTCTGCTCTCTTGCTGCAGGAGGTTGCAGTCCTTGAGCCTCTTTCATGGCTATAGGAATGCCATCCTTTACACCCTCCACCTGGCTTGCATTCAGCACAGTGGCTGGCTTCTCTGAAGCAGGAGGCAGAAGGGTTGCCAATACATTTCCGAGGTCCTGCGTTTCAGGCAAAGCCAAGTCAGGGAGACTCCTCTCCACTTCACTTTCCACAGGTGTGGCAAAGCCTACTCCAGTTGAGTTGGCTTCCATGCTGCTCCGTTCTAAGGCAAGTAAACTAAGTATCAAGAATATCTTCCTCATTCTCTTGGTGTGTGAGAACTCTGCAATGTCTATCATATAGTTCTCACAGAGGATGCCTTCGGCCTCCCTCTCCTTCTCTCAAAGCTGACACTTTCACAATGAACCTGTAGAGAATCCCCAGCTGGGGTTTTTATTTGCGGTGGAGAGAGGAAACAGGTTTTTCAGTGTTTGAAACTGGACCAAGGAAGCTCCCTTTCCTGCTTCGATGGATTCCTTTGTGACCCGTGACCTCTTGGAACTGTGGAGCCAGAAAGCTGCAGGGAAAGGCAAAGAGGGTTGTGTTTGTTGAAGCTACAGGATGAGGAATAATGGCACAATGCAAAAATGGAAATATACAGTCCATGAAACGGGGAGATGGGTGGGAAATAAGAATTGCTGAGTAACTTCCCTTTGACGTTGATCAGCAACAGAGAACACAAGAGACCTGTCCTATGTGCCGGGTAATGTCGTAAAGTGTGATGCTGAGTGCTCCCAAACATAATACATTACTTCACTATTATCCCATTTATTTATTTCACAAACTTTATATACCGCTTATTGTAACAGAACCTCTAAGAAACATTATAATTATCAATAAAAACAGTTAAAATCAAAAAGTTAAAAACCATGTAAGAGACAATTAAAACTCATCAACATCAACATGTCTGAATAAGCTTGCCTGAACAAAAAACAAAACAAAAGAATACAGCGAAGGCATCTTCCTGTTGTCAATAGACAGGGAGTTCCACAAGTGTAGGTGCTGCCACACTAAAGAAATTATTTCTTACAAGTGCAGAATGAGTATTACGTGGCATCCATAATAGTGCCAGTTCTGCAGATTGAAGCAGACACATATGAGGTAAGGCAACCCTGCAAGTAAAACTGGCCCCAAGCTGTTAAGGGCAAAATGATAACAAATGATAAAGAAAAGACAGAAGTGCTCAATTCCTGCTTTGGCTCAGTCTTCTCCCAAAAGAGGGTCTATGACCCTCCCGGCAAACATGAAATTGAAGAGGTAGGATTGCAGCTTCAGATTGACAGACAAATGGTCAAGAAATACCTAATCACTTTGAACAAGTTCAGATCAGCAAGGCCTGACGAACTGCATCCTAGAGTATTGAAGGAACTGGCTGAAGAACTCTCAGAACCTTTGTCTATTATTTTGGCAAAATCATGGAGGATGGGTGAAGTGCTGGATGACTGGAGGAGGGCTAATGTTGTCCCTATCTTGAAAAAGGGCAAAAGGGAGGAACCTGGGAACTACAGACCAGACAGCCTGACATCAAACCCTGGGAAAATTCTGGAGCAGATTATAAAGTGGTCAGTCTGCAAGCACTTTGAAAACAATGCAGTGATTATTAGAAGCCAACACTGATTTATCAAGAACAAATCATGCCAGACTAATCTTATCTCATTTTTTGATTGAGTAACCTCCCTGGTAGGCTGGGGAATGCTATGGACATAATATATCTTGACTTCAGCAAAGCATTTGACACATTGCCCCATGATATTCTGATTATTAAGCTAGCTAAATGTGGGTTGGATGGAAGAACTATCAGGTAGATCCATAGTTGGCTACAGAATTGTACTCAAAGAGTGCTTCTCAATGGTTGCTTCTCAAACTGGGGGGAGGTAATGAGCAGGGTACCACAGGGCTCAGTCCTGGGCCCAGTGCTCTTCAACTCTTTTATTAATGACTTGGATGATAATCACTTGGATGAGGAGGTGCAGGGGACATTTATCAAATTTGCAGATAATACAAAATTGGGAGGGATGGCTAATACCCTGGAAGACAGAAACAAAATTCAAAGGGATCTTGATAGGCTGGAGCATTGGGTTGAAAACAACAGCATGAAATTTAACAGGGATAAGTGCAAAGTTCTACACCTAGGAAAAAGAAATCAAATGGACAGTTATAAGATGGGGGATACTTGGCTCAGGGATACTATATGCGAGAAGGATCTTGGGATTATTGTTGATCACAAGCTGAATATGAGCCAACAGTGTGATGTGGCTGCAAAAAAGGCAAATGCTATTTTGGGCTACATTAACAGCAGTATAGTTTCCAGATTGCATGAAGTATTCGTTCCTCTCTGTTCAGCACTGATTAAGCCTCATCTTGAGTACCATGTCCAGTTCTGAACACCACATTTTAAGAAGGATGCAGACAAACTAGAACAGGTTCAGAGGAGGGCAAGAAAGATGATCAGGAGACTGGAAACAAAGCCATATTAGGAGAGACTGAAAGAACTGAGCATGTTTAGCCTTGAGAAGACAAGACTGAGGGGAGATATGATAGCACTCCTCAAGTCCTTGGAAGGTTGTCACACAGGGGATGGCCAGGATCTCTTCTCAATTGTCCCAGAGTGCAGGACACAGAATAATGGGCTCAAGTTAGAGGAAGCCAGAATTTGACTGAACATCAGGAAAAACTGCCTGTTAGAGCAGTATGACAAAGGAACCAATGACCTAGGGAGGTGGTGGGCTCTCCAAGACTGGAAGCATTCAAGAGGCAGCTGGACAGCCACCTGTCGGGGATGCTTTGTTGAATTCCTACATTGAGCAGGAGGCTGGACTCAGTGGCCTTATAGGCCCCTTCCAACTCTACGATTCTATGATTCTATATACCAGTTACAATACCTTGAACTTGGCCTGGTAACAAATCAGCAGCCAGTGCAGATCTCTGAACAGAGATGTTATATGCTGGCAGGGTCTCACTCCTGTCAGCAACTGTGATGCCACGTTCTGCACTAGCTGTGGCTTCCAGTTTAAGCACGAGGGAAGCCCCACATAGAATCCACTGCAGTCATCCAATCTTGAAGCCACCAGTGCCTGAACTACTGTGGCCAAGTTCTCCCAGCCCAGGAATGGGTGTAGGTGTTGTATCCGGTGCAGTTGGTAAAAGGCACTTCCAGCCACTGAGGCTACCTGGGCCTCCAGTGACAAAGCTTCGTCCAGAGGCACCCCCAGACTGCTCCTTCAGAAGGAGGACATCCCAATCCAGGGCAGGTAATGGACCAATTTCCCATAAACAGGAACCATACCACACCCAGCAGTAGTCCTGCTCACATGGTAGGATGGCATGTTCCTTTCATGCTATTTCGTTGCCAAAGTGGGCATGCTCTTCTGCCACTAGGAAGCCCTGCCTACAAGCCTAACTACTTGGGTTAGTCCTGCAGCCAAATGCTCCCGTCCAGGCCTCTCTATCTGGCCCTTGGAACTCTCTCTCCAGGCCCCACCTTTCCATAGACCACACACACACCCTTGCTGCTGACCACATCCCTCACCAGTCCTGCTCTGTGCCCCTCTCCAAGCGCTTCGGTTAGCTAGAATGTGTCCTTGAACTGTAATAATGCCTCTTATTTTGTCTGGATAGAGGGGGTGTGTGCATATGTGTGTAGAAAATTCTGGCATTTGTGTGGCCGAAATGTAGCCTGTTGTACAAAGGTAAGTTTTTGCAAGCAAAGTCACTTAAATAACACAGAGGGAGTGAAGAGAGAAAAGTCCTGATAACACTTTCCTGAACAAACTGAATAAAATCAGTGTATAATTTGAGGGGAAAGAAACAGAGAGGGTCTTTTTCTTTCTGAGTTCAGGCCTTGCACATAGCAGGGAGACATTCAACCAAACATACAGAAGAAAAACTCCCTCAGAACTACCAATCAGACTACCTAGCAGCCAATCAGAGCACAAGTTACCTCTCTGAAGATCATGGCACTCTGGTTGCTAAGCAAAATCTCCTCCATCCCCACTCAAGTCTTAGTTGACTTACTGATAACAGAATTAACCCTAGGCTTTATTTATTTATTGAAATAGTTACAACCCACACTTTCGTAAAATCTTTCAAGGTGGTATACAACATATAAATATAATCATTAGAAGTATCTACTGACACTTATGTGCTGTTGCACTTCCAGCAAGGGTAACACCCATCTCCCCACCCACTTTTCCCTCCCACCCCTGGCATAAATCTCCCAGAAGATTGCCCTGGGGGGAATGCAACCTCTGCCTAGAAATGGACCTCCTGTGACGCAAAGCCACTCTCCCAACACCAGCATGGCTGCAGTTTACCTGAATGGGGCTGGGGTGGGGCAGGGTGGCAGGGGGGGTCAAGGCAGGCATACCAGCTGGAGCACCAGATTAGCTCCGCTGGTGCACCCCTGCAGCCCTGACCTCACCACCACACCACCCCCATCCAGGTACTGGTGCTGGGAGGGCAACTAGGGACTTTGAAAGCTGCCTTCCACTGAGTCAAGCCATTGGTCCATCTAGGCCAGTATTGTCAACACTGACTGGCAGCGGCTCTCAGTGGTTAAAGACAAGAGTGTTTCTGGAAATGCCAAACACTGGACCTGATGGCTATTTGCATGCAAAGCAGGCGCTCTAACGCTGGACAGCCCTTCCTCAAACCCCATGGTTCCATCCCACCGTATGGTTCGCTACTGGTGTGGAAACATCGACATCTGGCATAGATGCTTATACCAACTGCACAGCTAAGTAGGCTTGCGTTGCAGCCTGCCCAAAGATTGCAGCACATTGACTAATTGTAACTGAAGGGTGGTCATCTCCTCTCTGGGCAGCTGCTAAAGTGGCCTCCTGATTTATCCGCTGTTAGAGTAAAGGTTCCCCACATCCCTGCCGCTGACAGCATCTCATTAGCGACGCTTCTCAGGAACAGGCGAGTGCTGCAGAAGACACAAACTCATATTAGCTGGACAGAGCTGCTGTACTAAGTTACAGCTGTAACCGTCGATCATGTGCTGGGCACAACTGGCAGGAAGCCAGGAGAGGCACAACTGAGGCAGATGCCCCAATTCCCTCGTGTTGATGTGGCCGTGTGCTTTCAGAAGCCAAGAACTAGCTTTTTTGAGCCTGGAAGACACCTCCATGAAACGGTAATAAATGCTTTGTAGGTAATAGAAGCAGGGTGCCCCTTGGCAATCTGGAAAGGGAAGAGCAGACTTTAATAGGACAGTGGAGTCAAAGCCCAGACACGCTGGCATTTAAGGGTGACAGATCAACGTATCAACGTAGAGCAACGTTGCACATTTCAGGCAGATTTGATAGCAAGCATTAGCCTGAATTTAATTGTAGGAGGCAGAGGCCAGAGGGGAAGCTTCCCCCAATTGTAGAAGAGAGGGAGACAAAAATTGGCTTAATCTTCCTCCCGCTTGTGGAGACCCAACAATTTGACTTGAAATCCAGAAAAAGAAGGAAAAAGGGGTTGATGTTGTGGAGTCTGTACATGCCTCATAGACATGGGTGTGACATGGAGAGGGCAGCCTGTTTGGTTATTAATTTCAGCCCCTGCAGAGTAGAGCTTCTGCTGATTTTAAAAGAATAGGATGACAACAAAGGAATCTGTGAGGAAGTTTCTTTGTTATTTTATTTTATTTAAAAACATCTCTTAGTTACTCTTCATTGCAAATGCAATTTTCAAAGCAGGTTACACATTCTTCACTCATCCCAGTATAACATAAAAGGTGTAGTTTATGGGAAGGAGCATAGTTTTGGTTGCTTTTAGTACCAGGGATGGGTGAATCAATCAATTTCAGTTTCTCTCTGTTTCTCATTTTTCGAGTCTTCAGTCCAGTTCTCCACATTTCCACATCAACTTGTGATTTAAAAAAAAAAAAACTCCTCATGAAAATTCACCAGCGGATTTCTCCCAATATACACATTTGTATGCAATTTTGCCTAATATTCACATTTTTTGCGAAGCAAATTCCCCTCATATAATGCATTTTAATATTTTCACTAATACATGCACATTTTACCATAGAATATGTACTTTTTTATATACACATGACGTGGCTGGAGAACTGCACTTCGAAACGCAAAGAAGGGCAAATGTGAAAGGACGACTGTCTATTGTTCTGTGCATTGTTTCAGAAAGTGCAGATTAGGTAGGTTCGCCTTCAAATATGAACTGAAACAAATGTCTCCCTCATCCCTATATCACAGGTGTGGGGAATCTTTGGCCCCACAGATGTTGCTGAACTACAACACCCATCATCCCTGGCCATTGGCCATTTTTGCTGAGGCTGATGGGAGTTGTAGTTCAGCAACATCTAGAGGGCCAAAGGTTCCCCCACACCCACTGCTCCCCACACCTGTACTCACAGGGCTGCCAGACAGCCGACTGGGTAGGGCATTGCCTTCCCAGCCCTCACATTGCCTGATGCATTGAGCTGCTGCAATGGTACAGCTAGCAAAGCAAAGGATGTTATCACCCATAGCAGAACAGAATGTAGTTTGCCCCATCTCCTCCTTCTAAACCCCTCCAAGTCCCTTGTCCTCCAAGTCCTTCTGCCACCCCCTCTTTCCATTTGCTCCCTGTCTCACAGTACTAGAATCTGGAGTCATCCAATGAATTTTATTATAGTTGTTGTTGTTGTTGTTATTTACCCATCCTTCACCCAAAGGTCCCAGGGTGGGTTACAACAATGCAGTTAAAAACAACCTACAATCCCAAAATAAGATGGGTCCTAAAAATATGTTTCAGGTGTCAAAGGTCAGGATAAAAAGGTGGTTCTTCAGCATTCACCTAAAACTACACAGCAAAGATGCCAGGAGCACCTCAGTGGGGAGGGAGTTCCACAACTGAGGGGCCACCACAGAGAATGCCCTCTCCTGGGCTGAGTAGTGGGAGTTTGAAGACAGACAAAAGAGAACTTCTTCACTTTTCTAATGTTCTGGGTATGCAGGATGTTGTGTAGGAGCAGGGAACTTTTTTCAGCTCCAGGGTTGCATTCCCTTCCAGAGGGAAAGGAGAACAGTGCGACAACTGTACATTTTCCATTTGCATGGTAGACTACTTTTTCATATACTCTCTATCCTTCATCCGGGTGAGGAAGAGGCATGATCAGAGTTCAAGGATGCATTCCAGACACGGAAAACCTCTCAAGGAGGGGGCGAAGCAGTGCTGGTGAGGGGTGTAGCGTGGGAAGAGGAGGTGTGGTTGAGGAGGAGGTGTGGCTGAGGAGGAGGTGTGGCCTGGGCAGCATCTCAAGGGCCAAACGGAGAGGCCTGGAGGGCATGAGGTTCCCCACCCCAATGTAGAGCATGCCTAAGCCCTATTCTGGTGTTCAAACCCTGGGGTGCATATGATCAAGTGTGGAGGTGGTGCAGGGTGGAAGGCTCCATCCCCATCCCAAATTTCCCTAGCTCTGTTGGCCCCATCCCAGTGGTCTGAAGGGGAAGTATTCACTCAACTAGGCTGAATGGGTTTAGAATCCACTCAGCAACTGGAACATCTAATTTTGCACAGTTCACCATTGCAGGGAGAATTTGATGTGCATTAAAATCCACTTTCAGACTTTCAGCTTCAACACCATAAGGTTGGTGGTGGAGCCGGTAGGGACGGAGACCTTAGGGGCAGGGCTGATGTGTGCATCCCCTTGCCCTCTACACTTTTTATGCCCCAAGTGTTGTTTGAACACTTGAATAGGGCTCTAGTACACAAGCTGTTTAGGAGAATCACTCCATTGTCCACCTCCACAGCATGAATATCTGTAATGTTTGGGGGAATACTGATACAAGAAGGACGAGCATAAATAGTCAGTTGGGGAAAGTGCGAGTTTGCACTCAGGGGTTGGTTATGATGTGATATATTGTGACAACATATGAAAAGAGAAGTGAGCACATTTTGGTCTACTCAGGAGGTTGGGAAAATGGATAGTATATGACTGAAAGCCATTGCAACATCCAAAAGATAAAACACAGGATTTCTTAAGAAGATTGAGTTATCACTGCTTGTGAAAGGGAACTGAACGTGCTGATTTCTGGGAAGAAATGATGCAAGATGTTTCTGTGAAAGATTTTGGGGTTCCCCTAGCCTCCCAGCCTCAGTGTGGAAGGGAATTATTAAAAGTGTGAACACAGTCTCATTTCTGAGCATTAATGGCTAAAAATAAAACCACATGTTCAAAAGTTGGGGGTGGGGTACAAAAAGTTGCTTATTCATTGGGGAAAGGATGTAGCTCAGTGACAGAGCATGTGATTTGCCTGCGGAAGGTCCCACTTTCAATCTCCAGCATCTCCAGGTAGGGCTGGGAGTGCCCGCATCTGAAATCCTGGAGCCACTGTCAGCCGGCATAAACTATATGGAGCTAAATTAATCAATGGTCTTATTCAGTATAAGGCAACTTCCTATGTTCGTCTTGTGATGGGTTCAAATGTCATTTACAAGATGGCAATGTGTGGTCCACAATTTATAAGAATGTGATATACGAAGAGCCCTATTTTGACCAACATCCTGTTTCTCACAGTGGCCAGCTAGATGCCTTTGGGAAGCCCCTTAGCTGGAGATGAGAGCAGCAGCAACTAGGATTCAGAGGCACACTGCGTATCAGAGGCATACTTCAATTTAGCACACTGAAACCAATGTGCTTAAGTGTGCATGCATACCTCTTTAGAAGTGTTCCCCAGCATGTAGGTGAGAGGGCAGCATCTAAGCAGCAGACTCCACCCTTGACCTACACACTTTCATTGGACAGAGATGAATGTGTGAAAAGGGCTTGAAAACTGGGTTGTGGTTTCTCTTCCTACAACCAATGCAATACATTGCTTCTGGCTGCTTGCAGCTTTGTAGCTCACCCATCTGTTAGCTGCCATATTGCTTCCCAGCCTGCAACTTGCTTGTTATTTTGCTGCTTTCAGTTAATTTATACCAATAAGTACATTTGTATATTAAGGCTGGGACCGCAACTGAGTATAATAATATCTCTCTTTAAAAGAACTGCTTCATGTTAGGGCATGAATACTCCACACTGGCCTGGTTTATACATCATGCCAAGCTGAACCTTGGCTTACAGCAAAAGTATGGGCTCCCAAAGAGGAGCTTACAGCAGCTTTGTGTCTCCTTAACCCTTTTTTGCAGCCACACAAAGCCAAGCTAAATCAAGGTTTGCCTTAGCAGGTTATCCAAACAAGGGTTTGGACAACATGACAAACGAAGCCAAAACCCTGGTTTAGCTTGGCATAGTGAGGGAGCAAAAAGGATCAGGGAGAAGCAAGGCAGCTGTGGGCTCCTCTCTGGGAGCCCATGCTTTTGTGCTAGGCCAAGGTTTGGCTTAGTGTCATGTGCAAACCAGGCAATTGATTCTAACTGCCATGCTGCTCACTCAATAAAGTCAAATGTCAATTCAGCCTACATTAAGCAATTATAAATCCCATTTATTTCAATGGGAGAGATTTTAATATATCCTCAGCTTCCCTCTTGAGATCCTACCATTTTTAAACACTTTAGAGTAGCCACTGAATTTCACCCAAAGCAAAATGTGTGGTGGATTTGGAGTTTTCTGTTTGGAAGAAAATATCTACCATATATGGCCATATGCTTGATATGTGAGTTATTCTGGAAAAACAGATTAAAGGAATGTTTTTTTCTTTTCTTTTTTAAAAAAACCCAAGCTATATGAATCAGTGATCTGACTATGTATAAGGAATCTTCCTGTGTTCTTATGTTGTTACAGTCTTAATCAAACACAAAGGCCACATTCAGACAATCATGTCTCAGCTGATTAACCTGAAGTATGCATAAGCCTTTTGCCCGCATGTGGAGCTCTTTCAGTCCTCCCTTTGAGCTGCAATTGAATTGAATGCCTCCATTTGACCATAGATTTGCAGTTTGAACAAAATAGGAAACTATGGTTACCAGCTTTGGAACAAGCTAGGAAATTAGGATATATGCCGCCCTGGGCTCCTGCGGGATATAAATAAATAAATAAATAAATAAATAAATATTAAAGCAGAGCTTGAAGTTGGTTTAATATCCTGGCCTTTCCCAAAAGTGGTAACCATAGTTTCCTGGTTCAGATGGAACAGGAAACCATGGTTAATTAGAGCAGTGGTTCCCAACCTTTATGAGCACGGGACCCCCTTTATAACCTGAAAAATTTTTGTGACCTCCTCCCCCCAGGGAGGCAGGGAGGCTGCCAGGAAGGAAGGGGTAAAGCAGCCTTTCTTTGCAGGCTTGCTTCTTTTTGCTTCACAAAAACCCCTCTCCACTCATTCTAAGTAAGGGTGTTGCCAGTAGTGGCAGTACAAGGAGACAGGAATCAGTGATAGTAATCCCCTCTTCTTCCTGGTAGCTCTACCCTCAGCCTCCTTTGGCATCTGCCATGTATTTTATAGGCAGATGCCTGCCATTAGTGCGCCTGAAAGACGCTTTGGCACTTCAGGAAAAGGCCTCCCCTCTCGTTTGGAGCAAGTGGGAGGTGTCATCTGCAGCGGCAGTGGGAAGTAGACAGTGTAGAAGGAGTGAAGACTTTTTTAAAAAATTAATAAATAATTCATTTCTTTACTGTTCACGGCCCCCTCTGGATTACTTCGTGGCCCCCCTGGGGGTCCCGGCCCCCAGGTTGGGAACCACTGAATTAGAGGCTTCCTGGTTTGCTTGTGTGAAGAGAAGAGCAAACTAGCCCAAGGTCTATCACCTGGCTTTTATATGCACACACACTCCAACTCCTCTGCAGCCAAAGGAGAGGAAAGGAGAATCAGCAAACAGCATCAGAAAGATGAATAGTATTAATAAAACTGAAAAGTCCATCAAACCTTACAGGAAATAAGTTACTGTTGCCTATTTCTGGAAGGCGGAAGGATAACTGGATTCATTGATTCCTCCTCCCCGCCTCGATTATTTGTTGCTTCAGTGACAGATATGCTGCAAGCCTTTCTTCCACCCTACTCTTTATTTACTGCCTTCCTCAGACAATCATATTTCATGGGAGAACAAATGCTGGTTTTGAATAAGATCAACCTCAGAAGTGGAGATTTTAAAAGGTGTGGTGAAGACCAGCTATTCAGCTAATTCTCCACTTGACTACAGACAAGAGACCAAAAAAAAGAGGAAACAAGTTCCTCAAGAACGCCCAGGTTCAGTCTAAAATAAATGAAGTAAAAAGTTTTTTGTTGTCAAAGAGGAACTGTTTATTGAAGCCCAACGCATGACCTTTTTTCAAGGGCAATCTTAAGCAAAACTTCTAATTCAAAATCTCTTTGCAGTCTCAAGGGAAAGCCATCAGAAGCTTCTAACTTCATTAAAAAAAAACCCTGTGCAACAGACAAGCGCATTCTTTTTTGCATTATTATTGTTTCTAGTGGAGTTCAATAAGCATGAGCAAAGTACGAATGGCTTTATTTCTGTCAGTTTCCCAGATCATTTACTGACACTGGACTCAGGTGGCTAGTTATGCATCACCTAAGATGAGAAAATAGGAGCCAGGTTGAAATAAAATTTGCTTGTGTTAATTTAGATGTATCAATGCAAATTTAGAATTTAAACAGAAATAGAATACATCTCGCATGGCGACAGGATGAGATCTTAAAGCTCCTGCACAGTGGGGCCCGGCCTCCAAGAGGTCTTCTGTATCTTTAAAAGGTGTGCAGGAGGAAGGGAGAATTCCACCTTGTGGTTTTCCTCATTACAGTGTTGCAAGAACACCTGTACTTGGCTGACTTTCTCTTCTCCTAAAGATACAGGATCAGGCCATGAACCTGGCAACCCTGGTGTTGCCTCCATTCTACCACACCATACCTTTTTTCCAGGATCTCCTTAAATGTCTTCTAAAAAGGCCGAAAATCACCAGATACTGTACCTTTGCTGAAGCTAAGCAGGTGAGGCCTGGGAAACTACTGGGAGCGTCATCTAAGCCCTTCTGAGATTTATAAAGGGAAAAATGTAGTATAATAAATAACCCATCATAGAAACTTTTTCCTGATAGTCTTCAGTCTCTGTTGATTGAGAGAGCCTCTTGACCTGGAAAGTTGGTTCTACTGGTAATTTTCTTTATCTCATGATTTTGAGAAAAGCATTAGAGCTGTCAAATATTTGTTCCACTATTCATCATTAGATGGAGGGTACTTAGTTCAGAAAAAGAGACATATTCTTGACTCTTTCCTTAATATGCACTCATCCTCTTGAGTGAATGCCATTCAACACAGCTAGCCAATAAAAAGTAACTAAGGTTTCCTGGTAGACTGAAAATATTGATTTTTATAGGCTCTTTGCCCAGCTCACAATGATACTGGGAAGTGGGAGGCCATGATATATGGAACCTCAGAGAGTTTGGATCTCTGTAGTATGCCTCCTGGCCATGATGTATGTGTCTGGTAACAAGTGCCATAATCAAGCCATTGCAACAACCTCATCCTTTGTGAAACTTCCAGTAACACAGATGTGTATTTTCTTCTTCTGTCTCTCCACAACAAGGAGATGGACCTAGTAAATTAGCATGAAGAAGGCATTAATAAATCCAGGTGCAGAACAATGCGGCTTTTATTCACAATGAGCTTGATTATATCAAGAAGTCATGTGCTCTTTGCTTGCTCAGGAGGATTTGTCGCTGTCTCCTTGAAAGAAGATTGGTCAGTTCATAGATAATTGAAAAGGTAATTATGGAGCTGTGCTTTTGTACTCCACTCTCCATGTGTGTGGGTTCTGTTCTGTAGCTGTCCCCAACCACCAATCTTTCCCTTTTTTCTTTCCTCCCCAAGCTCAAAGAGGAAGAGTAGATACTGTTATGGGATTGAGGGATGAGATAGATTATTTCTTTGTGTCCTCTTCAAACCTGTAATCTTGTATCTGAAGTTGGGATATGCAAGCAAGAAACCCGCTCTACTGGTCAGGCTAGTTTCCTTTGTTAAGCTAGCCTGTGAGTTAATGGACTTATTGAATGGTCAATCTGCATATCCAAAGGGAGCTATTGGAATTCTTTTCAGGAGAGAAGCCCTCCTCCCCCTTTACCTGGCTGGAGGCCCCCCATTCCTGGAGCCAAGGAGAGGCTTGAGTGTTTTTATTCTAGGCTGGGGAGAAGCTGGGAACTGGGGACAGACAGAGAGGCTTGCTTGCTCTCTGTACCCCAAAGTTATGGGCAGTGGGGAGCAAGATCTGGTGGACTTTTAATGCTGTGAACCCCTCCATCTTAAGCTCAGGTTGGAATGTGTGTAAATAAAAACCATATATCCTACATGACACCATAGTCTCCGCTGACCTTCTTTCCTATGAAACCAAACCCTGGGTAAGTGCAGGAACCCGTGGAAATCTCACACCACTCAGAGATTGAAGTGGTGCGCCACAATATCCTGAGGATGGAGGCATCTCTCAATGCACAAACTAGAAGATATATCTGCCTCTGATGAAGGGCAATAGCTTGAAACGTATTGGGTACCAACAAACAGATACTGGAGTGGGTTTTTAAAATAATAACTCATTTTTCATCTCCTTGAGGTTTGATGTTCCTCTTTCTTTGGTTTATATGGATGCTGATCCCCACTCTTTTTCTTCTCAAGAATTTTCCTCCATCCATGAAAGCTAAATCAATGTGGCTTGGGCAGTAGTTCTTGTTGCACTGGAAAGTTACCATACCCTGGATTGCATCCAGACTAACAGTGCAATCTTATTCATGCCTACTCAGAAGTAAGTCTCACTGAATTCAGCGGCACTTGCTCTCAGGTAAGTGGGTATAGGATTGAAGTCTAAGGCTACAAGCCTATAAACCAGGGGTAGGGACCTTTTTCAGCCCAAGGACCACATTCCCTCATTGGTAACCTTCTAAGGGCCATGTCAGTGGTGGGTGGGATCAGAGCTAAAAAGTGGGTGGAGCAATGGATGTGAATCTTACTTTTGTATAGTAAGCTACATTACAGCCCCACAACAGAGGTGTATATACCACATATACCTATATTCTCCTTCAGGCAGGCAAAAGCACTCAGCGAGGGCACAGAGCAGGGCTGGTGAGAGATATGACTTGGGGAAACAGGATATGGTTTAGGGACAGCCCCAAGGGCCAGATAGAGAACCCCCGGGGGCCACATTTAGCCCCCAGGCCTGAGGTTCCTCATTCCTGCTCTGCACAGTTACCTGGAAGTAAACTGCCTTGAACTCAATGAGAATTGCTTCTGGGTGGACTTGTACAGGATTGTGCGGTAACTTAGATCCCATTAAAATAAACAGCATATGCTACGTAAGTGGGAGAACTGACGGTCTGGAATCAACCCATTACATTTATTATTACTTTTCCAAAGCACAGAAGCCTCACAGATTTAATATGTGGCCACATATTATTCACTGTATATAATAAACAGAAATCCAGTAAAGCACAACAATCAAAAACAATAAATGCAATAACTCAAGGACAAAGTACGAACAAATAAAGTTTGCAATCCTATGGATGCTTACTCCCTTGTCATTCTGTTTAGGATTGCAGCTGGACAGAGCAATCCAAATGCTGGGGAGCCAGTTCAGGGCTGTGATAAAATGACAACAGCCTACTTATAAAATGATCCTCCTGCTCCATATTTTTAAACCTCTTGCAGTAAAAGCTGGAGGTAAAGGCACACACAGGATATGCTGGTTTACACACCTAGTTCTAAGTTTAAACTCTCCTTTTTATTTCGGTGGTCCACTCTCTCTTCTCTACTGTTTGAAAAAGCTGCTAGGAGAGGACAGGTGAACAAATGAGACAAGCTGCCCTGACCCCTTACATCTTGGGTTCCAGGGGTGTAGTTGTGCAGGGCCTTGGGGTGGTGGTGTCCTAGACCCTTTACTTTTTTGGGAGCAGGGTCCCAGCAGGGTTCCTATGTCTCCAGCACCCTACAAACCAATTAGCATGAAAGGGGAGTTTGTTGGCCACTGAGAAGAATCTTCTAACATGCTTCCTTGTCCTTTCCTCTGGACTGGAGCCAATCAGAGTGAAAGGAGGTGACTCAGACACTGAGAAGACTCTGCTCAGTAGCTAACACTCTCCTCTTTTATGCTTATTAGTTCATAGGCATTATCAAGGATCTCATTCTCAACCCCACAGTAAAAACAAAAACAGGGAGGGGGGATGGCTGTAATTAACATGAAGAAACCTTGCAGCTTTGAATTTGCCACTACACTACTGTTGGGTTCCATCTATCTTGGCACACACAGGCTGAGAAATTCTGAAAAACGGGCTCATAAACATTGTAAATAAATAAAACAAAACAAAATAAATAATCCTTCTGCATGTGGAAGGCATCTTCCAGATACTGAAGGAGATGATCAGGGGAAAAGGGCTGTCACATAGAAGATGGAGCAGACTTATTCTCTGTTGCTCCACAGGGGAGGATTAGAAATTAATGGGTGGGGGAGCAAACCTTGGCTAAACATTAGAAGCAGTGGAGACTGGTGGTTCCAATGTCAATGGGGCAGTGAATCAGCTCCAGGCGGTAGTCTTTCAGCACTTTGGACAGCACCTTGAACTCAGGCTAAAACCCAGAGTGGATTCACTGCCCAACTGACATTGGAGCCATCAGTCTCCACTGATTACGAGAAGCATCCTAATGATAGAAGCTGTTCAACAGTGGAATAGACTGCCTCAGGAGATGGCTGTATTTCCTTTCCTGGGTGGCCATTTCTCTCTCTGGGATACTGTCATTGCATCCTAAATTGTAAATCCTGCATTTGACAAGAGAGTTGGGCTACATAACCTTTCAGCTTTATGCTGTTATTTCACACCGCTCACTAGACTGCTGTTGCATGAGATCAGTGAAATTAAATCTGAAGATGTGTGAAGTCTTCTGTAAGCTCTTACACAAGTCTTTGATGGACAGCACAAGTGGCTATTTTCCTTCTGTTTATGATTCTTTGTATACAAAATACAAAAATAAAAATAATAAAGCAACACCACTACAACAACACTGTATGGTAGGTATTATTATCCCTGTCTTAGAAATGATATCTGAAATGGTGACTTCCCAACCTATATTCTTGGCCAATATATATCTATATAGCTAAGATGATATGTATCTGAATACAGATGCTGGGGACAAAGAACAGAGGAGGGCCATCATCTTCTCAAGGCTAGGGTCAGCATCCAGCTTCCTTGAGCAGCTGTCTCTAAATGTCCACAAGCCATCCTTGGAAATGCTTTCCAGTGGTGGTGAGTTAATCTGCACTATGGCTTCGTGTTGTGCTTAGGCACAGTGAATTAACCATGCACTGTGCCCTTGAGGATATTACTTCTACACCTCCTTCTCCACATTTGGACTAGAAGAAACATATAGCTCTACCAGGAAACTTTAGAAGTCTGTTAATAAAACCTGTTGCATCACCATCACCTGTCTGGAGCCTCAATCAACAGTCAAGTTTGAACAGACATGGTGGGAGCAGTGGGATTGCTTCTACACAGAACAGTGCAGAAATGTACTCCAGTGCAAGAAATGAAACTGGAAATATTGCAGAGTTAGGTGAAGGGAATTGTACAGAACCCTTTTAATAAACCAGTTAATTTACCAACATGTTTTGGAACTTTAATTTAATAGCTAAAACTCAATAGACGACACTGGGGCCTATATGTAAAATGGGCCAGTACGCATGGCTTGTTTTCAGTTCAGATTTTCGCCAAGCTAGTTCATGCTCTAGGCTGCAAATGTACGTGTGTGCCAGCATGGAAATTTAATTTGAATTGACTCTTTTGAGTATCACCTTCAATTTAATCAGAAGAACACGAAAAGACGACCTTCTACAATCATACCGAATAAAACTGTAGACATAAACGTAGCCACCAGCTTGGATCTAGCAGTTTATTAGTTAAGCTGGGTAATCAGATTTGAAAAGACGCTATAATTGAGATCAAGGAGTGGAAATGTGCTGCATTAGGTTGTTATGGTAACTGGGGTGTGCGGGGAGATGGAGTACATTTGTAAGATTTTGCAAGACGTGCTACCCTGAGCCTTAAGGACAGAAGGAACTGGGAAATGTTTGATTCACAGCTTGATGAAGTTATCTAAGGTAAAGGGAGGACACCAGAGAGAATTTGCACCACCCCATCTGGAATCTCAGTGGAGCCTCTGCAATTAGGTATCTCTCCTATTGTTATGCTTCAGGCTTTGCACTGATCCTGTTTTCCACTTTATTCAGAAAGAGAGAGTCATAGAATTATAGAATCACAGAATAGTAGAATTGGAAGGGGCATATAAGGCCATCAAGTCCAACCCCTTGCTCAATGCAGGAACCCAACCTAAAGCACACCTGACAGGTGGCTGGCCAGCTGCCTCTTGAATGCCTCCAGGGTTGGAGAGCCCACCACGTCCCTAGGTAATTGGTTCCATTGCCGTACCACTCTAACGGTTAGGAGGTTTTTCCTGATGTTCAGCTGAAATCTAGCTTCCTATAACTTGAGCCCATTATTCCATGTCCTGCACTCTGGGATGATGAAGAACAGATCCTGGCCTTCCTCTGTGTGACAACTTTTCAAGTACTTGAAGAGTGCTAATTTGATGGTAGGTTTGAGAGTGTCTCTGAGGATCTTTCACTATGATAAAAAAGTGTGCTTCAACTTTATTATATCTAAATAACTTGGAACCCAGAGATCTGAAGGGCCACCTTCTATGACACAAGCCTGCCCAAATTCTAGGGCAGTGGATGAAGGGATGAGCAAATCTGTCAATTTTGGTTTATCTCGGTTTCTCATTTTTCCAGTCTTATTAAGTTCAGTTCTTCACATTTGGGCTTCTGGGCTTGCCAGGGGCATCTGGTGTGGCCACTATAAGAACAGGTTGTTGGACTAGATGAGCCACTGGCCTGATCCAGCAGGCTCTCTTCTTATGTTCTTATTCCCACAACAGTCTGCAATTAAAAAAAAAGTCCTCCTGAAAATTCAACTTTTTAGTGCATTTTTCTCCAGAGACAGACAGACAGACAGACAGAGAGAATGCAATATTGCCTATTATAACCTTTTCTATGTTTTTGCAAAACATCCTCCCAAATAAGGTACTTCTGTATATTATGTTCCCTAATATGTGCATTTTTTGGCCACTTTACCCCAGTGTATGCATTTTTGTACACGTTATTTAGCTGGAGAACTTCATTGCAAAATTTAGAGAAATGCAGATTTCAAAAAGTGGCTGTGTTTCAGATTATATATCGTTTCTGAATGAGCCTTTAAATGCGAACCAAATCAAATCCCCCCCTTTTGCTGCCCTGGGCTCCTTTTGGGAGGAAGGGTGGGATATAAATTTAATTAATAAATAAATACATTCCCTACATCCAGGTCACTGTCTGCATTTTCCTGCACAGCAAGGAGGAAGAGAATCCCTTCTTTCTGCCAGCATAGAAGAAAAACAGAGAGAGAGATGCCTCAGCGCTTTGCCGGCTTTGGCCCATCCACTGCCAGTATGCTGCCCCCAACAGATTGCCCCTGAACGTGACCCTTGACACGAGAAAGGTTTCCCCTGCCCCTGCCGTAGATGACTGTAAATTCAGATTTGCTACTGACTAGATTTTCAACAGGGAACCATAGCAAATCCCACCTTCTGTTTAGTGCACACATATTTGAAAATGGGTATTTGCATCAGCCACACATTAGGCATTTAGGTGCATAAACATCTTAAATGCCTTGGGTTTTTCAGCGGACAGGTCTGCTCACTGGAAAGCATGGGGCTTGTTTGAGACTCCTGATCTACCCATTGGAAACCATGGGAATTTTCGATGGCGAGGTCTACTGGCATTGCTGGAATGTCAGGTCTTCCTGCCACTGCACTAAGTTTTTTGGCTTTCCTGTGGAGTCTGGGTCCCTCCCTCCCCAGGCCTTGTCTACCCACTGAAAAAAGGGGGGCACATTTGCCCTGGTATCTGGGTGTACGCATCTTAAGTGTACACCTAAAAATGTAATGCTTGACTCCCAAAAATCAAATGGAATGATAGCAAAACTCTTACTACTATTAAAATTAATGCTTGCTTTTTTGTGGTTTTATTGTAAAGCACTTCTTGAAGCTTCTGTTTTTAGAAGCAAGAAAATACTGTTAAAACAAAATATTCCATAGTATTTCTTTGAAAATGTATGTAACAGTATTATGTTGCATTAAAACCTGCTATAGATGTAGATATTTGGCATAGAAACTGTAATTCAGGTCACAATTAAACAGCTTGTGTTAATTGCCGGAATGTTTTATAGATTTATTTTTTAATTTAATGATCAGCCAATTTATTAGATCAGTATTAGAACAGCAGAGCAGAACCGTCGGGATTTATAAACAAATCAGTCACAATTCTCCATCTGGAAAAGAAAAAATTGTCTCCAACAACGGGTAAAAATGGTTATGAACGTATATGTTTTAATGGGTAACTCTGACTCCCACAAGAGATTCAGCAAACATAACAGTTATTAGGAGATTTCTTTTATATAAATAACATTGAATATCCATATTCTAGCCCACCTATCTGGAGTCATCAAGCATGCAAATCTACAGCTGAAACCCGATGTTTCGTGCAGTGGTGCTATAAGTCAATTATAACCTGGAGAAGGGCTGTAGCTCAGTGGCAGAGCATCTGTTTTGCATGCATAAGGTCCTAGGTTCAATCCCTGGCATCTCCAGGTGGGGCTGGAAATGTCCCGTCTGGAACCTGGAAAGCCACTGCCTGTCAATGTAGACAATGCTGAGCTGGATGGGCCATTGGTCTCCCTCAGTATAAGGCAGCTTCCTGTGTTCTTGTGTACCTCTATACTTCACGGTCTTGCAGGATAGCCCTCTTTAGATTGTGACATTTAGATGGCAAATTTATTTTAAAGAGGGTTAAACCAGCCCTGCTGCATTTGGGGACTCTCCTGCTCAGTAGGGCCCTGGACTTCTGTCCCCAAAGGTCCTGCTGTAATGACACCTCTGGTTTGGTGGCAACCCAGCTCTGCAAAAACAGGTTACCCCTTCTGTGCTCCAAAGTGGCAAGGTTTATATTCATAATTGGCAGGGAGGATAGAGCAAACAGAGTGCATGTTTAACCATTACCCAGCTGGATATGTCACGTAGGGAAAATGATGGGCAGGAGAAAGGATCAAGTATCCCTTCCTGCAATGTTGCCCGTCCCACACACTCAACTGGTCAGTTTTTTTAAAAAAAAATTATTCAAGATAAAGTAAAAGTACAAAATGTTCCAATCAAATACATAGAAGTATTACAAAATAAAGCAACAACAACAGCAAAAACAAAATATGAAATGAACAAAAATAATAATAGGTAATTATTAAGGTTAACTTCTTAACCCTTCATATTTAAGTGTAATAATATAATACAACAGTTTCCTATATTGAGGTAAATAATTTAAATGGAGCTATTTCATCTATCACTTTATCATTCCAGAATTGTATAAAGCCCATTTCTCTACAAATTTATTTTGATGGTTATAATTCATCACATTTTTATTATAAGTCATTTTTATCATTAATACTGTCTCCCAAGTTTTTTTCAACCAATCCATCAATGTTGGGGGTTTGTTATTCTTCCATTTTTGCACGATACATATTTTTGCCATTGTGAGCAAAGTAGCTACTAATTGAAAATCTACATTAATAATTTGTTCATGAAATAAGCACAAAAGAATTGTTTTAGGATTTCTGGATAACGTTTGACCTGTAATATTGTAGTATATCTAAACTTTTGTTCCAAAAAGGTTTTATTTTAACACAGCTCCAAAAAATATGTATAAAATCCGCGTTACTTCTTCTACATCTCCAACAGTACATATTTTGATTAAATATTTTGCTTAATCTATGTGGTGTTAAGTACCTAAACTGCTTTTAAAAAAATCTCTTTCAAATTACTATTTGATAATGTGGTTGGAATATTCTTAAACAACCAAATCCACTCTTCTTCCAATATTGATAAATTAAATTTCTCTAAATCTCTGCTCCATTTCTTTTTATATGTTGAATGTAATTGTTGCATAATTAATGAGGAGAGGATTTGATATATTTTAGCAATAACATTCTTTTTCTCTGATTGTAGTAAAAAAAAAGTCTCAAAAGCCATAGGAGGACGTGGGTTTCAGTGTTTTGTTTTTATTTGTTCTACTATATGCCTTAAACTGAAAGAATTGAAATAATGGAGGCCTCTTGTTATTCAAAATTTCAGCTGAACTGTTCAGTTTTAAAAGAGATATAGTTTCTGTTTGCTGGTCCCATTCCTTGTAAAACCATATCCTGTCTCTGTTGCCACCTGACATCTACACATGAGTGGATATCACTTTGAATAGGGTAGGCATATTTGAACAGGGTATGTGCATAAAATCCAATGCACCTTGGCCCATCCTGCATGGCTGATGTCCCAGATTAAAAATCTGGGAACTGCCTGGCCAGCCTAGGCCTGCAAGCACTGGAATTTAGATCTATATGCTTTGTCTAGTCTACAACAGGTGTGGAGGAACCTTTGGCCCTCCAGATGTTGCTGAGCTACAACTCCCATCAGTCCCAGCAAGCATGATCAATGGCCAGGAATGATGGGGATTGTGGTTCTGCAGGATCTGGAGGGCCAGAGGTTCCTGATTCTTGATCTGCACCTATGGCCAAAAATCCAGAGGCACCAGAAGTAGCAGAAGTGGGCTGGTTGGATGGTGGGAAGGCGTGATCTCACTACACACCATGCACAGGGTGTGGTCCAGCCCAGTATTAATTCTTCACTGCTGAACAGTTAATTGATCATCGCACTTAAAAAGTTGATTGCAGTTCATTATCACATTTAAAAAAAAAACAGTTAATTTTAGCTCAGGCAAATAAACAATATCAAGGCAATGATGTTTGTATAATCCCTCTCTGACCTAAACTATCCACTCGTGTTACTCCTGATTCATACTGCTGTGAAAACAGAATGCTTGCATGAGTTCACACTAAGAGCAGAAGTTGATCCACATACTTCTCCCCATGCTGTGTGACTTGTCTTGGTCCTCATATTCCATCTAAATCACCTTCTAATTTATGATGGCAGAGATCACATCCATGGAAACAAAAATTAGATTCATCACAATCCAAACAAGAAAGACTTGCTTTTACAGGCCCTAGGTTCAGAGACAAATGGTTTGTGCAAATAAAGCAAAAGCCATTTTCTTTTGACTAATGCATGAAATACTTCTGTGGACTCATAAGAGTGCTAACACAGTAATTAAATTTAGTCATCTTTTAAATCAGTAAGCACAACTGAGCGCTTAGTAGTCCCAAGTCCTTAGAAACTTTTGCACCAGATGTTCTACATCAGGTGTGATCTGCAATGACAGAATTCTCTGCCATCTCTTATTGGTAACTCTAGTGATGGTAGATACAGCCACTGTTTGTCCTGCAATTGGTGTTTTAAAAAGTAAGGGTATCCCTGCACTTGTAGTGCGAGTCGTTTCCGACTCTTAGGGTGACGTCTCGTGATGTTTACTAGGCAGACTGTATATATGGGGTGGGATTGCCAGTTCCTTCCCCGGTCTTTCTTAACCCCCCAGCATATGCCTGGTACTCATTTTACCAACCACGGATGTATGGAAGGCTGAGTGGACCTCGACCCCTTTTACCGGAGATTCGACTTCCTCCTTCCGTTGGAATCGAACTCCGGCTGTGAGTAGAGCTTTCGGCTGCATTACCGCCGCTAACCACTCTGCGCCACAGAGGTGTTTTATGCTACTGATAATCAGATCCTCTCATGGACTGTGCCACAAACAGGATAGAAACAATAAAAGGGGGATTTAACTGGCTGAGCACTTAAGACGGGATAGTGAACCTTCAGCCCAAGGGCCAAACTTGGCCTGTCAGGCCTCCCCATTTGGTCCACCAGGCCATTTTGGTGAAGCCACGCCCACCTGCCCCACACCTAACACCATACATAACTTCAGGTGTGAGGTGGTAGGAGCAGGGCTTCAAATGAAGAATAAGGAACTTAAGGTCTTGCAAAACAAGCCCCTTGCGCTGTGCTTCTGAAGTGTGGGAACCCTGCATGAGGGATTTTGGCAGGTGGGCGGAACAAGCCACACTGTCAATCATGTGATGTCTTAATGGTGTCATGTGATTAACATATGGGTCGCCCCGCCCACCTGTCAAGATTGGCCAGAGCCAAAAAAGGTTCCCCACCCCTAACAAAAAAGAACAAGAGTCTGCAAACCTGAGTTTATTTATTTTAAATATTTCATACCTGCTCTTCAGTTTTTAAAACAAAGAGTTACAGGATGTGCTTACAATATGTAGTTAAAATGATAAAATAGAACGAACTATATAGTAAATTGAAACAACTGCAGAATTACCTAAAAGAAACTGAATTCATTAAAAAAAAACAGATTAAAAGGAGATTAAATGGTGTGGTGCCTTTATATGAGATAGCATAATTGGATTGGAACAGATCTCAGATATAATCTAGTCCAATGCCCTGATTATGCAGGATCCCAGATGTGGCCACTCCAAACAAATGAGAAAATGCTTGTTTCCTTAAAACTTTAAACTGAGTTATGAAATCACCCAAAACTTTAAGTTCCTTTTAGGTTTATGTTGTTTTATGTTACAGTATAAAGGGACTGTAAATTTCATTTTCCTGAGTTAGGTCACATCCACACCATACATTTAAGGAACTCTTATACCACTTTAAAAATCACAGCTCTGGGTTCAATGGGGCTTACTTTCAGGTAAAGTTCCAATGGGTTTTACTTAGTAGTAGTAGTAGTAGTAGTAGTAGTAGTAGTAGTAGTAGTAGATTTTATGTTATGTTATTTATATCCTGCCCTTCCTCCCAGAAGGAGCCCAGGGCATCAAACTAGTGACAAAACACTAAAAACATCTATAAAACATATTAGAAACAAAGCATCTTTCCTAATATAATGCATTTTGTATGGTATTTTTATTACTCTGCACTTTAATGCATGTTTTACTCTAATAAGGGCATGTTTGTACACATTATGAGGCTGGAGAACTGCATTGCAAAATTCAGAGATGTGCAAATCTCAAAGGATGGTTATGTTTTGGTTCACGTATTGTTTTGGAAAGTGTGAGTATGGTAGATTTTAAATGCGAACTGAATCAAATTTCTCCTCCATCCCTACTCTTAACACAGTGTTGGATTGTGACCCCTGAGAAAAGGGTAACTGTATGACTGCCATCACTGTCATTAATATCATACACGAAATTAACCATTCTGCCTTCTTAATAGCTGTCCTTTTCTGCCACACTGGCTGACATCCAGCTCTGTAATGTTTACTCTGACCCATAAAGTTCACATTCTGTCATGGAGAAGGCACAATGAAACTGAAGGTGGCTGGAGGCGACACTTGTTTTCCTAGAAGTGTGCAAGTCATTTTGCTCAACCACAATGGCTGTGACTGCACCAGTGGAGACTAGGAGCTAGGTTTCAGCACCTTGGACAGCTCCTTGAAAGTTTGGACTAAAACTCAGAATGGATTCACTGCCCCACTGATATCGGAGTCACCCATCTCCATGGAACTGTACTGCTTGGCTCCCCACATGCCACAGCAATCACTTCTGTAGCTACGTGTTCAAATCAACAGATCAGATCTATGCACAAAGCAATAGGATTGCCACCTCCCCACCATCCACAAGAACAGGATGCCAGGGTCTTTAAAAGCTGCATAACAAAGGATCAGAGGTGACGGTGAAAAGCTTCTGCTAAATTTCTGCTTGTCATAAAACTGTGAGCACAGGAGCCCTGACAGTATTTTAAAAAGGGGGTGGCAGCTTTTTGTACTAAACTGATTTAATAGTCAATCAATTTATGGTCTCTCTAGGTGATGTATGGCCATGTTTCAAAATTCAGATTAAGCTATTTTTAAAAAACCACAGAATAACCCCACAACAACCAGAATTAGAGCAGACTACAGCAACACAAACAACAGCCCAGGAATAAATTCCCTTTGCCATGTTGATTCACTATCCCAAAGGTCTTCTGAAATAATAATAAACATCTATGTCAGTTTCATGGAAGTGAAAAGAGAACGAGTAAATTTTATGATGAGGACACCGTGCCAGAAAACGGCCCAAGTTAGCCACAAGCCTGACCTAAGAAAGCAAAGGTGCTCAGGGCAGAGTTGCACAAGGTGACCCGAGTTCTACACTGAAGTTCAAAGTTACCTATAAATCTCAGGAACTTAAAATCTTTGCCTTGCAGTCTGAGCTAGAGAAGACGGTCTCCCTCCCAGCCTCCTTTCCACTTACTTGACTGATATTGGCAAAGAGGTCACACTAAGAATCCATATGAAGATCTTGGGTGCTATGGGGTAATTACATTTTTCCAGGGTACCTTATATCTGAGATACAGGTGTGGCTGTTGTTGTTATTATTATTATAAAGCATCCACAAATTTCAATTAGCACAGCAGGGGATGGAAAAAATCTGTCAGTTCCAGTTCTCTCAGTTTCTAATTTTTCCAGTCTGAAATTCAGTTCTCCGTATTTCTGCAGCAATTTGCATTTAAAAAAAAAAATCCTCATGAAAATTCTCCAGCATTTTAGCGCAAATTTCCCAAACACATTTTTGTAGGCAGTTTTGACTGATGTACACATTTTTGCAAGCAATTTCTTGTTGTATAATGCATTTTTGTATTTTTATTCATATTTTCATTTTTATGCACACTTTTTTCAAAGCCTTGTTATTGGTCAATGCCATATGATGGTGAAGACAGCCTTTTGTGTTTCAAACTGGAAGTTATGTTCTATTTTGGGTGAACTAACAGCTGAATCTGAAACTGCAGTTTGATGTAAAACCAGACTGATTACAATATGTTGCTATTTAAGCAATGAATCTAGCTGTTGGGAAAAAACAAACTTGGCCTGCCCAAGATGCATATGTTCAGCCTGTTGTGCTTAAACCACTCCACTTAAGGCAAGGTGGGCATGGTCAATTAAAAACATAGAACACACCTAGAATTTTGATGGAATATATTTCACCTCCCACTGTTTTATATTGTGCAAACTGAAACACTCCTCATTTCCTTTGGAGACTATTCTGCAGTGCCATTATTCCATAATTGTTTTTGGAGTTTTTAAAGTGTAAATTTTGCAAAGTGTTGCTGTACTTCACATATTCACAGAAACAGATGCAAAAGAAAACAATTTCCTATAGGAAACTTCACTAAAATTGCAAATCAAATCAAACAATTAAAGTGACTATCTGAACGATATCAACTGTCTTAATATTATTGCTTCCTCCCTGCTAAAACAAGATCAGCACAGCACATGTCTTGTTTCTGTTATTTTGGCTGATTGCAGGTGTCACCACTACCCATATGCTCAGAGGCACATGTTATCAAATTCTTCCAAGCTACACAGGAAGTGGATTGGACTGTGAAAGACTGACCCACATTGTGTTTGTATTTTGACAAATTTGTAGGGCAGTACAATATCTTAGCCTCTTGCTCCCTTTGTGCATTCACTATAGCTGCCCAATTTCCGTGCTTTTTAAAGTTTGATAGGAATATATGTTGGCTGTATGTATGTTATTAAACTGCAAGGGTTTTTTACTTATTAGTGAATTTCTCTGCTTTTTAATCCAGGAGGCAAGAAATTTGATCCTGTGCAAGTTTGCTATGAATGGATTGATCATGTGCATGCTTATTGAGTTCAGTGGGATTTACTCCCCTGCAATCATGCTTAGGATAGGTGAAACTGACCACAGGGGATGAGGAGGGGGAAGAGAGGAAAGGCAGAGAGGAGGAGGGGGTGAGAGGAGAAGGGCAGGTTTGATTATTTGCATGCTTATTGAGTTCAGTGGGATTTACTCTGGTGCAATCATGCTTAGGATAGGTAAAACTGACCATGGGGGGGAGGGGGAGAAGAGGGGGAGAGGGATGGCTGGAGTAGTCAGGGGAGGAGGAAGAAAGAAGAGGGGAAGGGAGGAGGAAGGGAGGAGGAAGGGAGGGGGAGGGGAGAGGGGACGGAGGAGAATGTCTTGTGTGATCATTTGCATGCTTACTGAGTTCAATGGGATTTACTCCCGTGCAATCATGGTTGCTGTTGTTGTTATGTGCCTTCAAGTCAATTATGAGTTGTGGTGACCCTATGAATCAGCAACCTCCAATAGCATCTGTTATAAGCCGCTGTGTTCAAATCTTGTAAGTTCAGGTCAGTGGCTTCCTTTATGGAATCAATCCATCTCTTGTTTGGTCTTCCTCTTTTCTACTCCCTTCTTTTTCCCCAGTATTATTGTCTTTTCTAGTGAATCATGTCTTCTCATTCTGCATCCAAAGTATGATAACCTCAGTTTCATAATTTTAGCTTCTAATGATAGTCCTGGTTTAACTTGTTCTAACACCCAATTATTTGTCTTTTTCACTGTCCATGGTATCGGCAAGGCTCTCCTCCAACACCACATTTCAGATGAATTGATTTTTCTCTTATCCGCTTTTTTCACTCTCCAACTTTCACGTCCATAAATAGAGATGGGGAATACCATGGTCCAATCATGGTTAGGACAGGTAAAACTGACCATAGGGGAGGAGGAGGAGAGGGAGGGGAGAGGAGAGAGAAGGAGGAAGGGAGGAGAGAGGAAGGAGGGAGTGGGGGAAGAAGGGGATTGGAAAGGGAGGGGGAGGGGTGAAGGAAGGGGAAGGGATAAAAGGAAGATGATGGGAAGGAGGAGGAGGGGAGGGCCGGTTTGCCCCACATACACATATATGTGGCAGGTACCTACATGGCTACAAAGGAACAACTGGGAGCTGTAAATGAGCTCCCAGTTGCATCTTTGCTGGAGCAAGGCATGCTCCTCAATTGATGGGCAATAGGAGCATGCCTTGCTCCAACAGCACAAAGTGGTTTGCACTGAAAGCATTGCTAAAATGGAGCTTTTTCTCTCAATTTTAGCAGTGGTTTCAATGAAAACACTGACAGGTGGGTAGGAGAGCTCACCAGTTAATCATCTGACTGCCCACTGCCCACTTGTTAAAGTTGGCCTCCAAGGGTGGGAACAGATAAAGAGACTTGTCCTCCTCCCAGGCCAAAAAGTTCCCTCCCCCCTGGTCTACACTGACTGGCAGCAGCTCTTAGGGTTTCAGACTGCACTTTCCCTACCCTTTCTGGTGAATGCTAGGCAGCTTCCTATGTTCATGTTGTTCTAAGCACCAGCACCTCCCATTTTAGAAACCGAGAATTGTATGTTCTGCTACACGTACCTGATGATTCTCATCATTTGAAGGTGGAAGGGGATAATATGACAAAGCTTGAAGAGGTTCGCCTGGTGCATGATCCTTAACACATTACTCGTAATATAAAGTCGGCCTCCCTGGCACACATTTCTTATGTACTTGCAAGGCAGTCATTACGTTGAAAGGGCTGGACTCCATAGTGACTGAAAATGATTAAAGTAAATCACAGAGCAGCATCCCAGCTGGAGTGAATGGGGAGGGGGAGCTGCAATGACATCAGTGATCTAATTTTATCTATTGTATCATGGGGGAACTGATCCAAAATCTCATAATACGGGGTCAAGGTGGGGGTGATTTGATTTATATCATTAAGCCAGTCTGCTGCAGAAACAATAATGGGCAGAGCAATCCTATACTCTTACTATGCTGGAGGGCCAATGAGACAGTGCTGGCAGAACAGCCACTGTATCCTATACCTCCTTCGTCCAGGAGAGAAGGGAAAACACAGAAAACAAAGTGAAAATGATAGGCATGCCTTCATTGTCCCTGGAATTATTGCCATAACCCACCAATGTGGGATTGTGCTGTTGGCGATGCCCACGTGCCACCCCCATATGGAGAGGGCCAATGAACGTACATCAACAAGGACACACTCTCCTGCATCACAGCAATGCCACACACCCCATTCCGTCAGCCACGCTGGCACAACAAGCAATGAGCCTGCATAGTAGCAGGACCCTGCACTTCTGAATTTGCCACTACATTACTGGATCGGCCAGGATGACACACAAGGAGAGCCACAGCCAAGCACTGACAAGCAGTAACTTCCAGTGGGTCACATCATAAGGCATGGGGTTGGGAAGCAGGAAAGAGGAGTTCGAATCCCATCAGGAGAATTGGGGGAAATGTTCCCATTTACTCTTTTCATGCCTTGACAAAAGCAATAGCACCTCTAGCTCCTAAATTCACTAGTTATTTAAAAGCCACTGGGAACAGATTAGAAGTATCAACATCATTTAAACTGATAAAAGGATTGTTATTTTTTAATCATTTACACAAAAAAAGTGGCACTCAGTATAAGCAGAGGGACAGCTACATATGTGCCCCAAGTTGTTTAAAGTTTGACCATGGAAGGAGAAGAGAGGGATATCCTTGAAATTAATTTGGAGAGAGTGGCATCAATTAAAGAAAGTTTAGACACTGCTACGGAAGAAAGATCTATGTTCAAAAGGCCCTGCGTTTTTTACTTGATCCATATAGTTGTTTTGTCATTGTCATAATTTAATATTTATGAAAGAACTATAATATGCTAGATGCTGTGCAAATGTTAAGAAGTGATAAGTCCCTTGCCACAGGCTTGCGATCTATTTAGCCATCACACAGAAGGAATGACAAAAGTATACAGGCCCTCCAGACTGTTTTTGTTTTTGCAGGTATATTCTGCAACGTCATTAATGCAACAATAGCGCATCAGTGGTGGATTTATACTAGACCTTCCACACTTTGCTTTGCTTCATTAGTTGTTATGCAACACTTCCCCAGTGTTAGCACATTATTGCCACCTGGAGGGGCACTCTTGCACTGATACACCACAATAATGTGATAACAAGCCCTGGAACATTTGTGGTATAAAAAGTTACAGGACTTCAGCAGTAAGTTACAGGACATGCACCGACAGGAAATCAAGCAGTATGTCCATGGCAAAACTTTTGCAGGTGCAAACAGTGTTGAAAGTGAGATCATGTATGAGCTTAAATCATCATGAATGCACAATTTACAAAAGGACATCTGGAGAGGTGCCTATGGGTTGTCCTCAAATGTAGACATGTCACATTCCATGTTATACAGACAGTAGTACCTGAGTTAACAAAGTAGATGTGTTCCTGGACATTACTTCTTTAACAGAAATTTTGATACCAGAGGCAGGAATAACATGGAAATAATAGAGATAGAGTCCTACACCTGCTCATAGATGGCAGGGGAAACCTCAACAGGGGCTTTAAAGGATGCCTAGCTGGTATAGCACAGTGGGGAGGAGAGCCTGGCTGGGAGTTCAGAATCTGTGAGTTCAAATCCCCACTCGTGTCTCCTGGGTGTCAAGGGGAGCTAAAGATCACCCCCACAGTGAGTGGCTCAGGGGTTACGTGCCCTGCCACCTGTGCAGCTGTGAGCAAGCTGCATAGTCCGAAGCAGCTCAGTTGGCCCCCATCTGGCAGTTGCAGACAAGGAAGGGGCTGGCTTGTGCAGCTGTGGCAAGCTGAGCAGGCCCTAGCCAGCTGGGGAGGACTAGCCTCAGAGGGAGGCAATGGTAAACCCCCTCTGAATACTGCTTACCATGAAAACCCTATTCATAGGGTCGCCATAAGTCGGGATCGACTTGAAGGCAGTCCATTTCCATTTTCACCAGGCATCCACCCACGCCCCTTCCCTCCCCTGAATCCTATTGAATCCTTCCTCCCGCAGGCATGGGATTAAAGATGTAAAACAACACACAGTCTTGTCAGTTTCACCCTAGCAAAGCAAAGGCACGGGGTTATCAGTTTATTGATAGCAAAGCGAAGGCACAAGTGAGTCAGTTTTACCTTAAAGCAAAGGCACAGACTTGAACGTGTATCCATAGCAAAGCAAAGATGGTCAGTTTCACCTTTTAAAAAGCCTTCCTTAAAAGGAGCTTGGTTCCTGGAGGATTCCTTAACTGAAGTATTACTGTAAGGCATAACTATAGCCCCTTGCTCTCCTCCTACAGATCTAGCGTCTGAAGGCACCTGTCAGAGGACCCAGGGCTTGAGTCTATGGCTTTTCAGTCCTGTTCATGTGCTGCAACAAGGGTCCGTTTTCAGTGTTTCTTTGGGTGGTGGAGGTCTACAAAGAGGCAAGAAGTATTCAGTTTCACAAACAAGGCTGGCTAAAGGCAATTTTGCTGCTTGAGCAACAAATGGCACACACTCCCCCCCCCCGCAAAAGTCAAGGTGTATAGTATCCAAAGCTAGTCAATTTATTTTGACACCTGAGGCAGAAAATACCACATGTATCTCTCCCCCTTCCCTGGCAGTAAAAATACAACCACAATAAATTGAATTTGCACTGAATTTGCTGCCCTTTTATGATGCCCCAAATCTGCTGCCTGTGGCAGCCACCTCACTTTGCCTAATGGTAGGACCAGCCCCATTTATGAACCTAGTCCAGAGTGAGGGCTGGAAGCACCATCTTCACTCTACATGAGTACAAGGACTATGGCTGCTATATGATTCCCCAGTTGGTTGGGATCATATTCCAGATTAGAAAAAGAACTCTTTTTTAAAAAAAAATGGCACAAAAGAATAGCTGCTGAGAGGACCAACAAACAACCTTGAACAAGCACAAGAATAAGTCAATAGTGTGAGGGATTTGGAGGACATATCAGGCCTCCCACCACTCTCCTTTTCATACTGATGATGATGATGAGGTTTCAGACCCTCTGTCTTAAAATAAAAAACCATGACATTAGAAAAGACAGAGCAACCTCTCAAAACTCACAGCATGTTGACTACATATTGTAAACTCATTAGGGTCAGAAACTCTGTCTTTTTTAAAAAAAATGTGCTGTGGTTCATCAAATCATGAAACAAAAAAAATCCTGTGAAAGCTATATCAAGCCAATTTGCATAAAATTGCTTATTTTGCATATTTTGGTCTGCCTTTATTGGTAATGAAGAAGGGCAAACAGCAATGTAGGGCAATGAAACTCAAATGTCACCTCTGGCAATCCTGTTTACTTCCTTCTCCTGGGCTTCTGAGATTTTTCTTACAACTATTTATTACATGCCTTTAAGCCTAGAATCATAAGTGCTCGAAAGTTGCATTTTGAAAATGGAAAGCTGCGCTCCTTAGGATGCTGGATTCTCTGTCCAGTACCAAATAATGTTCATTGTCTGTGCCTGCAGAGAATTGCAAAATTGCTTTAATGGGTCATACTCTCTATACTTTATAGTCCTAATCTCACTCATCTGCACAACAAATATGCTGAACTCTTTCATATTAGGATGTTTGAAATTCAAACCGGGTTTCAAAAAACCAATTTAGAAGCCCAAGTGAAGCCATCCACAGCTCCTGATATGTGAAGAAAATCAAGCTGAGGAGCATCACTTTCATTTCTTCAAAGCTATCAATTTCCCTGGACAGCTAAATCGCTTGAAAAGGAAAGCCAGCTTTCTGTTCCGCCTTGTCCATAGTCTACTGATCTGGAACGGAGCAGGCTACCTTGAAGTCACAACGCCTCTCCCTGGAATCAAGAGAAGCTGCTATCATTGCCATCACTCTATTGTCAGACTGAAAGTGCAGCATAAGGACACGATGGGTGGGAGAGCCAAAAAGGAATGGGCCTGTGCAGGCAGGGGAACTATTAAGGACTGAAAACTTGATAATTTTAGAAAAGAGGTAGGGAACCTTTTGTTGGCTCCATAGGCCAGATCCTTATCAGGATTAGCCTTGTCAGTCAAAAGTGACAGGTCGGTGGGCCACCCACCTGTCATTTATCTGATGTCAGAATAGCAGGTGATTTGATGCTTTGAAGTCCCACAATCAGGACTTCAAAGCATCTTGCTAAAATGGAAGGAAGGGAACTTAATTTTAGCAGGGCTTTCAATGCAAGCCCCTTCCTGGTTCAGGAAGGGGTTTGCATTCAGTCCTGCTGAACTGAGCAGGACTTAATCTCCCTCTCATCAGCTGATAAGTGGGGGAAGGGAGATGTCCTGCTCAATTTGGCTGTGTACACCAGTCCCCAGCATGAAATGACAGGTAAATATCAGGGCCAGCTAATGCCTTCAAGCAGGGGGTAGCCATTGAGGTGCCCTCCAGATGTTGGAGTACAATTCTCACTATCTCTGACCATTGGCCATGCTGTCTAGGACTGATGGGAGTTTGAGTTCAGCAGCATCTTTAGGGCCACTTGTTAGCCACCCCTCACATCTGGAGGGCACTAGTTTGTTAAGCTACCCGTGGTCTAACACTGATTGCAAGCTGCTCTCCAGGATTTCAGACTAGAGTCTCTCTAAGCCATGCCTAGAAAAGATGCTGGGGATTGAGCCTGAGGCCTTTTTCATGCAAAGCACTGAAGTACGTCCTGTTGAGCAGATACACTCTTAGTGTGTAGGACATATTAATAACATGTGTGTCCATGCATGCATTCCTTTACAGGGCTGGCCCAAGACATTTTGTCAGCTGAAGAGGAGCAATGGTGCACTGCCCCCCACTCAATTCAAGGTATAGCATACCCAAGGGCAAGGCAGAAAATCCCATTAGTCTCTCTCTGTCTCCCTGGCAATAAAAATACAATAAAATAAATTAGCTAATGATTTTCTGCCCTTTCATGACAACCAAAATCTGCTGCCTAAAGTGCCTACCTCCCTCTGCCTAATGATAGGGCCGGCTTGACATAGCGTGACAATACTCATTGTTTTATATTTTTGAAGATTTTGTATCTACAGTTTTATATAGAAGGGCCTTTCTGCATTAAACTTTTATAGTGGGATAGTTGCTGTTTTGTTTGCTATTGGCATGCTTCCAGATGACATTGTCATTATTCTGCTGCTATTCCAGAATAATGTACTCATAAACCTACTTTTTCTCCTACCACAAAAAAATCCAACATTGGTGAAAGATCCAGAATGGATCCTTAGTAACTTCATTTGTGTGGAATGTGTTCAAGTATCGTCCTTCTTTTTGCATGTGTGTGGGGTAGGGATGGGATCTGTTGGCTGGTTTCGGCTTGAAAGCATTTTGTTGACCTAACAGGCTGGCATTGATCTGAGCTAGTACTTTATCCGCTAGCCTCTGCTTTTACTGATCCGTGATTTTTTTTGCTCAGAAAAAAATACTAATACTAATATTGATATTTTAAAAGAAAATATTGATAAATCATCATTCTTAAAATCAATATTTTAGAGGCAGATTTTTTTTAAAAAGCCAGTTTTCAAAAATAGCAGCGGAAATTCACTACATTAAAATCCAATCCTCAGCTATTGAGAATAAGTGAATTAATGGGAAATTCAGTATCAAATCCATATTGGGCAGAATTCTAACATGTCCCTAGTGGGGGGGAGGGGTTGGTGGGCATTGCCCTATGGTTTTAATCATGTTTTCTGTCCGACTCAACATTAGAGTGAAAAACTGGTCTCCTTCTTGGTCATGCATATAGATTCTGATATTATGTCAACATAGGGCCCATGACAGCAATCATTGGCTGCAGATAAGATTTAATCATGTTAACCAGGTTTGCCACACAACAGGGATGGAAGAATCTGTCAGTTGCAGTTTTCTCAGTTTCTCATCTTTCCAGTCTTAAATTTGGGTCCTCCACATTTCTGCAGCAATGCACTAACTTAAAAAAAAAAAAATTCTCCAGCATTTTAAGTGAGAATTTCTCCTACCAAACACATTTTTGTACACACTTTTGCAAGCAATTTCTCCTAATATAATGCATTTTGTATGTTATTTTCACCAATATATTCATTTTATGCAAACTTTCTGCTAATATATGCATTTTTGTAAACACTGCTTAGCTGGAGAACTGCATTGTAAAATTTGGATAAGTGTGAATGTCAAAGGACGGCTGTGTTTAAGTTGGCAAATTGTTTTGGAAAGTGCAGATTTTATAAATTCGGCTTTAAATGCAAACTGAATCGAATTTCTCCCCCACCTCTAACACACGAGTAGCTCTTCCTTCTATTCTTCTAATGCCCCACAGAATTAGAATTGCAGAATGCCAGGCGTTATATGCAACCAACAACAAGAGGGAAGTATTCTCAATACCCTGTGCACATGCACCTAACTCCTACAGTTACTGTTGCTGAAACTGGTTAGCTGAACACAGGATTGTTAAAGGAGCATGAGTCCCTTCAGAGCGGGAGTTTGGCAAACAGACAGTCTCATCTCCCAGTGCGCCGTGCCTGGGCAAATTGATGCATCTTCATACAGGCATTGTCCTTGCTCTGAGCACAGAGCATGATTTGGGAGTAATCTCTTTGCATAATGCATTATTTATTTATTTGATTTATATCCTGCCCTTTCTCCCAGTAGGAGCCCAGGGCAGCATACCAGACTCTTGTGGGTTTTCCCTTCAGGAGGCAGAATGTCATGGTATTCGTACCTTGACCTGACATCCCTGCAGCTGAATTTCATGTTGATCCAGCCGTCCATTTTGTGACTAGTGTCATTGTGGTAATAGAAGATGCTGTTGTCCACCTACAAAACAAACCAGCCACTTTCCTCTTTCAACCAAGCCTTTTAGGCTGAGACCTATCCCAGTCTGCATCTGTGTTAGAATTGCTTTTTAATGTGTTTTTTAATAATGTTTTTAACCCTTTTTAAAGTTTTTTTTTTAATGTTTTTAACGCTGTTTTGTTTTAATGTATTTTAAGGTCTGTTTTTATGATGTTTTAAAGTGTTTTTAGTGCTTTGTTTGCCACCCTGGGCTCCTGCTGGGAGGAAGGGCGGGATACAAATTAATTAATTAAATAAATAAATACATAAAATTTGTTCCTCCTTGAGACCCAGATGCATTTTAACAGGACCATTTCAGCAGAGATTTCCCCACAAATCTAGGGCCCCCCAGCAGCGGTCTGCCACCGCTGCCTTTCTTTGGGGGCAGTAGCATGAAACTTTTGGCAGATCATACATTTTCAGTGACTAGCAGGCAAACAATCTTAGGGACGGTACATCTGCGCTATAGGTAAGAGGAGGAGCCACAGCCAGATAGGGATCATTTGTGTTGCCTGGTATCTTGATGGTACGGACCAGGTGTTTTCTCCTTATGGAGGAAATTATGTTAAAATTATGTTTTAATTGGATTTTAAATATGTGTTTTTGAATTTGTATATTTGTTTTTAATCTTTTAATTGTTGTAAACCGCCCAGAGAGCTTCAGCTATGGGGCGGTATACAAATGTAATAAATAAATAAATAAATAAATATTAACAGGATGATACATAAGGGACATGCCTACCGCCATGGAACTCTTCTCAAACCAGACACAACCAGCCATTGGTGCAGACAAGAAAAACTTCACTCACTCTCCCACGAACAGCTATAATTGGCTGAAGGTGTGGGTGGTAAGCTACAAATTTGCTCAAAAAATACCAGATCAAACCGCAAGTATACCACTATAAAAGGCAAGTGTAGAAAGGCCTGAAGATACTGGCCTGGCTTGACCAAGGAGGTATTGCAAACTATTCTCTATATTTAAATCCTAGAATCTATATATGTAATCTAGATTTCTGTATTGTAACGTGCGAAGGAATGTGCTTCTTGTCCCCTGAGAGAAGAGCGCTTGAAAACCAGTGAAGTAAATTACTCTCTCAGTTCCCTAGGGATCTTGTTAGTTCAGAACAGAATTGAGCAAAAAGATGCAAATTTACTTTCTGGTGGCATTTAAGATTTTCACTTAGGTAACTGTTTCAAAAAAGAGGGGAGTGGTGTGGCAGAGTTGGTAGAAATAAGGTTGCAATCCTAAACATGCTTGAAAAAAATGGACTGCCTTCAAGTCGATCCCGACTTATGGCTACCCTCTGAATAGGGTGTTCATGGTAAGCGGTATTCAGAGGGGTTTACCATTGCCTCCCTCTGAGGCTAGTCCTCCCCAGCTGGCTAGGGCCTGCTCAGCTTGCCACAGCTGCACAAGCCAGCCACTTCCTTGTCCGCAACTGCCAGCTGGGGGGCAACTGGGCTGCTTGGGACTGTGCAGCTTGCCCACGACTCCACAGGTGGCAGGGCACATAACCCCTGAGCCACTCACTCTGGGGGTGATCACAGAACTGAGTAGACATGTATAGGCTTGTGCTATCAATCTCTTATGCAACAGTCACTCAAATTCTAAGCACAACACTTGGAATAAAGAGACACTGATTTCAGAAAGAGGTCTTCCTCCTTGTAGGTCTGTTTTCTAGCACTTATGCTGGCCACTGCTGCTTCCTGCACTGTTGGAGAAATGCAGCCTTCACCAACCTGGTGCCCTCCTGCTGTTTTGGACTATAACTCCCATCAGGCCCAGCCAGTGTTCTTCCCACTTATGCTCCACAGCAGTTGGTATTCAGAAGCATACTGCCTCTGACAATGGAGGTGGAGCACAGTTATCACAACTAGCAGCCACTGATAGCCTATTCCTCCATGAATCTGTCCAAACCCTTTTAAAGCCATTCAAGCTGGTGGCCATCATGACGTCTTGTG
The DNA here is from genome assembly GCF_030035675.1 of Rhineura floridana. Lineage (NCBI taxonomy): Eukaryota > Metazoa > Chordata > Lepidosauria > Squamata > Rhineuridae > Rhineura > Rhineura floridana. The sequence continues at coordinate 104,796,251 of NC_084488.1, forward strand.
ATGGTGAATTACAGTTTAACTACATGCTGTGTGAAGAAGTGCTCCTTTTCATCTGTCAGGAACCTCCTACCATTCAGCTGCCTCTGAATGATCCAGTCTTATGAGAAAGAGAGAAATCTCTCTACCCACTTTCTCCACACCATCTTATGCATCTCTATCAATGTCCTCCTTTACTCACCTTTTTTTCTGAACTAAAAAGCAGAGTTCTTCCAATCCCATGATCATTTTGGTTGTCCTTTCCTGCACCTTTTCCAGCTCTACAATATCCTTTTTGAGATGTGGTGACTAGAACTGAACATAGGATTCCAAGTGTTGTAGCACCATATATGGGGATGCCCACTAGCTAATGAGGCTTTAAACATGTGACAGATCACAAAGGATAGGTCTCTCAATGGCTGCAGGCCATGAAAACGAAATGGACCTACCATGCTCAAAGGGAACACTAATGTACTAGATGCTAGGGGACAAATGGCAGGGACAGGGCTGTTGTCATCATGGCATGCTCGTGGCCTTTCAGGAAGCATCTGTATGGCTGCAGCGGAAGCAGGATGCTGGAGAAGATGGTCTGATATAGGGGGTTCTCCTTATGTCCATGGACAACAGCAACCCTAGGCGGAAGGGTAAGAAGCTACTTCTCCTGTGACCTGTACAGTGTAACTGATAAGCAACTATAACAATGGCACTGAGGAAGAGAAGTAGCTCAATAGGGACACATGCTTTACATGCAAAATGTCCCCAGGTCCAATCCCTGGCCTCCCCAGGTAGGGCTAGGAAAGACCCCTGCCTGAAGCCCTGGAGAACCACTGCTGGTCAGTGTAGACCAGGGGTGGAGAAGCTGTGGCCCTGTAGATGTTGTTGGACTCCTAATCCCATCAGCCCCAGCCAGCATAGCCAACGGTCACTTGTGGAGAACAGAGTTGTAGTCCAGCAATGTCTGGAGCAGCGGTTCCCAAACTTTTTTCTCCACAGACCACTTCAAAATTGCTGAGAGTCCTGTTGTAGCAATTGTGACATGTGGTGCTAGATGCTGTATGATTTTTAACTGTATTTTTACAGGCATACTGCGGACCATCTGAATGAAGCCCATGTAGTACATGGACCACAGGTTGGGAAACCCTGGGACTATGATGATGATGATGATGATTTACCTGCCCTTCACCCAGAGGTGCCAGGGGCGGGTTACAACAATTTAAAAACACATAATTAAAACAGTTAAACAGTCTAGAGCAGACTTTCCCAACTAGTGTGCCTCCAGATGTTGTTGGACTACAATTCCCATCTTCCTGACCATTGGCAATGCTAGCTGAGGCTGATGGGAGTTGTGGTCCAACAACATCTGGAGGCACACTGGTTGGGAAAGGCTGGTCTAGAGGGCTGCAGCTTCCCCACCCCTGTTGTAGATGATGCTGAGCTTCAGTAGTGGCCGGTAAGGCTGCGTGGGTGGGGCACCATTGCTCTCTCAGCTTCCGAACATGGCGGGTCACCGCCACTGAACGAGAGGTGGGGCAAGGTACAAGGAGCTCAGCGCACAGCAGTGCATGACAGCAGGAGCATCTGATTGCCATGCGTGGAAGCTGGGAAAGCAAAGGTGCTCACTCACATTGCCTCACCAGCTGCTACTACTGAGCTGGACAGACGGAAGTCCTGATTCAGAATAAGGCAGCCTCGTGTGTCAAATCAAGTGGGATTTGAAAAGATGGTGTGTGTTTTAGTTGCATTTTCATTGCCCAAAATCTGTATGATCTTTATAAAATGAAATATGTCTCCTAATGAGTTAGAGAGCTATCTGGAAGTACCAGACACTGGAGAGGCTAGCAATAATTACAGACTTGACATTCAGCCCTTCTGAAGACACTAGGTTTTGTGAGGGCTAAACTTTAAATAAAATGTAAATTAAGCTGAATTGTTGAGATTTGTTTCTCTCCCTTTCCCACATTTCATACCACAGAGTGGCTAGCACAGTTTTTAATTGTTCAAGACAAATAAGCACAGTGTACTAATGAGAGTGCAATCCTAGACATATCTGCTCATAGTTGCTCATTAGAAGTAAGCACCACTGAGTTCATTGGAGTGGCTTACTTCCAGGTACGTGTGTATAGGATTGCAGCCTACATTTGTCATGTACCGAGCTCCTTCACCAGTTCCTTTTTAACATGTTTGATTGGCACATCACGGAAGAAAAACTGAACTCACCTTGGGTTCTGCCTGAACTTTTGCACCAGCTTAGGTCAGCAAGAGAAACACATCCACGAAAGAGAGAGACAGAGAGAGCCATTAGGCAATGTAGAAAATTTAGAGCCACTGCCAGTCAGTGTAGACAATACTGAGTTAGATGGACCAATGGTCTAACTCAGTTTAAGTCAGCTTTCTGTGTTCCTATGTTCCTCGGGTGGTATTCAATGCTAGTACTGTTCACAGTACACCCACTGAAGTTAGAAGACACAATTAACTTAGGTTCATTGATTTCAGTGGATCTGCTCTCTGAGCAGGACTTACTTAAATATAACCCCTTCACTTTTGTCTAGGGTGAGGGAGCAATTCAATTCAATTTCACACTTTCTGAATCAATAAGTGATCCAAAACCGCAAGACACACTTCAGTGCTGTTCTCCTGCCAGGTAATGCGTACAAAAATGCATATATTGTGCATAAAATGCATATATATTTGTGAAAATGATATATAGACATGCATTGTATTACTGCAAACTGCTGTGCAAAATATGTATATGAGGCAAAATCACATAAAAATGTGAATCTTTTTTTTCAATTAATTTTTATTCCAATTTTCAAAACCAAAACAATACAAAAAGAAAACAACACAAATCAATAACTAGTACAATACAAAAAGAAATATATATATATATATATATATAAAAAAGAAAGAATATTGACTTCCGATTTGTCATAGTTCAGCTATAAATCTATAATATATAACAAACCTATCTCTTAATAGATTATAAAATCACCTTCCTCCAATGGTTATCTTAGTTGGTTTCAAATCTCATTAACATCATATCATTTTAATCTTCCACAAAAAGTCAAAGAGAAGTTTCCAATCCTTGAGATATATGTCAATCAATTTTTTTTTCTAAATAAACATGCCAATTAATCCAACTCATCAAATCTACTAAGTCCAGTAATTTTAAATCGCTCTTCTGTCATTATCCATATTGGGTCCATCTTCCATCTTCCATCTTTACGCACCCAAAAATCTTGCTGTCGCTAAAAATGTGAATCTTAAGAGAGATTCACATTTAAATGCTGGTGACTTATCATGATTTATTATCATTTAAATAGTATTATTATGATTTAAACTGGTATGGTAATGTAGAGAAAAGAATTGGAAAATTAGAAAATGAGAGATACCAAAATTGACAGATCTGCCTGTCCCCACTACTTTTGTCTTAATAATAACAACAGAAATTACAGTTCTTCTTCTTTCTCTCCCCAGCATGTAGGAGGGACATAAATCTTTCAGCAAATTCCTTTCCTTTTCTAGCCTGATGGTTGAGCTGCCTGTGAGCCAGCTGAAGCACATTTATGTAAGGCAATTGCTTTAAAAGCACACCAAGGGAATCTTAGGGAAGGTGGTTGTATAAAAGGTGAAAGATTTGTAGCTCTGCGATGCCTTTGTTATCAGGAAGAGAACTTGCTTTGCTGAGAGAATGGCCGGTGGAAGGATCTTGGAGAAGGAACCATATAAAACTTTACTGAGTCCTTCAGAAAAAAAGTTATGAGATGTATAAAAGAGCAAGGCTACTGGCCCCAAGCTTGGGACATGAAGAATTAACATAAAATTAAAACCTCCCATTTCAAGGAGGAAGAAAATGTCAACTCTGTAACATTAGTTGTTTACCATGGATCAAGACTGAAGATGATTTAACCCTGAGCTAACCTGCATTACCTTTACTGAAAATATTAAACTGGCATGGAAATATTTGTTCATTGGGCACTATTGGTCTTTAATGGCTGCCAGGCTTCCATGAGCTACAAAGCAACTGTGTGAAGTGGGGAGCCTTTTCTATCCATGGAAGGTCCTTGTACATTTTGGAACCCTAGAAAATCAGGGTTTGAAAAGGCGTGGTGAGCCTCCCTGGATTGCAAATGCTCTCTGCTTCACACAGTGACTGTGGAAGGTGACTGAAACAGCAATAGAGGGGGTAGAGCTAGTGTGCTTGTCCCCACTGCCTCTTCATGTGATTACTTGTACCTGATTGCACCGCCTGCATAGGGGCCTAACTGAGCCCCATCTTTGAATTCAAGCACTGGAATGGAAGGCAAAAGTAATGGAAGTCAATATATATATTAACATGGGGATGTTGGAAGTGCAACAGCAAGGATCATTCTATTTGTAATGTAAGGCTTAATTCTGTTAGTGGTAAAATTAACTAGCCAAGAGGAGAACAGGTGGAAGTGTTGCTTAGTAACCAGGCAGAATGGCATGATCTTCAGTGAGGTAGCATGTGCTCCGATTGGTTGGGTAGTTCTAAGGGAGTTATACCTCTGCAAGTTTAGCTGTATGTCTGCCTGCTATGTACAAGACAAAACCTCTCAACTTTCTTCTCAAATTATACACTTTTTTATTCAATTTGCTCAGTAAAGTGTTATCAAGGCTTTTCTTTCTGGACTCTGTCTGCATTATTTAAGTGATTTTGCTAACGCAGGGAGCCACATTACCTGCCTTGCAAGGGAAACCCCGGACACACACACACACACAAATATTCAAACAATAAAGAGATGCAATTCACTGCCACATGATATGGTGGTGGCCACTGGTTTAGTTGGCATTGAGTTGAGATTTGAGTGACACACAAATGGAAATCTTTCAATGGACATTCACCGCGTTAGTGCTAAGGAACCTTTAGGTTTACCACTGAATGCCAGCTGCCTTGGGGCAACTGATGAGAAAGGGCTATTGCCTTCATGTCCTGCTTATGGGCTGCCCACAGCTGGGTGCTGTGGGGAAACAGGATGATAGCCTAGGGCTGTAGTCCAAACACACTTACTAGGGAGTCTCATTGCATGCAGTGGGATTTACTTCTGACTGACTGCACCATAAGTGGATCTCTTTGACTCATCCAACAGGGCATTTCCTGTGCCGTTATGCCCCCTTTACTTCCAAAACATGCAAGGAGGCATGCACACACTTTGCACACAGAATGTCCCAGGCTGAATCCTCGGCACCCTCCGTTAAAAAGATCTCATGCCAGGAGGGCTGCGGAAGTCTGCAGAAGAGCTGCTTCCATGCAGCATAGAGTTAATGATATAAGGCTAGATGGACCATTGGTTTGATTCCGCACACAACAGCTTCACATATTGCTATGTTCTTGGTGGTAAAGGAAAAACACACTATATATCAGGGACAGGGAACCTGTGGTCCAAATATTATTGGATCCCAACTCCCATCAACCCTCAGCCAGCATGGCCAGTCCAGCAGTCAAGGACAATGGGAGCTGTAGTCCAGGAACATCTGGATTAGAGGTGGCTCACCTGTAGCCCTCCAGAAGTTGCTGGACTTCAGCTCCCATCATCACTGATCGTTGGCCGTGCTGCCTGGGGCTGATGGGAAGCTGGAGCCCAACACAGAGGGGCAGTGGAATTCGCTCCAGATTTTAGTCCGAACTTTCATGGAGCTGTCCAAGGTGCTGAGCGAGGTGCTCCTTCAAAGTTCAGACTAAAACCCAGAGCAGATTCCACAGCCCCAACGTGGAGCCACCAGCCACCACTGGCCCAACAACATCTGGACAGCCACAGATTATCTACCCCTGATCTAGGGGTGTGTGTCACATATACCACCACCATTCCTGCTAGATTTGCTCAGGGCTCCTCCTTAAATAAGACAGTCACATCCACACCATACCTTTAAATCACAAGTTAAAGCACATGGCTCCCCCCCCCAACCATTCCTGGGAGCTGTAGTTTACCCCTCACGAAGGTACAATTCCCAACACCCTTAACAAACTACAGTTCAGAGATTCTTGGGGGGGGGAGTCATGTGCTTTAAATGTATAGCCTGGATGTGACCTTTGGTTGTTTCTTTAAAGAGGGAGCATGGCAGGAGGTGGGAAGGGGGTAGGGATCATGGGGCGTGATGAAAGAAGGGGCATGGCTACAAGCCTAAGACCAACAAGATAAGCCCCAACGAGGACATTGAACTTGTCAAGGATTATCAATACCTCGGCACAGTCATTAACCAAAATGGAGACAATAAAGAAATCAGAAGAAGGCTAGGACTGGGGAGGGCAGCTATGAGAGAACTAGAAAAGTTCCTCAAATGCAAAGATGTATCACTGAACACTAAAGTTAGGATCATTCAGACCATGGTATTCCCAATCTCTATGTAAGGATGTGAACGTTGGACAGTGAAAAAAGCAGATAAGAGGAAAATAAACTCATTTGAAAGGTAGTGTTGGAGGAGAGCTTTGCGCATACCACGGACTATGAAAAAGACAAATAACTGGATGTTAGAACAAATTAAACCAGAACTATCACTAGAAGCTAAAATGATGAAACTGAGGTTATCATACTTTGGACACATCATGAGAAGACATGATTCACCAGAAAAGACCAAAATGCTGGGAAAAACAGAAGGGAGTAGAAAAAGAGGAAGGCCAAACAAGAGATGGATTGATTCCATAACGGAAGCCACAGACCTGAACTTACAAGATCTGAATAGTGTGGTTTATGCTCTTGGAGGTCGCTGATTCATAGGGTCGCCATAAGTCGTAATCGACTTGAAGGCACATAACAACAAAAACCTCCGTACACCAGGAAGATCCAATACTCCCTTCAGCAGCAGCTCAAGGGATCCTACTTGCTGCCATTTAAATCAGCCGCGGAGGTGATCCTGTCCCTTCCTCCTCCTGTCAACGCTCAAGACGCCGTTCTCTCCTGGTGGAGGCTGTTTGCCACCGGGCGGTGCCACGGGGGAGGGGAGGGGAGGGGAGGGGAGGGCGGTGTCTTCTCCCTAGGCTGAGCTCGTGGGCGCTGTCTGTCTTCTCTACCAGGCAAATCAGGCGCAGAAGGAGAGGCTGGGAAAAGGAGGCAGCGAGCGAGCAAGCGAGCGTGATCTGGGTTCCCCCCGCCCCGCACAGCCCAGGCGCCTTGGAGGTAGAGGTTAGTTTACCTGGCCCCTCGCTCCCTTCCTTCCAACTCCTTCCAGTCTTGCCTCGCAGAGCTGGGAGCGCCAGGGGGCCACTTGACGCGCCTGGACCCCCGCCTCTCCCTGCCTCGCTCAGCAGTCATGTACTGATCAGAGGAGAGCGAGCGCGTCCTCGGGAATTCTTCGGGCTTTGGCTCTCGCTGGCTGTGGTCCTCCTCTAACATCCAACAGTTCCTAGAGAGCTGCCAAGGCCAGGAGCGGAAGGGTAAGTGCCCGGGATGAGTATCTATATCTTGGTTTCCCCACTGGGCAAAAAAGCGGGGGCCGTGTGGGTCGGGGGATGTCTAAGGCTGCGATCCCGTGCGCGCTTACTAGGGAGTAAATCTCACTGGACTCGTTGAGGTTTACTTCTGCATAAGCTCAGATAGAATTATAGCAGCGTCTTATGGATGTTTTTTTTTTTTTTAAGGCACATCGGAAGTAAGCTCGTGTTCCGTAGGGCTTGGTGCATAAGCTTGCAGCCTAAGGCTGCCATCCAGTACGCTCTTATCTGGGAGTAAGTCCCATTGAACCCAATGGATCTTACTTCTGAGTAGATTATGTATTGGATTGCACTGTAAAACTGCAATCCCGCGCATCAACTTGCAGACTAGGCTGCAATCCTGTGCATGCTTACTTTAGAACAAGTCCCATTGAAATGGCCTCATTAGTTCTGAGAAAACATACGTAAGATCACATCATGCTGTAAGAGAGATTTTGTTTAGGCATAACCCTCCTCCCCGGCCCTCAAAACCTTAGTAAATTGGCTTTGGGGGAAAGGAAAAAAATATATAATGGCAATAATAAATATGTCTGAGTGTCTATAATTAGCTAAACAAGAAAGGTATTAGGAACTGTGTGATAGGGGAGCATCTTCTATGTACTGCGATTGGAGCTTTCTTGTGCTATGTGGTGTGGGCAAAGAGAACAGATGTCTAGCACATGAGCCTTTCTGTGTAAGGCAGAGCTGGTGAACCCTATGGCCCTCTAGATGGTGTTGGACTCTACCTCTCACCAGCCCAACCAGCATGCCCAATGGCCAGGGATGATGGGCACTGCAGACCAGCAACATCCGGAGGGCCACCGGTTCCCCACTCCTGTTTTATGAGCATCATGTCTGCCTGAGTTTAGTGTGGTGTAGTGGTTAAGGTGTTGGAGTACGACCTGGGAGACCAGGGTTCAAATCCCCACACAGCCATGAAGCTCACTGGGGGACCTTGGGCCAGTCACTGCCTCTCAGCCTCAGAGGAACGCAATGGTAAACCCTCTCTGAATGCCGCTTATCATGAACACCCTATTCATAGGGTCACCATAATTTGGAATTGACTTGAAGGCAGTCCATTTCCATTTTAAATTGAGGGTGGCTAACCTGTGGCCCTGCAGGCTGCTGTTGGACTGCAGCTCCCATCATCCATTACCCTTGGCCATGCTGACTGGGACTAATAGGCGTTGGAGTCTAAGAGCAGGAGGGCTACAGGTTACCCACCCGTGATTTAAATCTGGGATCCTGCCATTTCACCAAGAGATCAGATCCATATGGGCATCTGCTTCAATTTCACTGGGATTTTAGGGAAGAGAGGCACCTTGCAGACTTGGCGTGGTATTGAGATTTTATAGGCACACAAGAAGTATCACTTCAGCAAACGGGTGAAGTGTGTGACTGTCCCCAATGAGGGGCTGCAAAAAAAGTGTACGATGGAAAAGAGCATTGCTCCTCAAAGCAGAAGCCACCTCCGGAGCCTGGCCTTGACAGATCAGAAATGAAACAGCATCCATTCTAGTAGAATTTGCTGCTTTCCAAAGCTCCCACATGCATCCCATTGCCTTTCTGTTCCCAAACCATTCAACATGGTATCTACTGTCCTAGTACTTCACCTAATGGTTCAGACTAATGGTTTATCTTCCCTTGCGTAAGAGACTCGTGTGTGTGTGTGTGTGTGTGTGTGTGTGTGTGAGAGAGAGAGAGGGGGGGGGAGAGAGGGGGGGAGAGAGGGGGGGAGAGAGGGGGGGAGAGAGAGGGGGGGAAAGGGAGAGGGAGAGGGAGAGGAAGAGGAAGAGGGAGAGGGAGAGCTGGGGGAGGGGGGGAAAGTATGAACAAGAACACTCTCCTTTGTGTCACAGAATCCAGAGATCTGCCCTCCTTTCAGTTCCAGGGAGACTGGATTTTTGACAAGTCTGAGGAACTTTTGGCTCTTGTCCCAGGTTTAGCTAAAATCCAGGCACATCTCAAGATTTGTTTACTGCATCATCTAAACTAGGCTATAAATAAATAACTAGACTAGATTGACAACACTGAAATGGTCATTTACCCAATGATTTGTGGGGGGCATTCAAGGTTCCATGTGTGGAGAGTGAGAGAAATCCACTTTAACTCCATGATTGATTAGCATTTTTCCTGAACACTTGCAAAATGGGGTTGTTTTTAAAGAGAAAAATCCTGCAGAGGGCTACTGTGCCAATGAACATTATCTCAGTGGTTAATGTTAAAATCCTCCTTTAAAGACAGTTTAGTGCTCCTCCCCATCAACTCACTCCTCTAGAGTTGCTGGTAATGAAAATTCACACTTCTATTTTTAAATAATTACTCATTTGATCATGGTTTGGGAGGACTTGTTGCATTGTGGCTACAAGGTTCCATTCTACCTGATGTTTGTGTATGGCAGAAATAAGGTCTAAGGCAAATTGACTGCTACATACTAAAAGGACGCTTAGACATCTCCTGGTCATGTTAGTGATAGAATGTTGGGCGACCTTAATCACATCCAGCAATCTTATATTTATTTTATTTTAAGTATTTTTATACTGCTCTGAGTAAAAAAAAAGTCCTCTCAAGTGGCTCACAAATAGCAACATTGCAGAATGTTGAAGATAAAATACAACTTGCTTTAGCAACAATGTACAAATATTATGTTTCACTCTAAATCAGCAATAAATAGCAGCAACTTAAAATTACAGTTCAAAAATAAAGACCAGCAGCGTGGTTCAATTAAAAGTGGATGTAAACAGCCAGATCTTTTTTTAAAGATCTTTTTAGGTTGAGACCTATCCCAGTCTGCGTCTGTGTTAGAATTGCTTAATATGTTTTTAATGATGTTTTAACCCTTTTTAAATTTGTTGTTTTTAAATGTTTTTAACGCTGTTTTGTTTTAATGTATTTTAAGATCTGTTTTTATGATGTTTTAAAGTGTTTTTAGCGCTTTGTTTGCCGCCCTGGGCTCCTGCTGGGAGGAAGGGCGGGATACAGATTAAATAATAAATAAACAACAAGAAGAACAATTATTCAATAACAAAGAAGCAAAGCACACTTTCCATGGGAGGGCATTCCACAGTCACAGGCCCACCACTGAACTGAAAAATCCAGGTTACACCCTGGAAGGTTACTAAGAGAAGTCCCACAGTACACCCATCAAGACTGATTCCTAAATAATCCTGTAGGTTACAAATCTATACAGGATTATTTATGAATAAGTGTTGATGGGTGTACTGTGGGACTTAACCTCTTAGTAACCATGCATAGGATTAGGCTGAATGGCTGCAGTTATACACAGCTGCTAAAGAGTAAGCCTCAGTGAACTTGGTGGAACTCACTTTTTAAACATGGATTGGATTGTACCATCTGCATTATACTTAATCCAGTTGCAGTGGTCCCTTGTATTAATGTTTTCTCCCCGCTTTCCTTGTTACCTTATGCATGACCCGCACAAACCTACAGTGCAGGAAACATAATGAAATTGCACACTACAGTGTCACAGGAACCCAACAAGCCAACTGGGATATGCACATGCTCACTATGTGTACAGTCTCCATTGTAATGGAAGCTACTTATAATGGTAGTTAAATTGTCAGCTATTTTGGGGGATTTTTGCTGAGAAGATGCATTAAGTGAGTAGATGCTTTTTGATGATGATGAAAGATAGAGATGTAAGTGATAGTTGGTTCCCACTGGCTTTAACCAGCAAAAAAAGAAAAGAATCATGCCCAAGGAAAAAGGCAAACATTTGCATCACTTGGCAGGTTATCATTCAGTATCTTGTCATTGGATGACTGGCAGGTGACTGGAAATAGGGCCGGCCCTACCATTAGGCAGAGTGAGGCAATTGTCTCAGGCAGCAGATGCTGGGGGGCAGCAATGACAGCCTCTCACCAGCCATTCCTCCTGAGTTTCCTGGCCACTCCTCTCTTTAAAGGGGGCATGCACCCTTTAAACTGCTGTCTTCAGGTGCAAGTGCAAGATGCTGTCCCCTTACAACTGAAGTAAGATTTCACTGCCTGTCCAATCATGGTCTATATGTGGAATAGGGAGGCACTGTCTTGTCCTCAGACAGCAAAATGCCTTGGACCCTCTCTAATTGCAGATTAACATGCTGTAAGTAATGTGACTCTCGAGGACTTTCTATCCAGCCCTGGGGACTCTCCCTAGACCATCCTCTCCCAGGCACACCCCTCATCAGTCCTGCTACACACACACACCTGTTTTGCTTTTGTACGGCTAAAACATGTCCTTGAACTGTGATGATGCTTCTTGCTCATCTGAGTCACATAGCAGCAAGAGCTGGATCAGTTGTTCCATCTACTTTTGCCTCAGGCTCCACTCACTACTGGAATGTGGCCCCTGGTAGGTTGCCCATGAGGGAATGTAGCCCTTGGGCTGAAAAGGGTTCACTGCTTCTGAACTACACAAAGTATTGTACTTGAGGCAAGAGTCAGTATGGCACAGTACGTAAAGTGACGGGCTCTAATCTGGGGGTTCAAGAGCCCATCCTGGCTAATCTTGGCCTAATTGTCATATCTCAAGCTAACATCTCATAGGGTTGTTGTGAATATAGATAGAATTGGAGGATGCCAACTAAGCCCCTTGAAGGAAGGGTAGGATGGGAAATGGACTGCCTTCAAGTCGAGCCCAACTTATGGCGACCCTATGAGTAGGGTTTTCATGGTAAAGGGTATTCAGAGGGGGTTTACTATTGCCTCTGTCTGAGGCTGATAGGCAGTGACTGGCCCAAGGTCACCCAGTGAGCTTCATGGCTGTGTGGGGATTCGAACTCTGGTCTTCTAGGTTGTAGTCCGGCACCTTAACCCAGTCTTTCCCAACCCTTGGGTCCCCAGATGTTGTTGGACTACAACTCCCATCAGCCCCAGCCAGCATGGCCAATGGATAGGAATGATAGGAATTGTAGTCCAGCAATATCTGGGGACCCAAAGGTTGGGAAAGGCTGCCTTAACCACTACACCACACTGGCTCAAGGGTAGGATACAGTGAATAAATATGTGAGGAGGTAATGCCGGTGGTGCTTTGGAGGTTGGCTCTTTCAGAAATTTAGGGCCATTCTTGGATGATGCTGTCATTGAGGGAACTTGCCTTTAGGGAAATTGTGCAAGATGATATCCAGCGAATTCAAGCACTTCACTCATCGGCTGGAAATAAGCCAGCAGTTTGTATAAAAGGAACATAGCAAGCTACCTTATATTGAGTCAGATCATTGGGCCATCTGATGCAGTATTGTCTACACTGATGGGCAGCAACTCTCCAGGGTTTCAAGCAGAGGTTTCTCCCAGCCTCACCTGGAGATGCTAGTGATAGCACCTGGGACCTTTTGCATGCAAGGCAGATGCTCTGGCACTGAGCTGTGGTCCTTCCCCAACAGCTTAATTAGAGATGTGGAGGCACAGGAAAAGAAAAACAGAAATATTGGAGAGGGGGATGAAAAATGTGTTTTCCAGATTTTTTTCCCTGCAATTGGGGGCGGGGGGGGGTTCACATCTCTAAGCTAGATTTTATCTTCATTGTTTTTAGATTTTTAATGTCTAGGTATGGTATGCCTATTTTTTACGTCGCCCAGAGTGGCTGGACAGACAGCCAGATGGGTGACTAATAAATTCAATAAATAATCATAATTATAATCATAATCATAATCATATAACCTCTTTTGTGGTCTGTTACAGCTAGCCAATTCTATCTGATTTGACTGGAAAGAGGGTGCATGTCTGCAAGATTTAGTAAGGGGTTGGGGACAGTTCGGCTATAGGATCTGCCTTGCATGTTTAAAGCTCTGGGCTCAATTCCTGATATCAAACAGCCAAACAAGGGAGAAACACCTGCCTGTGACTTTGGGACAGCTAGCCCTAGTGACAGCAGAGGTGTGGAAGCTAACTACTAGAGCAAGGGCCTTCTCAGTGGTTCCATCCCAACTATGGTATAGCATCCCCAGAGGGCACACTTCAGTGTAGTGTTTACAGCAGAATCATTCCTTGAAACAGACCAAGATTCCAGAATGTTCTGGGCTGAGCATAGACTAGTCCATGGGTTCCCTGACTGGTCAATGGACCACCAGTGGTCCTTGAGTGTCCACAACATGTCTCTAGATTTGTGGTTGAAGACGAGAAATGGCACATCTCTCACACTTAATATTCGTATTGATTTTTAATTGTATTTTAATTGCTTATTTCTTATATTGTATTTTATTGCTTTACAATTTGAATTCTGTGTAACTGCAATTGCTACAATGGGTAGAGAAATCATTCAGAGGTCTTCCAAGACCCTTAGCAGTTTTCAGGTGGTCTGTTGGGAAAAAATGTTTGGAAACCACTGGACAAATTCACCTCAGGACTTATAGAGGGCAGACAGGAGGAAAGGGTGTTCTGGAAGGAAGAACACCAGTCTGCATGTGATCAGGCAAGGGATTCTGAAATAAACCTGAGTCCAGTCAGCATCCAGATTCGTATTTCTAAGAGTCCCAGGCCTCTGAATACAACTACCTTGTGCCTTCTTTATGGTCTTTTTGGCAGCAGGTGAAGACATTTTTTTTCACCCAGGACTCTTAAACAAGTAGCAATGTAAACAAAATCTAGACTCTAATTGGGGAAGCTGTGTTTTATTTTACTGAGCTGCTAGTTTGTTAGATTTCTCCCTCACACACACACACACACACACACACACACAAAGAAAGCTGTGTGCTGCATTTTGTTATTTTTGTTGATGCTTTAAATTATTTATCTTGTATTTTATTATTTGCCATTAAAGTCAACCAGGGAACATGTTTTGATGTACATCCATATATATTATTATTGTTGTTGTTATCATTAATTAAATTTCTGAGTCACCTTTCTCAAAATGACCCAAGGTGACTTACAGAAATATAAAATATATAAAACAAATATAAATATGTGATGTTTACAAACAATAAGTGACAATGAATCTATGCAATACTAAAAACACTCACTCCCTAAAAATTAAAAAAATCAAAATGGCAGAATATACAGTTCACCAAAAGTTAATTATCCATAAAAACAGCACATCACTTGCCAGCAAATGCCTGAGAGCAGAGGAAAGTTTTAATCTGGCGCTGAAAAGATGCCAGGCAGGGTTTGCTGGGGAGAGCATCCCATCAACCAGCCTTCATGTAATTGATGCCCTCCAAACGTTGTTGGACTACAACTCCCATCAGCCCCATCTAGCACATTATTACTATCAGTAGCAGCAGCAGTATGGCTTAGGCCCCATCTGCACTATACATTTGAAGTGCTATGATACCACTTTAAACAGTCATGGTTTCCTCCAAGGAATCCTTGGAGCTGTAGTTTAAGGATGTTGAGAACTATAAGGAGACCCCTGTTTCCCTCACATTGTGGCAATTCCCAGACTGCACAGCATGGACAACATGTGCATCAAATGTCATGCTCTCTCAAAGTGCATTCATTTAATATGCTGTTTATCTTTCTTTCCAGTGCTAGGCACTGACAGTCTTTAGCCATGGATGTATTCATGAAAGGATTTAATAAAGCCAAGGAAGGAGTTGTGGCGGCAGCAGAAAAAACCAAGCAAGGCATGGCAGAAGCAGCGGGGAAAACGAAAGAAGGTGTTCTCTATGTGGGTAAGTGAGCAAGAAGATCTAAATGGAGCTTCTTGGTTTTCTTCTTTCACAGCTTTGAAATGAATTGTGATGTTGAGAGGTGGGGAGCACCCACAAGCATTTTACCACACATCCTACCATACATTATTATTACTAGAAGTAGCGGCAAAAATATGGGTTAGACTCCGTCTGCACTATACATTTGAAGTGCTATGATATCACTTTGAAGAGTCGTGGCTTCCCCCAAAGAATCCTGGGGACTATAGTTTGTTAAGGGTGCTGAGAAGAGACCCCTATTCCCCTCACAGAGTGGCAATTCCCAGACTGGTTTAACAGTCAATTCCTCTTTCCAGGAAACTCTCACAATTGTAGCTCTGTGTGGAGAATAGGAGGCTCCCGACAACTCTCAGTACTCTCAACTCTCAGGATTGTTTGGGGGACGCCATGACTGTTTAAAGTGGTATAGTACTGCTTTAAATGTATAGTGTGGATGGTGCCTTAGTATAATCTGTGGAATTTGTATATATAAACTGCCTAGAGATTCCTGTTGAAATATAAATAAGTATACAAGTGAAATAAATTATTATTATTATTAGCTTCTGAACTTGATGTGTGGTAAAATTCTCCTTGCCACTTGTAAAATAACAAGATGGCCAAGCTTCTCCTGGAAAGGAGAGCTCAGGGCTGTTGGGTTTATAGAATCATAGAATAGTAGAGTTGGAAGGGGCCTATAAGGCCATCGAGTCCAACCCCCTACTTAATGCAAGAATCCAACTTAAAGCATACCCAACAAGTGGCTGACCAGCTGCCTCTTGAATGCCTCCAGGGTTGGAGAGTCCACCACCTCACTTGGTCATTGGTTCCATTGTTGTACTACTCTACACTCTTCACAGTTAGGAAGCTTTTCCTGATGTTCAGCCAAAATCTGGCTTCCTGTAACTTGAGCCCTCAGTGTCCTGCCACCTGGGATGATCGAGAAAAGATCCCGGCCCTCCTCTGTGTGACAACCTTTCAAGTACTTAAAGAGTACTATCATATCTCCCCTCAGTCTTCTCTCCTCAAGGCTAAACATGCCCAGTTCTTTCAGTCTCTCCTCATAGGGCTTTGTTTCCAGTACCCTGATCATCTTCGTTGCCGCCCTCTGAACCTGTTCTAGTTGTCTGTATAGTCTGAAAGGCTGATGGGTACAAAGGGAGGTAATAAAGTAACAAGGGAAGAGTTTCACTGGCATAAGTAGGGAACAGAGCAAGGATAGGGAATGGGATGGGTGAGAAATTCCATTCAGTTTGCATTTCATGCCAAATCTATCAAATTCTCACTTTCCAAAACAGTATGAGAACCAAAAACACAGCCATTCTTTGACATTTGCACTTAACCAGATTTTGTGATGCAGTTTGCCAGCCAAACAATGTTTACAAAAATGCATATGTGAGAAGAAAGTGTGCATAAAATTGAATATGAGTGCAAATAACATACAAACGTGTTATATGATGAGAAATGGATTTGCAGTAATGTGTATATTAGTCAAAACTTCCTACAAAAATGTGTTTAGTAGCAGACATTTACCCTAAAATGCTGGAGAATTTTCATGACATAATCCACAAATTCTGCAGAAATGTGGAGAACTGAGTTCAACAATGGAAAAATGAGAAACTGAGAGAACCAGAATAGACAGATCTTTCCATCTCTAATGGGGAAGCTTCTAGATTACCACTCCCATCATCCCTGACAACTGGCCATGCTGGCTGGGGCTGGGCTGATAGGAATTGGAATTCCAATATCATCTGGAGGACTACAGGCTCCCAATCCCTGATTACAAGGTTAATTGCAAGCTATTACAAGGTTAAAAGGAAGTTCTAAGTTGGTGCTGATGGTATATGATGATATATATTCAGCAGGTATAAGATATAAGGTATAAGAGCTGGTATAGAACAGTGGGGAAGAGAGCCTGGCTGGGAGTCCAGAGTCTCTGAGTGCAAATCCCCGCTTGTGTCTCCTGGGTATCAAAGGCCAGCTAAAGATCACCCCCACAGTGAGTGGCACACAGATTGCGTGCCCTGCCACCTGTGCAGCCGTGGGCAAACTGCATAGTCCCAAGGAGCCCAGTTGCCCCCCAGCTGGCAGTTGCGGACAAGGAAGGGGCTGGCTTGTGCAGCTGTGGCAAACTGAGCAGGCCCTAGTCAGATGGGGAGGACTAGCCTCAGAGGGAGGCAATGGTAAACTCCCTCTGAATACTGCTTACCATGAAATCCCTATTCATAGGGTCACCATAAGTCGGGATTGACTTGAATGCAGTCCATTTCCATTTTCATTCAGCAGGTACAAGAAGAGTTGGTGCAATAATCTGCAGACAAACAGAGGGCATGTCCACACACTACCAAGTTATTAGATTCACACCGTTCTAAGCATGAGCCAGAGTTTCTTGATCAAAGTTTTCTTCCATTCCATCCACAGCTTCTGGGATGAACACCTTCACCATGCATGCAGATTCACTCCCCAAAGTGAACTCATTAACGCATGGCTTCCCCCAAAGAATCTTGGGAATTAAAGTTTGCTGAGGTGTTGAATATTCTCGGCTGGAGAACCCCCTAGCTCCCTTCAAAAAGCAACAATTCCTAGGGTTCTCTGAGAGGAGAGAATGAATATTAAACCAAAGTAAGATAAGTCGTTTAAGGCACTTCCTGTTTATTGAGCATTTATCCTGATTTGTTTGGGGGGAAATTAGATTATGTTGTGTCAAAGCAAGTGTCATCCCACACTATCCAATCAATTTTCTCATCACTTTGCTTATTGGAAGAAGTTTGATCTTTTATTATTTATTTATTTGTTTAGACATTTTATGTACCGCTTACATTTGAAAGAAACTCTAAGCGGTGTACAGTAGAAGTTAAAACACCTTAAACAGCAAATACAAAAAAATCCTACACAATTTATAAAATATAATTAATAACTGAACAGAACATCCTCTTTAGTATCATCATTTAGTATAAACATTGCATATAAAAATGAATTACAAAAAATACAAGAAAAAAGCATAGCAAGCATAGTAGACTGAACAAAATATCCCCTAGGCTTGAAGAAAAAAATTAAGAAAAATCAAGTTAAGAGAAATCAACCTTATTTTTAAACATGGTAGAATAGGCAAAAGAAAATCAACTCATTTCTTAATCACTATATAATAAAAAAGCAAAACAATTAAAACAGCCAGCCCCCTTTATAATAACAAACATAATTTCATCTAACTGTAGTTGGAAATATATATCATCCAGTTTACTCAATCACACTCTTACAAGATCAACACACTCAACGTTTTTCAAACATGCCAACATTCTAAACCAATGCACTCAAGTTTACTGTTTTAGTACACCTCAAATCACACTCTGCAAGCGCTCACATAATTCTATCTCATATCCTAAAAACAGCAGCACACTCACATGTCCACACCATGAGAACATCTCAGATCTAAAGACATACAAGTAAACAAGTAAACAGCAATTCTCTCTCTCTCTCAATAAAATATTCACAAGCACTCCCCTTGTCAAGGGGGCAGAAACTGTCCCCCTCCCCAGGCTCTCACCCTGGTGGTACAGAAACCACTTTTTCCAGCATAGTAGGCAATGACCCTTCCCTCATCTCTCACCCAAGGAACCAAAATCTATCCCAGTATCAAGCTTCCACGCTAAAAAGGGGCAGGCTTTCAATCATAACAACCTATCCGTTGGCCCATTTCTCTTCAGCACTTGCAGAGTGTGGTGATGATTTCTCTTGAAGGAGAATGGATTCCAAACTGACTCCAAGAGCGACCCTAAGTGCGCACTTAGCAGCACACTTTGCGTGACGCCAAGGCATGTGCTGAGGCACTGCCTCAGGCAGCTCCTCCCCTTTATACACCTGGAGCAGAAAGCAGATAAAGCAAAGTTATGGGCAAATGGCAAACAGCTGCAGCAGCACACAGTGTCCTTCCAAACACACACCTTTTGAGAAAGTGGGTTTGTTGCACAAGACCTCCCAATCAACTATAACTGGGCAATCTGAATTTGCTTGAATGAGATTGAATCCCACCCAAAAATAGCGACAGTCTGGAAGTGCCCTTCAATATGCCCAAACATTTTTTAGCTTCTTAAATCCTTTTCAGAAGCTGTGGCTTTCCTGGAGCAACATTACAGGTGACTGAAACAGCCGGGACAACAACAGCAACCTAGAAACCTTTCCTTTTTCTGGGAAATTGCTCTGTTTCACAGCAATGAAACCGGCAGCTGTTATTGAGAAGCAGTGATTTTCACCCCTGAAAGCATGACTATTGCACATATGTTTCTCTAAAGAAGGTGGCTGTGTTTATTGTCATGGGCACTTACTGGATGATGACTCACAATCTCACTACTATGCTTATCCAGACTCTCTCCCTTATTTTTCAAGGCCATTATTGTAGTACTTCATTTTGGACATGAATTTGGCCTCAGTGGTGCTGGATAGTGCGCTTCCTACTTTTTGTTTTAAGTATTTATGAAACTTTTTGTTTTTGCCAATGCTAGAATGCAAAACAGCAAAGTTTCCACAGTTTCCCTGAGTGAGTCGCCCCTTAAATGACTAGAGGGAGAGAAAGAAAAGGAAGAGGCAGGGGAAAAGGAGACTGTTAGGAACCGATTCTCATCTACCTCCCCTGCAAGGTTGGACAACTGGGAGACACCCTTTGGGTTTTTACTCACAGGTGGTGGTACCACCGTGCATGTTTCAGTGTCTTAGTTTCGGCATGTTGGGTAGTGTGTTTGGTAGCATGGTTGTGTAGGTAAGATCCTCCAGGGAAAGCCTTGTGGTTCAGAGCCAGGTTTATAACTGAAGATATTTATTAAAGAAGGGCCATAGCGCAGTAGTTGACCACATCATGCTTTGCATGCAGGCAGTGGAGGATTCTGTCTGTTGCTATTGGGGTAGTGATTCAGTTGTCAGTCCAGTTGGCGAATGAATCCCCACAAAGAGTGTTGGTGGCATCTAGAAGCAACTCAGTGGCCAGGATTTGCTCTCATCTTTCCTAAAAATAGTCCAGGATCAGAGCTTGGAAAAGTTACTTTTTTGAACTACAACTCCTATCAGCCCCAGCCAGCATGGCCACTGGATTGGGTTGATGGGAGTTGTAGTTCAAAAAAATAACTTTTCCAAGCTCTGTCCAGGATACATGGGGTTCCCAGGCAATCACCCATCTAGGCACTGGCCAGATCTACACCTGCTTAGCATCAGCAAGAGGAGGCCTGTTCAGACCATATCAATATGGGAAAAGTGAAGAGGGAGACTAGGAGGGAGCACCACTGAATTGAGAGACAAACCTGCCTGCTGCCTCTAGTGACTGGGGTGATAGGTGAGCTTGGTCCCACTCAACCATTGCTGATTTTGTCCCATAGAACTCAGTGGGAGGCACTGGGAAGCAACCCAGCCGCTATTGCTCCATTGCTCCACCTTGGCTTCCTTCCTTTTCTTGATCCTTAGATCTTTTTCTGAGGCCCTTCTCTAGGTCCCCGCTCTGAGGGAGGCTAGAGGGTGGTGCCAAGGGAGAGGGCCTTTCCAGTTGTGGCTCCCCATCTGTGGAATGAGCTCGCCAGTGAGGTCCACCTGGCACCTTCATTGACATTTTTTCTGCACCAGGTAAAGACTTCCTTTTTTCCCCAGGCATTTGATAGACTAAGATTCCTCCTTGATTAGACATTTTAGGAGTGATTTAGATTGGGTTGTACTCATCAGTGTAAAGAACTGGGCCTGTTGATTCCCCATCCCCACCCCAAACTGTGTGATTGCATGATTCATAGCTGGTGTGAAGCAGCTTTTCCATAGAAGATCTGATTTAGAACATGCATTCACTCTGAGTTTCATTATGTCATCTTTCCTCCCCCCTTCTTCCCCCACCATCTGGTATGTAAGCAGCTGAAAAGAACTAGAGAGGCTCATAATTGATTTGCCTTGAGGGAAAGCACTTAGTCCTCCCTACCATGAAGACATAGTTCAGGGCCATCCTAGAGTGTCCCTCCTCCAGTTGCCAGTTAAAGAGCAATGTATATCTTGCTTTGCACTGTGAAAAAGCTACATAGGTTTCCTCCCACAGATATTTACAATAATATCATTTTTCCTTATAGAATTAGTTTTCTTTCTTTCAATAAACTGCATCACTGCCTTTTGATAAAGGGAATATTGAGTTGAATGTGTGGTAGCAAATCAAAATAAGGGAATTTGAGAGAAAGTGTTGGCTAACTTATTTCAGGGCTATCCTGGACCCTCTAAAAGGGAGTTTGCTCTCCTCCCCATAAATTTAGGTTTTGGCTGTGTAAATACCATAGATTTAAAGCCCTCCTCCCGCAGATGTTACTGTATTCAGGGCAAGATGAAGGGTAGATGACTTTCCTTTCCCCCTAACACATACAGAAGCCGAATAGACAAAAGGGTAGCTTAGGTGAGTGTAGAGCAGGCCATATGGCACACACAGCTTAGTCTTCCAACACCTCACTGCCACTCCACACCCCCTGCATCTGCTGCCTGAGACAGTTGCTTCTCTTGGCATAATGGTAGGGTTGGCCCTGTCATTCTGCTGCATTGGTTTGCTTTGTCCATTGATTAAAAAACCCAAGAGGACAAGCAACCAAACTAACCTACTTGGAAAGCTTAGTTATCTTGGAAATGGAAATGGACTGCCTTCAAGTCGAGCCCGGCTTATGGCGACCCTATGAATAGGGGTTTCATGGTAAGCGGTATTCAGAGGGGGTTTACCATTGCTGAGAGGCAGTGACTGACCCAAGGTCATCCAGTAAGCTTCATGGTTATGTGGGGATTCAAACCCTGGTTTCCCAGGTCGTAGTCCACCACCTTAACCACTACACCACACTGGCTGTTACAGTAGGTTTATTAACCATGTAAATATACTTTAACAGCTATGTCATGTAAATTCATGTGTCATGTACATTCATTTACATCAGGGATGGGGAACCTTTTTTAGCCTGAGGGCCACATTCCATTCTAGTCAGCCTTCCAAGGGCCACATGTCAGTGGCGAGTAGGGCAGAGCAACCAATTTTTACCATAGAAGGCTAGTTTCTACAAACTCTTGGACACCCCCTCTATCTTCCAACCAAGACACATTGTCAAAGTCCAACATTCCAGCCAGGCTAAGACACTTGGGATATAAAGCAGGACTAATGAGTGGTATGGCCTGGGGAGAGTTCTGAGGTCCAGATCGAGAGACCTGGAGGGCCATATTTTGCCCCAGACCTGAGGTTCCCCACCCCCGGTTTACATGGATGTATGCAAAATGTATGCTTCCATTCCCCGTTCAGAGATGTAACTTTTAGAGTCTCTGGGATGGCAGCTGAATCCTAGAGAACAGCAATGCTGGCAGCTTGCACAAACACAAGTTTAACAAGGATCCACAAAAGTCAAAAGGATCATAATGGGGACAGTTAGTTGTATGGAGCCAGATTCAGAAAATAGGGACTGTCTAGGGTATCTATGTGTCCTCTCTTGGAAGCAGTCATCCCTTCTGAATGGAGGGTTGTCAGAGCGACGTTTTTTCTTCCTCTCTCATAACCCTAGAACTCACAGACATCCAACGAAGCTAAATGCTGGAAGATTCAGAACAGACAAACGAAAGTACTTCTTCACGCAGCACATGGTTAAGCTATGGAATTCGCAGTGATGGCCACGAGTCTGGAGGGCTTTAAAAGAGGATTAGACAAACTCATGGAGGATAAGGCCATCAGTGGCTACTAACCTTGATGAATATGTTCTACAGAGCTGGTTCTAAAGGGCGGCCGGGTGGGGCACTGTCCCAAGGGCCCCTGGAGTTAGAGGGGCCCCTCGGGGCCCCTGCACTCCCCTTCCACGATCTGCGGCAGGAGCCATGAATCGCAGGACAGGAGGAGCTTCTGAGCCACCTGCCATCCCCCCGCTTCACCTACCTTTCTGCTGTTTTTTTGCAGTGTACGCAGGGTTGCCATCAATCAAGATGGCGTGCCATCAATCAAGATGGCGTGCCATCAACCAAGATGGCGGCAGAAGCGTCAGCCTCTTACGGAAACCTCGGCTGCCATCTTGATTGATGGCAACCCTGCACGCGCAGTGCGTGCAGCCACAAAGAACAGCAGAGAAAGGTATGTGAAGCGGGGGGATGGCGGGCGGCTCAGAAGCTCCTGTCCTGCGATCCGCGGCTCCAACCAGATGCCCACAGGAAGCCTGCCAGCAGGACCTGAACACGAGAACACTGTCCCCTCCTGCAATTGCCAGTAATTGGTTGTCAGAAGCATGTCATCTTCAACAGTGGAGGTAGAACATCCGGCTCCAGGCATGCCGGGGCCCTTGGGCACCAACCTGCCCCGGGCTCCTGCCGCGGATCACGGAAGGAGAGCAGAGGGGCCCGGTGCAGGTTGGTGCCCAAGGGCCCCGGCATGCCTGAGCCGGCCCTGATGTTCTACCTCCGCTGTTGAAGACGGCATGCTTCTGACAACCAATTGCTGGAATTTGCAGGAGGGGACAGTGTTCTTGTGCTCAGGTGCTGTTGGCAGGCTTCCTGTGGGCATCTGGTTGGCCACTCTGAGAACAGGATGCTGGACTAGATGGTCTGTTGGACTGATCCAGCAGGCTCTTCTTGTGCTCTTAAGTCCAGTTTAAAGATAAAGACTTCTAAGAAAGGAGAGGAGGATGGCCCTTGAAGTTGCCCACCCACAGTTAACACCTAGATTCCAGACAGGCACTTCCCTACTATGACGAGATGTATTTCTGTTTCAGTTCCAGTCATTCTTTCTAAATGCATATTTATATGCAAATTATTAGCATATGCAAAATCTGTGCAAATCAGTGGCCTCTTTTTTGTGGGGTTGCATTTCTTTTTTCTTTTGGTAATGTCCAGTGTGGTGTAGTGGTTAAGGTGTTGGACTAGGACCTAGACCAGGGTTCAAATCCCCACACAGCCATGAAGTTCACTGGGTGACCTTGGGCCAGTCACTGCCTCTCAGCCTCAGAGGAAGGCAATGATAAACCCACTCTGAATACTGCTTACCATGAAAACCCTATTCATAGGGTCGCCATAAGTCGGAATGGAATTGAAGGCAGTCCATTTCCATTTCAAGTAGTCCCACAAAGACTGTCCCTTGCAAACAGAGACAGCAAGAGTGCATGCTTGCTTTCTGTATCGTCTCTTGGTGACTGTTCCTTGTGAAATGTAGGAAATGTGAAAGGCCTGGGAAAACTTGATGTTGCAGTGTTGCTGAAGATTGGCAGGTGTAGGTGTGATCCGATCCATTCCTTGGAAGGGAGAGCTATGGAAAGACCCGTGGAAGAGGGAGAGAGAGGTGTCAACAAGTATGTTTTTAGAAAAGATAAGGAAACTTCCTGTTTTATTCCTTCCCAAGTACAATTACTCCACCACTTAGCACTTTGTTGATTCTTTCATATAAAGGGTTCTTTGTTGGAATCAGTCCAGCAGAGTGCTGAGCAGAGGATTTAACTACATGGCATAATTTCTAAGCACATTAATCATCCCACTGACTTCATAGTGCACAGCAGAGTCTCTCTTTTATTTATTTGATTAATTTTCTTACATTCATTCATATTTCATTCCTGCTAATTGATGATGTTCATTAATTTTAATTATTCCAATTCATTGCAAGCCATTTAATAGGAAAATGCCAGGGATTAGTAGCAGCTAAGGTTGCAATTCTTTGTTCGCATGTACCTGGGAGTAAGTCCTAGTGAACACAATGGGGCTTACTTCTGAGTAGGCATGTATAGGATTACACAAGCAGTGTTCCTATCCACAAAATACAGTGTAGTGTGATGATGTACACATGGTCATGTTGTCAAGACTAAACGTTTCAGAATCAAATGAGGAACGATAAACACAAACACTTGGGGCGGGGTGTGTGGTGGTGGTGGGAAACTTGTTGATGTTGATTTGAGTAGACTTTGCAGTCCCCTCCTTTGCATGTGCTCATCTTTATTTATTTATTATTTCATTTCTATCCAACCCTTCCAGGGCCGGCTCCAGGAATGCCGGGGCCCTTGGGCATCAGCTTGCCCTGGGCCCTGGCGTGTGTGTGTGCGCGCATGCATACGCACGTGCCCCCCATGCCCCCACCTACCTGTCTGCTGTCTTTTACCATTGCCCTTAACAAAGATGGTGGCCGCGGTTTCCCTAAGGTGATGACGCCTCCGCCACCATCTTTGTTGATGGCACGCATGTGTGCTACACTCGCGCATCTCTGCCATCAACTAAGATGGCGGCAGGGGCTTCAGTACCTTAGGGAAACCACAGCCGCCATCTTCGTTAAGGGCAATGGTAAAAGACAGCAGACAGGTAGGTGGGGGACGTGGGGGATTTGGGGGGGCTGAGTATCACGGAAGGGGAGCGGAGGGGCGGCTGAGGGGCCCCCTGTAGCTCCAGGGGCCGTCGGGCCAGTGCCCCACCTGGCCGCCCTTTAGAACCGGCCCTGCACACTTCCTCCCAGTAGGAGCCCAGAGCAGCAAACAAAAGCACTGAAAACACTTTAAAACATCATAAAAACAGCCTTTAAAACAAAACATCTTTAAAAACATATTTTTTAAAAAAGCTTAAGGATCTTGTTTTTCATCTCTGGTATGGATGTTGGTTTTTAGCACATGCATTTGAAAACGATTTTAGCTTTTGTGCTTTTTAAAAATTGTGTTCTTATTGTGCTGGTCTTTTGCATTAGGTTTTATGATGGCTGAATTTTTAAGCTTATTGTGGATGTTCAATGTATCAAAAGAATATAAGGGGGGGGAAACCTGCTGGATCAGATCATAAGCCTATGTAGCCCAGCATCCTGCTCTCAGCAGGACCAACCAGATGCCTAGGGGAAACCTGCAAGCAGGATTTGCGTGTGACAGCTAGTGTTTCCAAGTAACTGGCATTCAAAGGTGTGCTGCCTCTGATACTGGAGGTATAAATGCTCAGCTATCACATCTCTTTACTACGGGGGTGGGGATCCTTTTTCAGCCCGAGGGCCACATTGCCTTCTGGGCAAATTTCCACATGCCAGTGGTGGGCGGGGCCAGAAACAAAAGTAGGTGGAGCAACTCATGTAAATTTTACCTTTCTTCAGTAGGCTAGTTTCTGCACACTCTTGCACACCCTGGTCTATCCTCCATCATATAAGTAAGAGCAGGGCCGGTTCTAAAAGGCGGCCAGGTGGGGCACTGGCCCAAGAGCCCCTGGAGCTACAGAGGCCCTGAGGGCCCCCTAAGGGGCCCCTCCGCTCCCCTTCCGCAATCCACGGCAGGAGCCGTGGATTGCAGGACAGGAGGAGCTTCTGAGCTGCCCGCCATCCCCCCCGCTTCACCTACCTTTCTCTCTGCTGTTTTTTGCAGTGCACGCAGGGTTGCCATCAATTGAGATGGCGGCCGAGGTTTCCATAAGGGGCTGAAGCCTCTGCTGCCATCTTGGTTGATGGCAACAATGTGCGTGCTGATTGCCATCAACCAAGATGGTGGCAGAGGCTTCAGCCCCTTACGGAAACCTCAGCTGCCATCTTGATTGATGGCAAACCTGTGCGTACAGTGTGCGCAGCCACAAAGAACAGCAGAGAAAGGTAGGTGAAGCAGGGGGATGGTGGGGGGGATGGTGGGCGACTTGGAAGCTTCTGTCCTGCAATCCACGCTCGTGCTGCGGATCGCGGAAGGGGAGCGGAGTGGCCCAGGGCACGCTGGTGCCGGCCCTGAGTAAGAGGCACAATTGGAGTTCAAGGACACATATGAGCCAGGCAAAAAGAGGGTGTAAAGTGGGCCCAGGGAGGGGTGTGGCCCAGGGAGAGTTCCAAGGGCCATATAGGAAGGCCTGGAGGGCCGCATTTGGACCCTGGGCCTGCGGTTCCCCACCCTGGCTTTCCTACTTGCAGGCCACTTGTGGTTTCCTGTGTAGGATGTGGTCTAGACCCCCCTCAACAAGATTCTTAAGGTGTACACCTTCTGCCACGGTTTGTGTGAAGATGCCCCCCTGCTCCTCTTCTTTTCCCGTTTCCATCACCTCTGAATGGGAAGGAGGGTAGCTGGGGAAAGCAGCCAGCTGCTGCAATAGAGTTGGAAGCCCACAAGCCTATTTTAGGATTATTATGTTCCATTGCGTGATTCCTAGGGATTTTTTTGTGTGTGGGGGGGGGTGTCTTCTAAATACATTTTGCTATGATTGGATTACAGAACAAATTAATATCCATGTAGGTGATCCTGCATTCCGTGGCGGGTCTATAGTTCAGTGGGAGAGCATCTGCTTTACATGTAGAAGGCCCCAAGTTCAATCCCTGGCATTTCTGGGTGTTTTTTTAAAAAAAATCAAGCAAGATATCCACCTGAGACCCTGGAGAGCCACTGCCCGTCATAGCAGACAGGGCTAGGAGGATAACTAATATGCCCTGGCACAAGGCAGCTTTCTGTTATCCTGCAGTTGCCTAAATCGGGGCTGGAGAACCTGTGGCCCTCCAGATGTTATTGCACTCCCAGCTCCTGCAGCTCTCCTGCCCCAGTCCTGCGGCTGCTGTGCTACCTGGGACTGGGCCATGGTTTGGCTTAGTCTTGCGTCCGTACTGGGTACATGACAAAAAGGTGGCATGAAGTTTTTAATGAGTGAATGTGGGAAAGGGAATGGATAGTAGGGATGGTGTTTGCTGCCTAGTTCCGATCCACTTGTATTCCAACTGTCTGTCTGTTAGTCTGTCGTTCGATCCTGATCTGTCCTTTTTTTGTTCCCGCTTGCTTTGGCATTTGCTGATTCGATCTGCTGTTTCTTGGTTTTTTTGGTTACGAAAAAAATTGTGTAATTGTAATGTGATTGCCTATGTAAATGATCACGGTGTTTCACGTGGTTTATTTTTTCCTATTTATCACACCTACACACTGTTACAACTGCATTAACTCAGAGGAAATTATGAAAAGAATTACATAAAATTGGGGGGGGGGTTAAAAAAAATATGTGCCGATTACAGCCGCAGCCCATCACAACAAATGAGTGCCAGTCCGAAAAGAGCGGACTGTCGAATTCAGTTGGAATCTGGTACTAAGTCCAATTTAGTGGATATTCTTCCCCATCCCTAATGGATAGACAGATAGATAGATACCACAATCTTTTTTTGCTATAGTTAGACTAGGCGGTGCCAACTACCAATCCAAGTTTGCAGTCTTGATGACTAGAAATTTTTGAGAACCTGCAAGTCTGGAACTTGCATAATGTGACTGACGGCCATCTGTCAGGGCTCATGTAGATGCTTCATGCTATGTAGATCTATTGATCAGAGGGTTGGACTAGATGATCTCCAAGATCACTTGCAACTCTAAAGTCATATGATCTCATTTTCCAGCACAATGAGAGTCGTGGATGAGCTAGTGTAGAGGTGAACCACACATTATATTGCCCCTGCAAGTAACAAAATCTAGGTAGCCTCTTACTTTTTTGTCCACAGAAGGAGGCAATTTACATTGAAAGGGGGAGTGTTGCAGTCTTCCCTTGCCAGCTGCTTTCCCCCTAAAGTTGTCCAGTGTTGGGGGGTTGGGGAGCAGCTGCTCTTATCTCTGCCATTCTTCTAGATTTGGATTTGGATTTGGAACCTCGCAGGAGTAAAGTGACTGTGGGTGGGGCTTCATCACACTCTGAGATGACTATATGGAACTGCACAAAGCAAAACAACAGCACCTCCCACAGGGGCATCCAATCTGGTGTCCTCCAGATGTTGTTGGACTCTGTTAGCAAGACTCTTCTGTTGACATATATTTCACATACACATGTTCCAGGGGTCCAGTGAATTAGGATCTTTAGACATTGGCAATAGTGCGTCTTGGCAGATTAACCCACTAACTTACACTCACATAGGTCTTTAAAATGAGGGATATTTATTGAGCATACATACACATAATCAAAATAAATAAATTTAACACGTCCAATGGGGAATAGCTTAGCAACAATACATACCTATTAACATCAATGGGCAGGGCCACCGGCAGAGGGCCCCTCCTTAGGGTGGTTGGGTAGCGCTTCTGTTCCGCAATCCGCAGCAGCGTCGACTCCTGACCCTGCCACAGATCGCAGAGAGGGAGCTGCCAGGCCCCCCTACAACCCAAGCAGGCCCACGACACCTGTCTGCATGCCCCACCTACCTTTCCTGTTGTAGTGAATGCTGCACAGGTATGCTTACCATCAACCCAGATGGTGGCAGAGGCTTCCCTAAGGGGCTAATGTCCCTGCCGCCATATTGGCTGATGGCAGGCATGTGCATGTGTAGCTTAGCGCGCATGCATGCCATCAACGAAGATGGTGGCAGGGGCATCAGCCCTTAGGGAAGCCCCTGCCGGCATCTTGGTTGATGGCAGCTGTGTCCATGCAGCGCACATGGCATTCTTGTTGAGGTAAAGAGAGAGGTAGGGGTAGTGTGTAGGCAAGCACCCCGGGCCCAGGGCAGGCTGGTGCCCAAGGGCCCAGTCATGCCTGGAGCCGGCCCTGTCAATGGGGATAGCTCAGTAACAGTATGTGTGAGGGAACCGACTAAATAATCTTAATCATAACTAAATTAACACACACACTGAACATACAGACACTCATGAAGGAGCAAATGCCCAAGGCATAAGAGGAGATGGAGGGGTTGGGCTTAGCGCAACTTTGCAGACTAGGCCTCAGTCATATGCAGCTGGGCAGCGAGGACCAGAGAGTGGCCTGTGAAACACAGTCTCTCTCTCTCAAACACACACACAGCCAAAGATAGGCAGAGGGAGCAGATGTGGAGGCTACAGTTTGTAGGGAAAGGATCTCCAGAAGACAGGATAGAGAGCAAGATATGCCTTTCCCAGCCCTGGCGGGCAATCTGGAACTGGAGCGCACTGAAACTCCTGGGTCGAGCAGGGAAACAGAAAATGCGGCAGGCAGGCCCTGAAATGGCTTCTTGGATCTCTACTTTGGCTTGCATAGATCCAGAGGAAAGCAGGAAAAACAGTGGAGCCCTGAAAATGCGCTTTTGTTCTGTTTCAGCAGGCAGGGGTCTAGAGATAGTGAAGGAAAAGCAGGGGAGTCGGACCCCTGGGTTCTGGTTGGCTAAGTGATTAGCCAGTGATCTCAGGTAGCGTGATATTCAGCAGAGTGGAACTGGGTAACCAGAACCCAGCACAGGGATTCAGCAGGTGATTTCATCGTGGAACTGGGCAACCAGAAGGCTCTTGGAGTCCAGTTTTTATACGTTTCTGGACAAAAGCCTCAAAGCAGAATACAAAATTGATTGGCTCAGAGAGGTGTTGTTCCTCAATTTCCATACCTGTTATGAGTCATATGACCAGGGTAACAGATCTTTCTTTTGTGAAGACAGCTGGTGACATTCACTTTTTAACTATAGATTTGAACGGTTGGCTCCTCTCCTGAGGGCCAAACTTTCTAAATTGTGTTATGGGATTTTGGGGGGGGGGATGAGATAGATGATTTCTGTGAATCCCCTTGCTAGCCTCTGTTTTGGGAACTGCAAAGGAAAAAACCTGCTCCACAAGTCAAACCAGTTTTCTTTGCATAAGCTAATGGTTTAGCCAAGTTAGCCTGTGAATTAATGGCTTATTGTCAATTTTCATATACAAAGAGATGTGGCCAGGAGAGGTCCTGTGGCTATTGGAACTCTTTTCGGAAGAGGGGCCCTCCTCCCCCATCCTAGAGCCAAGGAGAGGCTTGTGTTTTTAGTCCAGTCTGAGGAAAGGCTGGGAATTGGAGACAGACAGAGAGGCTTGCTTGCCATCTGTACTCCCAAAGCTATGGGCAATGGGGAGCAAGATCTGGTGGACTGCTAATGCTTTGAATCCCTCCATCTTAAGCTCAGGTTGTGAATGTGGGTAAATAAAAACCATATATCTTATAACACACCATAGTCTCCGCTGACTTTCTTTCCATGGAAACCAAACCCTGGGTAAGTGCAGGAACCCGTGGAAGTCTCAGAGATTGGGGTGGCGCACAACAATTGCTTTTGGGATTGCACTGATTGGATTGCCAAGGGCCATGTCTCATGCATGTGACTGGCAACATCCCCTCAGCTGAGATGACAAACTTAACCTTTTCAGCTATTTCCCCCTTTAGGTCTCAAGCAGCCTCTTTGCAAAGTGAACCAAACTGAAGCCATTTTAAAAATCATGTAGGCCATGCTGGGGTGGAGTGTCTCTCAGGTTTATAAGCTGGTAGTCAGCCTGCCAACAACTCCCAGCTCCCATCAGCTCCAGCCAGCTTGGCCAATGGATAGGGATGGTGGGAGTTGTAGTCCAGCAACATCATCTGTTTCCTTACTCCTGTTCCATGCAAGCTCACCTCTTGGTCCTGCCAGTCTCTCAGCCCTTAATTATGAAACCTTTCATACTGTATCCATACGATCATTCTAGCAAAATCACTGAAGACTTTCCCCTGGTAACCAGGAGAGAAGTATGGAAATCAAAAGCTCATTATTTAATAAAAGGACGGCAGCTCTGCCTTTGTCATGTGAGATGACTTCATGCCTGTTACAGAGCCATAAAGTAGCTTGCTTAGTAAAGATGCCAGATCTTCTGCGTGCGTTCTGGAGGGGACTGACGCTCTGCCTGCAAATTAGGAGAATGATCGACCATCAGAGCAAAGAGCAAAGAAATTGCTTTATTTCTTCCTCAACTGAAGCTTTGGTCTGTGAGAGAGAAAATACGTAAAGCAAATTGGCGGGAGTGTGTAGGGAGGAAGAATGAGTGCTCATATACTTTGGGCAGTGCTGGCAGCCTCACTTGACAACTTTGGGCAGCATCCCACTGTTGCTGCCCACCAGCCCCCTCATTATTTTTTTCAGGTCCAGCACTTGGAATAACATCTGGTTGCTGGATCCAGCCATCCTTTTTGATTCCCCACCGTGTGCCTGACCTAGAGTGGATCTGGGCGATTGTGGAAAATTTAAGGGATGGCTAGACTCAACTGCCCACCAGCGCTTGGAGCACTGCTGCTGCTGGGATGGCTGTGTGTCCAACTCTACATTTTGAAGGGCTGTAGCAGGTGTGGGGAACCTTTGGCCCTCCAGATGTTGCTGAACTCCAACTCTCACATTCCTAGTCACTGGTCATGCTTGGTAGGGCTGATGGGAGTTGGAGTTCAGCAACATCTGGAGGGCCAGAGGCTTCCCACAGCTAGGCTATCAGAAAGTAGCCTTCTCTTTGAAAGAAATCACTGTTTGAAAGGCTGAATGGTCCAAATCTGGTTTAAAGAATGTTTTGAAAGGAAAGCAGGGGCCTGGAAGGTGCCTGTCAGCAGTTAGCATCTTGACAGCAGATGGTATCTGTGTCTCCCACTGTGGTGAGAGGTGCTGTATTTCTGTTTAGGTATCAGTGATTACAGATTTAGCATATGCAAATGCTGTGCAGGTCTGTGTCCTCTTCTTTTAGTGATGTGTGGGCCCACTGACTGAAGGGCGGCCCCATCACTTTGCCGAGGACTCTTCAAACCTGGAGCTAGCCCCGACTTTAAAGGTACCAGAAACATTTACTATGTATGACATTTATATACTATCTTTCCTTGAAGGAGAGCAAGATGACATACATCGTCCTCCCCGTTCTTATCCTCACAACAATCCTGTGAGGTAGGTTAGGCTGAGAGACTATGACAGGCCCAAGTCATACAGTCAGCTTCATGGCTGAGTGGGGATGTGAACCATGGTCCCTCCGGTCCTAGTCCAATACTCTAATCACTGCACCGCACTAGCTGTCCTGATATTCATGTGTGCACATACATTACATATCTATAAGCCAGGGTGGAGGTGGAAGGTAGCAAGAACTGAGTGCCTAGCTGGAAGCCATACCTGAAGCGCTATCATGCCTTCCTGCATTTTGAGTGTGGAAATAGGGACATATCCTTATTCCTGTACCAAAATTTACTCAGAGCCCCCTGTACATCCCCATCAGTGCTGAAAGCTCTACTCCATCTTCTGTGTATTGTATTCATTTACTCTGTTATAACTTGTCCTCCACTGATTTCAGAGTGTAGTGGTTCTTTGGGTTATTAGAGTGCTCTAGAAAAACCTATGCATCCTACAGCTAGCTATCAAGACCTCAAGTTGTACCTGATCAACTGTGGTGCATGAAATGGAGCTGAGTGGTGGGAAGTACTTCTTCAAGAGGAAGTGCTTCTTCCCACAGCTCATAGTTAAACTATGGAATTTGCTACTGCAGGATGTGGTGATGGCTGTTAGCTTAGGTAGCTTTAGAAGGGGATTAGACAAATCATGGAGAATAAGGCTTGCCATGGCTGCTAACCATGACAGCTATACTGCATGCCTCTGTATGCCAGTTGCTGGAGAACAACAGCCACAAAGGTTATTGCCTTCATGTCCTGCTTCATGGACTTTCTATAGGCATCTTGTTAACTATCCGGGGGGACGACGACAGGATATTGGATTAGTTCAGCCTTTCCCAACTAGTGGGCCACCAGATGTTGTTGGACCACAACTCCCATCAGCCTCAGCCAGCATTGCCAATGGTCAGGAAAGATGGGAATTGTGGTCCAACAACATCTGGTGGCCCACTAGTTGGGAAATGCTGGACTAGTTAAACCTTTGATCTGATCAAGTAGGGTTCATCTTAAGTTCTTCTTTGCACACTTATATTAATGTGCATGCCATTAGAGACAAGATGCATCCCCTCCCCTGCAGAGATTTAATAATTACAGACTGTGGGAAGGGAATGATACTTGAAAAATAGCCAATTCAGCAACTTCCAGTAACAAAAATATTCAACTCATATAGAGGAAGGGCTGTAGGTCAGTGGTGAAGCATCTGCTGTGCATGCAGAAGGTCCCAAGTTCAATCCCCAGCATCTTCAGGTAGAGCGGGGAGAGACTGCTGCCTGAAATGTTGGCAAGCCACCGCCAGTCAGTGTAGACAGTACTGAGCTAGATGGACCAGAGGTCTGACTCAATATAAGGCAGCTTCCTATGTTATGGAGGGGTATCTGTTGCAGCAAAAATAACAAAAGAGCCTTGTAGAACTTGAAAAACGAACAAATAATTATGGCATATGCTTTTGTGGACTTGATCCACTTCATCATTTTCCTCTACACCCATACTTACGTATATATGTATGTATGTATGCATGTATGCCTGCTGACTAGGGATACCACTTCATGTATCTGATGGACTCTATAGTCTATGAAGGCACATGTCATAACAAATATGTTGGTCTTTAAAGTGTTACAAGACTTTGTTGAAAAATGTAAAGGCATCCCCAAAGTCATAAACAGGGATAAAGTAGGAACAGCGATTTACAAGGACTGTCTCTGGCACATAGGGGCAATTAATATGTATAGGCTGGTCACGTTCGTACATCACAGTAAGCCATAAAGCTTATCATGCACAAGCAAATCACCTCCATATTGCTCCTTCTGGCTCATTTGAGGGGGAAGCAAATACGATTCCTGGTTTAGCATTGTTTCACCTACATCAAAGACTAATTGTGAGTACAAATTGTGGTTTGCTGCTTGAAAGAAGTCACAATCCCTGGTTTGGATGCAATCGTAAGTAGGAATGTTTGTTGGATGCAGTATGCTTCTGAATACCAGTTGCTGGAAACTGCAGGAGGGGAGAGTCCTGTTGTGATCAGGTCCTGCTTGTGGGCTTCCCATGGGCATTTGGTTGGCCACTATGAGAAGAGGATGCTGGACTAGATGGGCCACTAGCCTGATCCAGCAGGCTCTTCTTATGTTCTTAGGGATGGCAACAAGGCAGGGATTTCCATTCTGACCTATATTCCCCTCATCAGCACTGTTTCTATTCCACTGCAGTTGGGTTTCTGCCAAATACATATTGCTATTCACTATTTAACTTAAGCTACATAAGTTACACAACTATTTCCATAACTTACCTAACTTCATTTCAGTGTAAAGGAAACTACGAAACAATGTAAAAAATCAGTCATTAATTACATACCAGTTGCAGACTTAAAAACAACAACAATGTGAATGAATACTGATCACATTTGCTTGACTGATTTCCATTCCTGGTCACAGATGAACATGTGAATTACAGCAATTTCTGTTTACTTTTCTATTTTTGTCAGAATTCTCTGACATCCCTAATTGTGATTTGTTTCCTCCCAATGTGAAACAGGGACAGCAAGGTGGTCATGATATGCTTGTCCCCAGTAAGCCATGGTTTATGGCTTACTGCGATGTGCAACCATAGCCAATGCCAGCCTCTTCAGTCCAGGTGCAAAATATTATATGGATGCTGTTTAGAAAATAATTTCTTGTACTTCTTGTTCTCAACTGGAAAGGTATAAAATGATATAAGGCATGCTTCTGCCAGTAATGAATTGTAAAGATTGCTCTGCCAGGAGCTTATACCTGGAATTATAACTGCATCTCTTGTGGCTGATTCACAAGAGATTCACATACTGCTTTTTCTCTACATTTTGCAGATGCTAGAGTCATTTCTACATTTTCATTTTTGCCAAGGGTTTGGGTGCACAAAGTGGTAAGCACATGGCTCTGCCCTGTAGTTATGATAAAGGCCAGGAGTGGGGAACGTTTGCCCCTCCAGGTGTTGCAAGACTACAACTCCCATCAGCCATAGCAAGCATGACCAATGGCCAGGGAAGATAGGAGTTGTAGTTCACCAACATCTGGAGGGTCAAAAGTTCCCCACACCTGATATATATTTAATAGATAGTGGGAGAAGGAGGGACCATAGCTGGTGATGCACATGGTTTACATACAGAAGGCCCCATGGCATCTGTGGTTGAAACAATCCGATAGATGATGGCAAGGATCTCTGCCTCAAACAGAGAGCTGCTGACAATCAGAGTAGACAATACTGGGCTGGATGGAACAGTAGTCTGATCTAATATAAAGCAGCTTTATATGTCAATGGTGTTGTACCATGCTCTCCAAACCCCAAGGTGTATCGGCGGACTAGTAAACAGCAGCACACAGCATGGTGGGATGGTGCTGCTCACTTGAACTCTGGTGCTCCTGCTGGCTGG
This sequence comes from Rhineura floridana, assembly GCF_030035675.1. Taxonomy (NCBI): domain Eukaryota; kingdom Metazoa; phylum Chordata; class Lepidosauria; order Squamata; family Rhineuridae; genus Rhineura; species Rhineura floridana. The sequence goes on from NC_084488.1 coordinate 104,832,215, forward strand.
TTTGCCTTGCATTGCATCAATGTCTTCTCCTCCTCTTCTTCTCTATCCTTGTATGCTGCAGCGACTCAGCCAGGCAGAGGTCAGGTGAATGGTGAGCCCCACCACACTGTCTGCTGCTGCCCATGAGTCTTGAATCTGCAAAATGCTATTTTTAAAATAAGACTTCTGAAGAATTGGCCCCTTACCATGGAAACCATTCCAGAAGTTATCCTCAGTGTGGAGAATGATATCTCGGCATAAAACACCAGAGCCTCTAGTTGCTTCTTAGCCCACATATTCTCAGTCTTTTCTAGATTACATGCTCATGATATGGAATGCATAGAGTTGTGTTTGATCAAGTCCTACTCAGAGTGGACCCATTGGAATTAAAACTATTAATTTTAATTGGTCTACTCAAAGTAGGACTAGCATGGAATACAAGCCATACAGTCTTCATCATACTTCAGCCAGACTTCAGTTATTGATAGCCACTTAAAACTATAAAACTAAGTTCTAAGTTTTTCACAGCTTGCTGTTGTTGGCATCAAAATGCCAGCCTTTATTCCCCCCCCTTTTAAACACAATTACCTTTTCTGCTGAAAATCCAACTCTGATTGTTGCCAACCTGTTTCTGATATCTGAAAACACCCTAACATAGTTCCTTTTATACTGTCATTACAGCTGCATGCTACTGTCATATCTGGTTGCCAGCCATTCCTTTGTTAGGAAGATTGCTTGTTTAATGACTCTGTGTGAGTGGTTGATGCTTTCCCAATGGGAGCTAAATGCTTGGGGCATTTACAGAGACCTCTCTGGTGTTTTGAGACAGAAACTGAAGACTGGAAGCACCTTAGGGTGGAGGATCCCTCTCTCTGGGGATCAGATGTGAGGTAGTGGATTTACTGCTGTGGGGTGGGGGTACACATGGCTGCTTGTCTCCAATTATGCTTGTCTTGTTTATTTGTAAATAAGCTAAACATAATAAAAATGCTGTAAATTTCTAGTGTTCTCTTTCCTCTAAAGCACTGTTCTTCAACCTTGGGTCCCCAGATGTTGCTGGACTACAATTCTCATCCTCTATGATCATTGGCTAAGTGGCAGTGGATGATGGGAGTTGTAGTCCAACAACGTCTGGGAACCCAAGGTTGGAGAACAATGCTCTAAAGGACAGAGTGCTAAAGATGGAACAAACCTTGGTGATTGCTGTGCCTGGATCGTCTCACCACTTGGGGCAGGAGGAAGTGCTTAACACTGTTTTCACTGGATATCTAGACTTATCAGCCCCATGCTGTCCAGTTTAGTGATATGGCCATCAAATAGCACCAATGTTGGTTATTGGTCCATTGAGTTCAGCTTAGAGTGCAGGCCCCATCCTTCCTCCCTGAGTGGGAACCAAAGGAAACAGTTTTCCAGTTTGGCCAGAAAGCGGATTTGAAGGACTTGATTTGTTTACAGCTCATGGAAGAAGCAGTCTTTTCGGGGTAGGAAGGCGGATTTGCTGCTAATTTGAAGGACTGACAATGTGAGCTGATGCATTTCTGCTCAGAAGTATATTTCACTGAGTAAAATGGGACTTGCTCCCAAGTAAATGTGGATATGAACCAGCACGTGTCCCCCTGTGGCTCAACATGTGCAGAGCACTTTGTTACAACAAGACACCAAATGTCTCCAACACTTTTTTGCAAGAACACTGGCCCTTTAAAAAGGTTGCCTCAGAAACTTGCTATTCCTTGAGGGAGTGAGGTGGGCCTGAAACTCTGTGCTTCTCTGCCTGGGTTTGCTGAGAACTGTTTTACTGAGTCCCATTTTTCTTCTCCTTTTTTAGGTTCGAAGACCAAGGAAGGAGTTGTTCATGGGGTCACAACAGGTAAGCCCATCATTGCATTTCTGTTTCTAAATCCATGATAAATCTCCCGATCACCTGATGGTTGCTGCTGCTTACTGAGAGGGAGACAACTGAGATACAGGGAGCTCAGCACGGTGTGGGCACAGAGCCAATCTGACACTCCTGCTGTTGTGCCCGCACTGCCCTGAGCTCCTCATGCCTCGCTCCTCTTCCTCACGTTCAGCATTAAGAAGCTAGATTCCCAGGATACTTGGGGGGAAACCATGACTGTTTGAAGCTGTATGAAGTATAAAGCGGTAGCTTTAAATGTATAGTGTGATGGAGCCTTAGTCTCAGTATTGCCTTTGTAGAACTCCAAAGGGAGGAAGATGGTGATCATTGCCTCTAACCGCACCTACTATTCCACCTTTTACCTCATGCTCCACCAGGAAAGGTGGCAGTGTGTTCAGGCCAACAAGGTTGCACTTCTCTACTACTCTACTATGGGAAAGTGCCACAGGCCACAGAGTCTGCTGGAAAACCCTTTATTTTCTGTTCAGTCACTCTGAAAGAAGGCTCACTCAAAGCCGGCACTTTTTCATATGATGCTGAAACTAAGGACTTGAGTAAAATTTACCTTGTCCCTTACTCGCTTTTTGCCTTTTTCACAGTGGCCGAGAAAACTAAAGAGCAAGTGTCAAACGTGGGGGGAGCTGTCGTGACTGGAGTGACGGCTGTGGCACAGAAGACGGTGGAAGGTGCTGGAAATATTGCTGCAGCCACTGGCTTTGTCAAGAAGGACCAACTGGACAAACAGGTTAATTTAGCTGATATATATTTGCAAGGGGTGGCTTTAATGCTGATATTTTTCTGTGGCTCTTCTATGCCTTTTGATGCAACATCTGTGGCCTTCCACATGTTGTTGGCCTACGACACTATTCATCCCTTCCCATTGGCCATGCTGGCTGGAACATCAGGGGGTACAGCAACATCTCAAGGGCTACTAGGTCCCCAGCCCTGTTTTTAAGGCTTATCTAGCTGCCTGTGTTCTGTTTTTCTTTAATTACTTCTCTTTATTGTAATGTCTAGGGAAATGCAATGCATGATGGGATGTCATTCTGTTATGTGTTGCCCTGCTCCACTTTTATTTAACTGTGTTATGCATTACCTCCAGTGGAGACTGGTAGCTCTGATATCAGTGCAGCAGTAAAGCTCTCTGTGTTTTTGTCCAAAGTTTCAAGGAGCTGTCCAAGGAGCCAAAACGCATTGCCAAAATAGGGTCAGCACCATGAACAGCACCTTGAAACTTTGCACTAAAACCCGGAGCAGATTTGCTGCCCCACTGACATTGAAGCCACCGGTCTCCACCTATTTCCTGACCCCACAACCTTCACCGCCAGGGTCAGCACAATGCACAGTGCTATGACATAAGATCATGTGTTCATTTAATTAATCACATCTTTATATCTCACCTTTTACCCAAGGAGATCTGGGCAGCATACACAACTCTTCTGTCCCCCTCAGCACCAGCTTTATCTGTGAGACTGAGAGATAACAGTTGATCCACAGATCACATCAGTGAGCTTCATAGCTGAGTGTGGATTTAAACCCAAGTGTTCCCAGTCTTAATCTGACATACTGTGCTTACTTAAATATAAGTACCTACAGAGCTGTCATTTATTGTGTCAGGCTGTTTGTCCATTTGGCCCAATATTGCCAACTCTGACTGGCAGCAGCTCTCATGCAGACATCTTTCCCATCCACCTGCTTCCTGATCCTTTTTAATTGGAAATGCCGGGAACTGAACCTGGAACCGTTTACATGCAAAGCAGATGCTCTTTCACTGAATTACTGTCCTCCTTATATTACAAAACAGAAGGGGTCAAGAGACAGAGCTGTGAGTACCCCTGTGTCTCTTGTAACATCTAGTTAAACATTTAGTGAACTACATTTTCAGTTTCATGTCTTCTAGAAGAGCTTTATTGTAAGACACTTCTCTCTAAAGATATTGTAGAGGGCTTTTCTGCAATTTCTCCCCATTTTTTTTAATTAATAAAAGGGTAAGAGGAATGGTGCTTTACTGAGCATTTGGCTTAAGCTCTTTATCTAATACCATTTTCCAGCATTTACAACTAACAAGGAATGAATCACTGGGGAATTCAGTGAAATGCTGTTAAGAAATGCTGTTTATTGCCTGTGCATTTCTCTTCCTATTGAATTCAGATAGAATGAATAAAAATAGCCTATCTGCACAGCTCTCTGTAAACATATTTTTGTTGGTATAGCAAAGAAGTGGGAATACAGCAATGTAAGTTTGTGAATTGCTCTCTCACTGTAGCCTGTTTCATTGCATTGGGGCTGTACCATTTCTGAGTGGGGCTGGGTTCCTATAATTAAAAAGGAAAATTAAAAAATTCCCTCTACATAGAAAACTATCATATAAGAGGGAAAGGTTCTCCCTTCATCACCTTGGCATGCCTGTCTTCTATATATAGGAATAGTTTTTTCAAGGGAAGTATTCTATTATATGAGCTTTCATCTGCAGTGGTATAGCCCAGACATGGATCTACTGCCCCAGTAACAACTAGGCCTAACTGACCACAGGAGCCAGACTATCATCTATCATAAGGTGTTCCGATCATGTCACATCTGTGCTATTTCAAGGATGCACCACAAAAAAAGAGGAAATGCAACACTGGAAAAAAGGACACAGATTTGTATAAAATTTGCATATGCTAATTTGCATAGCTGCAAATAGGAATAATTACTGTAATTTAAATAATACATTTCAGCATAATGGGGAAGACTTGACCAGGTGATCTTTGTGCCTGCTCAGCTTGCTAACTGCTAATGGGCAGCTTCAGGTCCCCTTCTCCTCTCCCTCCTTATCGTTCTTGTATCTTTTAACCAGACTTGGAACTGGACAGTCCTTCATATAGATGACTCCTTCAAACTAGAGGGCAGTCCTCTTGACAGTTCTTCAAACAGAAGACTGTCTTCTGCGAAGCAGGACACTTGGCTACCCTAGGTGTTGCACTGGTTGCCAGTTTGCTTTCAGGCCCAGTTCAAAGTGTTAACCCTGAAGTTAAGTTTAAGAACCCCATAAAGGCAGGGTTTATCACTGAATAGAGATGATCCTGCACACATACTGGTTAAGAGACTGAGCTGTAATCTGGGAAGACCTCATTCCAGTCTTATCTTGGCTATGAACTCACAAGACGGCTTCAGGCAGACCGCTATTGTTTCAGACTTATTCCTTGCCCCCTATTGGCAATATGGGAATAGAAATACTGGACTACCCTGCAAGGTTGTTTCAATTGTTATTTTAAATAATGCATTTAGTTATCATGTTATCTCTGTGTCACTTTCCACATCTATGTGCAGATGAGAAAAGGACAAACGGAGTCAGGAAGGATAGAAAGTATATGTTGCTTTAGTTCCATAGCTGATAAAGTCGGTCTTAAATGTAAATGATTTTTTTCCCCAGAGATGTTGATTCATTATCATTTAAAGAACAGCCAGTTTAAGGATTATACTAATCTTCCATTAAATACTTGTTCAACCCAGGTCAGGATGAATTTATGATGTGACTCAACGATGCAAGATAAATGCATCCATTTCTAAAAGCTTTTGCACTCCCTTGTCATAATAGTTTAATTCTTTGGTCGTGTAGTAGATCCCAGCAGACAGCATTTTTATTGTCCAGGACTCTCAAGGCATAATTTAAACAGAGATCAGATCAGCTTCTAGTATACATAATGTGTATAGAACGTCTGCTTTAGGAGAAGAGATGAGGGAACTTGAATAAGTATGAATACATTTCCAGACATAACAGAAGATTTTGTTCCCTCCCTGTCTCCTCCACACAGATTTAAAAGGGTAGTCATTGAAAAGGCGAGTCAGCCATGAGCCACCCATCATGGTATTCAGTAGACAGAGACAGAAGGGCATTCTTTGATAAGTCCACTAATACGTCAACGTACTAGGTTTACAATTCTGGAGGCTGAAGCATGCTTTGTAGATTGATATAGAAGTGAGCAGTGGTTGTGTACTTTCTCTCTAGAGTCAATTACCTGCTGACAGGAGAGGCTGCAGGAAGATCCTGGGCCCTTTAATGTGCTATTCCTGTTTCCATAAAGTCCCTAGCTCAGTCCTGCAAGGAGGAACAGCATTTGAAGGTTGTGCATCTGTAATATCTGTGCAATGCACCTTCATGGTATCCAGAAGTGAGGAAGTGGCCCGTTGGCCAGATCCATATCTCTTCCACCACCACCACCACCACCCCATGGGGCAGGGTTGGACATAGGCAGGGTTGACCACCATTGTAATGATGTCAGGTGATCTATTTTCCTTTGTCCACACCATACAGCACTTTGCCCATGCCAGCGACAAGCTGCTCACTGGCATTTGCAAGGCCCCATGCCTTTGCAAGTGCCACCAATCACCTATTGCTGATCAGTGGTGCTTGTAAACCCTGCTTTTGGCTCAGCTGCATCTTTACCTGCTTCACATTGCAGGTCATGTGTCTGTGGCTTGGCCAAAACAACCTTGTGGGCCAAATGGGGAGGCCCAGCTAGTAGTAGCCATGTCAGTGTTAGGGATGGAGACCAGGTTTTGCCCTCACCATAACAGGGTAGCCAAGAACAGCACATTGTACTTCTCCAAACTGGAATGAATGGCAACCATTCACTTATATAGAAAATGAGGGATGCACTCATTATGGTGGTGTTAAACCCACCTCCTTCCCTTCATGACTCAAGATGTTGAGAATCAACCCTGCCCACCCCATCATTTGCGTACTCCACCCAGGATTCTGTTCTTTTGTCGCATAAGGGCAGCTTTCCTCACCATGGTGCCCTCCAGAAATTTTGGACTCCATCTGCCAGCAGCTCTAGCCACCATGTGCAGTTGTCAAGGATGGTAGGAGCTGTAGTCTTAAGGCTGCACTAGAATATGTATTTTGGGATGTTCAGGCTGAGAGTGCCGCCGTTTATGCAGCCAAAATGGCACCGCAGCACTCAAAAGAGTACCAGCAAGCTTTGGGAGACCCCAAGGTTTGCAAAAGTACAAATATAGGTATAGATTGGAGGGGGGTTAGAGAGCTGATCAGATGTAAAGAAAGAAGCACTGCAAAATCAACACTAGCCTTCCCCGACCTGGTGCCCACCAAATGTTGTGGATTACAACTTCCATGAGCCCCAGCTACCATGGCCAATAGCCAGGGAGGATGGGAGTTGGAGTCCAAAGCATCTGGAGGGCACCACCTTGGAGAAAGCTGATCTACATTGTCAAAACTAATGTAGACTGGGTCCTACTTCTTAATAAGTGGAAAAAGAACAGAAAGAAACACTTTATACTACAGGAATAATTCAGTGCTCTCTTCCATACACTCCAAATTATGCAAGGTCCGGTTCTGAAGCTGTACATAAGTACATAAGAAGAGCCTTATTGTTGCATCAGGCCAGTGGCCCATCTAGTCCAGTATACTGTTCTCACAGTGACCAACCAGATGCCAAGGGGAAGCCCGCAAGTAGGACCTGAACGCTACAGCGCTCCCCTGTTATAGTTCTTGCTTTACTATCAGCTTTTACGCATGTTGACATCTAGCTAATCTCATTCTCAAGCCCCCTTTCTTACATTCACACCACATGCTTCAACAGAGGTCAGATTCTGCTGGAAACCAGAAAAACGTGCTCAATTCAGATCCAGAGTGGTCTCAGTCCCCCAGTGTATGTCCATCTTGGGCCAAAACCCCAACAGTCCAAACTATTAACACTTCTCACTTTGAAAATGGTGAGCCATAACTGAAAGAGCGGCTGAGTTGAACCATGGGAGCAGGAGAGAATAGGGGATGTCGGGCTAAGGGCCCCTTCAAAGTGAGGCTGCACGTCAAGTGATTGGCACCATTTCTTCAGCTATGTGCAGCTCTTTATTCAGTAAATTAGCATATATTTTTAGGGCATGTTGTGTGAAGAGCATTCACAGGATTGAATGCATATTTAGCACTTTTTCTCTCCACCTCCTACACAAGCTATGAGACGAGCTTTTTGAGTCACTGGAGTTCTCTGCGAAGATTATTTTTTTGGACGTGACTTGCTCTCTGAGATCAAGTGAAAAATGACAGTGAGCTGTTTCCTGCTGAGAGAAAACTAAATGAGGGGAGGATGGGCTACACCGGAGCGAAGTCCATGAGATCTGATCGGGGAGAGTCAAAGGGGAGTCAAAGAATAGCACTCTCCTGTTTTTAGACCGTAACTCAGTGATAGAACTCATGCTCTGCACTCAGAACTCCCAGATCCAGTCCTCGGCATCTCTAGGCAGGACTGGGAATACCCCCCGTCGGAAACCATGGAGACCCACTGCCAGTCAGTGTAGACAGTACTGAGCTAAACAGACCATTCAGTATAAGGGTCCGTCCTATGTTCCTATATCACATGTGATTATTACTTAGGAACACTTGTATCTAGCTATTGTAAGGGGGGGGGTCTTTTTTTTAAAAAAAATACACAATATAACTCTTTAAAACACATTGGTTGTTTTTGTTTGTTTGTTGCAATTTAATATTGAAAATATTAGGACGGAGGAGTTTTCCTTAGTTCTTCTCCATGGGTTCTCACTTTCCCATGTTCTGTTCTGCTTTCCTTCCCATTAACATGGAGAATTAAAATAATAATAATTCTGGAATTGGTTCATCTGCAGTTTGCCACAGCTTTCAGTGCCTTTTCGTTCTCACACACACACACACACACACACACACACACGCACACACACACACACCTGCCTGGGATTATCAATGAACACACAAGTACCTGTATGCATTGATGAAGCAAAGCACAAAAGGGAATCTTTATCCACATGTGCATATACTGCACATGCAAAACTGCAAGTTATTTGGGTGTATGCATATACATCCTCAGCCAGTATGTGTAGACAAGTTACTAGAGGGGCGGACTTGGAGAGAGCAGATTTCGGTGCATGTCACCAACCAGCCATGAAGCTTACTAGGACAAAATAGTGAAGTTCACATACGTTACCTTGTACTTGTTGGAGGAAGGGTTGGATAAAAATATAGGAAATTAAAAAAATAAATCCTCATATGACCAACAGTTGTGGTTCTTTGTTTTCGGTTCATAAGGAGACAAGGGCTGTATCACAAGAGAAAGTGATCAATACACACCCTGCGTGGTCCACCTGTTTTTAAGCTCATATTTTCCTTTAAGCTAAGCTTTTTAAGGCAGAAAGTCATTGAGAAATGGCAAACAGCAGCCCGGCAATGATATTCTCTTTGGAGAGCTTTTTATTTCCTGCTCGGAAGAATAGTTGACGTAACTGTGTTGTCCGTGGCTGCCTTCCAACTTTCCATCTACAGACTATTAGCAGTTGCTATGTTGCAGTATCTCATTTGCTGTCTTCCCCTCCTCCTTCAGACTCCCAACATAATTCACACAAGGATGCCCAAATTACATTAAGCTGTTTCATGTTGCCTTAAGCGTTATAGTTTCTTGCGCACTGTGGTAGGCAGGGCTTTAGATATAGGACTTGGAAATGTATTTTTGAAATTTCTCTTATCTCTAGGTGTTTTTCCCCCCTGTCTTCCTTTTTTATTTGTCCTTGGCTAGCGTTTTGATAAATGGTTGGGCTGGATCCATCACAGAAATGTCTTTCTTGATGTGCCAGAGCTCATGAAGTAGACTCAGGAGAGTGGGATTACTGGAACAAGCCAAAGTCAGGAAGTCAATCTGTTCATTTTTATATTGGGAAGCTCTGTGGTGCCATTTTGGAAGAATTTTTATACCCCGTTTCAAATGCCATTAAATTGTATATTTTGTGCTAACCTAGCTTGTTAGCTAGGTCACTCGGGAATACGCAGTATGTATTTGTTTAAAACATATTATTCATGCCCAGTTATGTGCTACCAACTATCAGTGATGTTAAAATATTTTTATTTGCTTTTTATTATTACATTTCTATCCCACTTTTCCTCCAAGGAGCTTAAGGTAGCATACAAACATAGTTCTCTCCTTCTTGATTTTATCCTCACAACAATCCTGTGAGGTAGGTTAGGCTGAGAGACTGACTAGCCCCAGATCACCCAGTGAGCTTTAAGGCCGAGTGAGGATTTGAACCCTGGGCTCCCAGGGCCCAGTTCGATACTCTATCCATTACACCACACTGGCTCTAGCCAAATATATATGGCTAGAGCGGTGACGGGGATGCACTCTAGATTTTGTTGGACAGCATTTCCCATCATCTGACCATTGGCCATGCTGGCTGGGGCTGATGGGACCTGGAGCCCAAAATATCTGCAGGGACATAGACTCCCCACCCCTGGGCTAGAGCAAATACCTTACCACAGCTAATTATAATAGGCCTATGGGGGGGAAATTAAATAGTTGTAATAGGGCTGAGCATGGGATATGCAGGTATGGTACTCTCTTCTCAAAAGAAAACAAACCTAAAGTCAAAATTAGATAATGTTGTGAGCAGAATTATTATTTGAAGAATCTCTGCCATGTTAAGTTTGCTAGGAAGCAAGTTTATAGTCATGATTGTGAAGGGAAATGCATAACTGACAATGTGGGAGGAGGGAAGACATGTAGACACCTGACATGTGTTGCAAGCAGGGCTGCCTTAAATCTGTGTTGGGTGAACTGGACCTAAGTCACAATCTTTAGGGGAGGTTGCTAAGCGAAACCAGTCGCAGTCACTACCTGGAAATCACAGGGGAGGGTTTTGTCCCACCTTAGGAAGCTGCGGGGGTGCCAAAGCTAGCACTGTGCAAAGCACAACTTTGCTGATTGGATGATTGCCCCTGCTGATGTCAGCAAGCTGCTTCTGTACAGCGGTAACCATCAAGTCAGTCACCATGTCCTTGCACGCTGCTGGCTTTGGCATCCCTGCCTCCACTGTCACTACATAATCTTGTCCACATGTGTTAAGTTCCACATATACAAGAGGAACCCATGTTTTGTGTTCTATAGCTCAGATTCATGGTGTCCCCTTGGTAGGGATGGAAAGATCTATCCGTTTCAGTTCTCTCAGTTTCTCATTTATCTAATCTTAAATTCAGTTCTTCACCTTTCTGCAGCAATTCGTGATTTAAAAAAAAACTCAAGCATTTTAGTGTGAATTTCTCCTAATAGACACATTTTTGTAGGCAGTTTTAACTAATGCACACATTTTTGCAAGCGGTTTTTTGACATAAATGCAGTTTTGTATATCATTTTCACTCACATATTCATTTTCATGCACATTTTCCCCTAACATAAGCAAACCAATGTTTGGTTGATGAACTGCATTGCAAAATTTGAGTAAGTGCTAATTTCAAAGGATGGCTGTGTTTCAGTTCTCATATTGTTTCAGAAAGTGCAAATTTGATAGATTTGGCTTTAAATGCAAACTGAATCAAATTTCTCACCCACCCCTACCCCTGGGTAAATTTAATTACACTTGTGTCAGAGGGAGTCAGCAATCAGGCAAAGCTTAGAATCAAAGAATGTGTAGTTTATTACCAAGAAACTGGTAAGATACCAATAGTGATTATTGTGCAGGTTGTTACACAAACAGAAGCTTAGTTATACAAGCAGTATTCAGACTGGGCCAGCAACTATTTGCTTAAAGCTGAGGAGCAATAGAGGTTGGCAGGCCCCAATGCCAAAACTGGAGAGGGGAAGGCAACTGATACAAGACATGCATTAATATCTGAAGATGTGCTCTCAATTTTCACAGGCAACATCAGCACCTTACGTTTTAGCACTGTTATACCACTTTAAACAGCCATGGCTTCCCCCAAAGAAGATCTGTATTTTGGGATGTGTGTTTTGTTAAGGGTGCTGGAAATTGTTAGAAGACCCCTGTTCCCTCATAGAGCTATAATTTCTTGGGAAGAAGGATTGATTGTTAGATAAATCTGGGAATTGTAGCTCTGTGAGGGGAATAGGGATCTCCTAAAAACTCTTAGCATACTTAACAAACTACAGTTCCCAAGGTTCTTTGGGGGAAGCAATGAATGTTTAAAGTGCTATCATAGTGATGTATATGTATGGTGTAAATGTGGACTAAGTCAGTGGTGAACTTCCTAATTTGGCCCACAAAGCTGTTTTCCCAAAACCACACCCACCTGCTCCACATCTGACATCATGTGTGACATCAGGAGCGAGGAAGGTAAAGATGTGACTGCAAAGGAACACTTGGGAGCCTTAAAATGCACTCCTGATTGTTCCTTGGCAAGTGAGGCATGCTGTCAGTGCTTGTCAGCTGATTGGCACTGACAGCAAGCCCCACAGGGATCAGCTACAATGTAAGTGATCCCTGCCAAAAGTGGGGCTTGCTGTCAGCACTGATCAACTGATTGGTGTTGATCAAGCCGCACAGGGATCCCGATTGGAACTTACTAGTACAGCCAGTCTCTGCTTTCAGTAGGGATCTTCCTGTGCAGCCCAACTTGAGTTAAAGCCAGGCTACAAACAAAGGAAGGAAAGAATCAGGAACATACTCTAAGTGCACTCCCGATTCTTTCTTTTGAGGTTGTCACCTGATGTCAGGTGACAGAGAGGTGGGTGACCTTGCCCATCTGTTAAAAATAGCTCATGGTATGGGGGTAGATCAAGATCCAACCTGCCAGACATTTCTTGTTCCCTGCCCCCATTCTAGGTGTAATAGCAGTCAAGTGGCTGAGTGGGTCTTCCTTATAATAGCCCCTCCTGAGAGTCAAATTGCATAGTTTTCATTCATTAATTCATTCATCACCTTCCACATACGCATATCAGGCGATGTACAACATAGAATAAAAGCAGCTAAAAACAGTTTAAAACAAAACAGAAAACAGCAGATATATTCATCCATCTGGGAAAGTCCATGGAACAAAAATGTCTTCAGTTGTTTCCAAAAAGTGCAGATAGTGGGCATCTGTTGTATCTTGACCAGGGTGTGTGTGTACAATTTTTGTTGGGAGGCACATTTTAAACGGACAGATGCAGGTGCACATTATGCATTTAATGTAACACGTAGTGCTGATTCAGTGCTGCTACAAAGAAAAGGGGAAAGAAGCAAGAATCACCAGAACTTCCTCTTTTCTCATTTTTACAGAGAAAGAGAAGCACTGATTTCTAGGATTCAGAGGTTGCTTTCTGAGAAAATATTTCCCCTGGTTTTTTGTTTACAGTATTTTCCGTGATGATATCATGCAGACTCAAATTGTTCATGTTCAAATATTGAAGTTTTCATTTTCTTAAATAAATTTTAAAAAAAGAACCTATGCCTACAATTTTCTACTGCAGGAAAGATGTTGCTTCCGCATGAGAGAGTCATGGCTGCTGTGCCTCTGTGTGGCTCAAGTGTTGATTGGTGAAATATAATGTGTACATGTATATGATGAAAAAGCACACTGTATATATTGTCCAGGATCCGAAGAACTAGATATTTGTTTTCACAGACCCAAGAGGGCTTTGGAATAGGTCATGGGTGGGGAACCTGCATCCCTCCAGATGTTCTTGGGCTCCAAATCCCATTGGCCCCCACCAGCCTGGACAGGGATGGTGGGATCTGGAGTCCAGTAACATCTGGAGGGACACAGGCTCTCAATCCCTGCAGCAGATCATGATGAGCATCTGGCCCTCCAGATGTTGACTACCACTGCTCTGGGGGGGGGGGACAAAGTCAACAAGGGAAATCTAGATTGTTGTTTATTATCTCCACAGTTCTGGGTATCCCTGAAATTGTCTAGTGGTGCACCAATGAGCAGACACAATTGGTGTGAAAGTTGTGGTGCCACATCCTGCTTGCCTCTGCTCCTATTTTCCCCATTGTCAGAAATAAAAGGTGTTGACCACAGAGGTGAACATGTTTGACCTTGCGTATCAAAGATGTGGCGCTTCTGACAAGCAGACAGACAGTTGGGTGGTTGACTGCATTAGGGACATCTGAAGTGACCAAGAGAATGCATCTGTGAAAAGTGAGTTGGTGGAGAAGCTAACACTTAATCCTTTGGCACTGGGAATACATTCTTTATATATTGTCTGTAATTGCATCCCAGGGGGCAGAATAGAAAAGTCAGAGAAATTAAATGACATGATTCACCACTACTACTCCTTGCTGGTGATGTAGGTTTCCTCAAGGAAGAAGTATTTTGGGAAGTGATGATTGTTGAGTACTATTATTTGGAGTCCTTCCCAAAGGAAACACATCTTGCCAGCTTTTTAATGGCCTTTTGCCACATTGGTATAATTCAGTATACTGATCTATAGCAGTAGTGGGGAACCTCTGGCCCATGGCCCTAATTAGGCCCATCAAGCCTCACCATTTGGCCCATCAGGGCCATTATGGCCAAGCTGTGCTGACCTACCCTGTGCCCAGCATCATATATGACATCAGGTGTAGGGCAGGTAAAGACATGGCACAGACAAAAGGGAGTTTGCAGAGCCTAAGTATTGTACACTGAGCTTCACAAGATGTGACAATCAGTCGTTCTTTGCCCACCAGTACTATTGTGGTGCCCATTGCATTATGGGTGATTTATTGTTTTGAACCCTGCTGGTCTTAAATTTCTGTAGCTTTGTATGGTATTGTTCTTCTTACTTATTTTCAAAGAAATCACAACATCCCAAACTCACAACTGGGATTGCTGCCATTGGTACAGGCCAGCTGTGGCTGAGTGGAAGAGCACATGCTTTGCATGCAGAAGGTCCCACATTCCATCCCTGGCATCTACAAATAAGACTGGGAATTCCCCCATCTGAAATCCTGGAGAGCCACTGCCAGTTAGTCTAAACCAGGGGTAGCCAACATGGTGCCCTCCAGATGTTTCTGGACTGCAGCTCCCATCAGCCCCAGTCAGTGTGGACAATGGTCAGGGAGAATGGGAGTTTTAGGCTACCATCTGGAGGGCACTATGTCAGATATTCTTGGGAGATAATACTCAGCTAGATGGCCCAATGGTCTGACTTAGTATAAGGCAGATTTCTATGTACTATGAGGATTACACCCCCATTGAGAGTCACTGTGGTGTAATGATTAGAGTGTCAGACTATGACCAAGGAGATTTAGGTTCTCATCCCCACTTGGTCATGGAAGCTCACTGGATGACCTTGGGCATGACATTATCTCTCAGCCTAACCTACCTCACATGGTTGTGAAGATAAAATGGGAAGAACCTTATATGTCACCTTGAGCTCCTTAGAAGATGGGTAAGGTATACATGTTATAAATGAATAAAAGTATCTAGTTTTCCAGGTCGAGGACATTACACAGAAGTAGAAAAGATGCTTTGCATAAAGTAAGCCCCTAGGTTTAATCCCTGGTGTCTACCTTTAAAAGAATCTCATGAAGAAAATCCAGAAAAGGTCTCAGTGATCTGTCATCATTTGAGGTATACACTGGACTGGACAGACTCTGCAAAAGCAGTTTTTTTCTGTTTCAAAAGCACCGTGTTCTCTGAAAAACAAGCTTTTATTTTTCCTATTGGGTTATTAAACCGCTAACTTACCAGGCATTGTCAGTATAAAATAGTACATCAGAGAGTAAATAAAATTCTGCATCCTACGCAGTTGCATGCCATAAAAAAAAACACCCCAAAACTTACAAAATTGCATGGCTAAAGAGCAACTGAAGGCCACTGGAGGGTTCATTTTAAATGTCCTCTTTGTTCACACAGGGTGTGTTTGTCTCTTGCAAAGGAATGGCAAGACTTCTGAATGTTGCATTGTATAGTTTATTATCAAGGCTTCATTTCATATTTGGTGCATAAAGGCATAAAATTTTGGGTAATGAACTGAGCCCCCGGCCCTTCAATATCTGGGAGGAAAGCATATGGCTGCCACGTCAGTGGAATCACAGAGGAAATGTAACCAAAGCAGTTGTCAGTTTTTTTAGCTCACCATCAGAAAACCAGATTTTAGAAATAACCCTAAACTGGAACATAACTGAATATCAAGTTTTAACATGGAACATAGGAAGCTGCCTAGTCAGGCCACTGATCCATCTAGTTCTGTATTGCCCACTCTGCCTGGGATCGGCACTCTAGGGTTTCAGACAGGGTTCTCGCCATCCCTTGCTAGACATGCTGGAGATTGAACCTTGGACCTGTTGTATGCAAAGCATCTGCTCTACCTCAGAGCCACAGTCCTTCCCAGAGCGCTTCCCTTAAACAAGAAGTGGCAAACTTGTGACCCCCCAGATTTTGCTGAACCACAATTTCCACCATCCTGCCCTTTGGCTATGCTGGCTTGCGCTAATGGGAGCTATAGTTCAGCAACATCTGGAAGGCCACAGTTTAGCCACCCATGCCCTAGAGCAGTGTTTCTCAACCGGTGTACCTCCAGATGTTGTTGGACCACAATTCTCATCTTTCCTGACTATTGGCAATGCTAGCTGAGGCTGATGGGAGTTGTGGTCCAACAACATCTGGAGGCACACCGGTTGAGAAACACTGCCCTAGAGCAAGTCCCCTTAATGTTGTAGCATATTGCATATACCTGCATCTATAGTTTGTTTTGATTCCTTGGCTTGCAAAAAAACCCCTCACCCTTTAAAATGCTCCTAAATTGCTGTGGGTTGGATCCAAAGATCACCTTGTGTGAGCAGAACCCACTTCTACTCACAGGGAGAGAGGCAGTGCCGCCGCCACCTCCATCACCCCACCAGCTATAACCTCCTTTCAGAGTCCAAAATTGCAGCAATACTCTCGATGTTTGGAGAACCCTTCAGAGTGGTGTGACATGTGGCACAGGAGGCTGTAGCTTGGAGATAAAAGTGACCCACTCCACCTTGCATGAGGGGAAGTAACGTCTGCTTGTGTACAGGGATCCTTGAGCCTAAACCCCAGGGGTGGAGGGAATGATGTAGAGATGTTAAGATAAAGCTCTGGCCTAGTTTGCACATTGTGGAAAGCCAAACCATAGCTTATTGGGACTGCACAAATGTGCAGGCTCTTAGAGAGGAGCTTTCACCCACTTTGCTCCTCCCCAGTCCTTTTGGCTCAGCGCAGCAGGTAAGGCTGGCTTAGTGTGGTTAAGTTCTCTCCTCCTTAACCACAAGCTGTAGCTAAGGTTTGTACCCAATTGCATTTTCAGGTGCAATTTTACATATGCAGAAAATTCAAGATATGAGCATTTTCAATGAGAATGAGGACTCATTCTTGAAAAATCACTATAAGGAAATGTGTGCACGCGTGCTTGCTTGCTTATACACATTAGCAACTATCTGTCACACACACACACCTTTATCTCTTGTGAAGCAAGTCTCCAAATATGCAACTTAAAATATGAGATCCTTTCCCCCAAAGTTAATGTTACCTTTCATTTTGACATGTCTGCAACACAGGAATTTTGCTTGGAAGGTTGTCAAATAAAGCAGGAGAAGCAATTTAGCTTTTTTTAAAACATCACACAAGTTCATTTTACATACACACACAAGCAAGCACCTCTTATTTTTATCAAGGCATCCCACTGAAAGATAATAGCAAGGTTGCACAGAGACCTAGACAACTGGATACACTCTTCCTACTTAGTGACTAACCCAGACAAGTAATTACTGGGCTGCATGTGATATAAAGACCACTTCTCTCTTTGAAAGGCCTTTGAAAGAATGAGAGGAGGGAAAGAGTGAACGCAACAGATCCAGTATTGAGGAGTGAAGCGAGGATAGCTTATGACTAAGGGCCACGCTGGATGTGACATGGGAGACCCAATCACAGATCTCCCAACATCTTTATATTTGGTTAAAAGTTGTTGTGGGAGCTCTGAATCAGGGCTCTGACGCTGGGGGAGGGTGTGGGTTAACATCTTCTCAGGTCCCATTTCCACAGTGTAAATCACCCCCTACAAAACACTTCTATTAGTTGGGCAGGCAGAGAGAAAGGTTACCTGTATTGCTCTTGTCTTCTCCATGTCATTCCCTACCACCACTGCAACTAATAATAGCTTCAGAGTTTATTTCAGTTGGGGAAAAGGCTTAGGGCTCAGTTTCAATTTGGGAAAAGGATTCACAAACACACACACACCATTCACTGTGGCCTCAATCCAAATTAGAGACCCCTGCAGCAGCAGTATTTTCGGTCTGCTTTTAAACCAAAAAAAGATTCAGGAAATGGCTCAGGGTGGCTATTGTCCCCCACATTCCAAGGAAAGTACATAGAGTTGAAGGAGGGCATTGGACATGTGATGCTCTTTATGGCTTCCTCTTTCAGCACTATGTGGTTTTCACAGCTCAGATCAGCACCTGAGAAGCTGGACAGAAAGTGGATGAACCAAGAGTGTAAGTGGGAGAGGGGAGCAATCTAGGAGGCTGGAGGAAAACTGAGTGACCAGGGAAGAGAAAGTGGAGTGCCCCAGGAGTTAGAAGGGAGTTAGGAGGCGCATCCACACACACACATGCATCCACACACCAAGTGCAGTGAAATGAATCAATTGCATAATTTTTTCAATGGTTCCCACTATTACCACCGTAATCAAATCATAGATCACATCTGTCTCCATTGACTAAACTGCAAAAATCATGGATCTGACACTTTTTGTGATGGTACAGAAAGATGGATCTGAGGCACAGATCCTTATGGATCCTCATAATTTTTTTAAAGAAGGATTCCCCTCAAAGCCATCATGAAATCATAGGCCACCTCTGTGTCCACAAATGTTTCAGGTCATTTTGGGGCAGTTTTGTTGTAATTCTTTGTAAAAAGTATGAAGATCCATGAGAATCTGTTTCTTGGATCAGTGTTTCTGTGGTGCTAGCAAGCACTGGATCTGTAAATTTTTACTGTTCAGTCTTTCAACTTAAACTTTAATAGCAGTTTTGGGGGTTCATGCAATTCAGGAGAACCCATTTACTTCTACAAGATACAACCTTTTACCCAGTCTCCATGGAAAACCAAATTGTGGGGGTGAGTAGGTGCATATGCTTTCTTTCCTTTCTGTTTGTTGGGAAGAGGGGGGATGGAAAGAAGCTCTGAAAGAGAGTGGTACCCATGTCGTGCCTCCAAGATCCCAAATGGGCTCATTGTCCCAAAAACCTTAGCAACCCCATGCAATTCCAAGCACATTATCTAGAGATATAATCCTTATTCATGTATTTATGGCTATTTCTATATTGCTTAAATATTAAAAATCTCTTATGCCATAGGGTGAGTCGGTATGCTTATTCCCCATATTGCTGATGAGGCTGAGCTAACAATAGCTGGCCTGCGGACTCCTAAAGAGTTCATGGCAAAGGCGAGATTCAAACTGAGCAATTAAAGGGATTTGGCACTGTAGTCAAAGAAAAATATTGACAAAATGGAATGTATCCAGAAGTGGGCAATAAAAATGGTGAGGGGTCTGCAGGAGACCAAGTCCTGTAAGGAAAAGTTGAAGTGTGTTTAGCCTAGACAAGTAGCAATGAAGATGTGTTAGCTATGCCCAGATATTTGAAGGGCTGTGACATAGAAGAATGAAGCAAATTTGTTGTTTCAGAGCAGCCTTCCCCAATCTGGTCTCCCCTGGTGTTTTGAACTACAGCTCCCACCAGCTCCAGCCAATGGTCAGGAATTATGGGAGCTGTCTTCTAAAACATCTGAGACAACAGGTAGGTGAAGGCTGCTCTGGAGGATGGGGCTAAAACCAACAGGTTCGTATTGCAAGAAAGGGGATTTCGACTGAGATTAGGAAGAACTTCCTGATAGAACAGACTTCCTCAAATGGTGGTGGACTCTCTTTTATTAGATTTTTTAAGCAGATGCTGGATGGCCACCTGTCTAGGTGCTGAAGTAGTGGATTTCATGCAGTGGCATGGAGTTGGATTTGATGACCTTTCGGGTCTCATCCAACTCGTGACTATAGCTTCTCTGCTACACCAGCGAGCAACAAATTAGCAAAACACCTAGGTCCTCCCTTAATATTGTATTGGACATGCTAGATGGTCAACTTGCTCCTTTCATAAGCAAAATTTTCATGCCACTAAATTACTAACTTCATTTTCTTTCTTAAATTTTCTTATTTTTTTTAATGTTTTTAACGTAGTTTTGTTTTAATGTATTTTAAGGTCTTTTTATGATGTTTTAAAGTGTTTTTAGTGTTTCTGTTTGCTGCCCTGGGCTCCTGCTGGAAGGAAGGGCAGGGTATAAATAAAATAATAAATAAATAAATAAATAAATAAATAAATAAATAAATAAAAGATAGTGACTTTGTACTGAAAACAAGAAAAAGAGTTGGGAAAATGGGGGAAATCAAGGATGGTGAAGTACCACTGCTCAATGAAAAAAAACAATACAATGTTTCCTGCGGTTTGTGAAGACCTAGCGAAGCACATGTTGCTTATTCCATTAGTCTTGAATTGATTAGGCTGTGTCCTTACATAACGTTGGTTAGAACATAGGAGGCTGCCTTGTACTGAGGCAGACCACTGCTCCATCTTAGTTCAGTATTGTCTACACTGACTAGCAGCAGTTCTCGGGGGTTCCAGAATGGGGTCTCTCTCAGCTGTACCTGGAGGTGCTGGGGACTGAATCTGGGACCTTTTGCGTGCAAAGTATGTGCTGTACCACTGAGCTGTGGCTTCCACCAGTGCAATCCCATAACCAGCAATTTGTGGTTAGGAGACCTATGAGTGCAGGAATAACAGCCAGAATATATATATAGGCCGCCTAGTATGTTTAAAACTTCTTCATTGTATTACTTCTTAGTGAGCATTAGAGTAAAATACTGCTTGTATCCTTTACTTTATTGAACTCAGTGGGACTTATGTAAACATGATTAGGATCCCATTGTAAATTTTGAAAAAGCAATCTGAGCTAGCAGCCATCATGAAATATTATGGTGGTAAATTATATAAGTTAAGAATATGGGGGGGGGTTCTCTCTTGAATCTACCACAAATCAATCTGGTTGTGTAACAACCTTTTTTTGTCTCTGCCTCTAATATTAGAACGTGGTGTCACACTCAATGACGTTGATTTGCGCAGATAACTGCAGCTGATCTCCTTTATAAGCCAGGCAGGGACATCATCCAAAGAGTTCTTCTGATCCATATTTTCTCAGGCTGAGCTTCAATTCAAGACATACAATAGCCAGAGATCCTGTGGGCATCATCGAAACATTGTTATATTGCTTCACTCTCTTGATAAAGTGCTTGTTGAGGACTCTGCTGCCTTTTAAGGAAAAAAAAGTCAGAAATGAATTGTAGGTAATTCATTTACAGGAGAGCGAACGACTATGTGGCTCAATTATGAAAACTTTCCCCAAATCCATTCTTCTGTCTTTTAAAATTGCTCTCAAATATCAAGTGATTTCCCAGTTCCTCAGTCTGTATAACTGTTATCCCAGATGTAAGAAGAGAGGAGTGTGATAATCAAAAGCAGCTAATATAGCTTCCCACCAGCTAGTATTCAGATGCTTCCTTTCATTGCAGGGTATAAATTGGATTAATAATGATCGTTTTCAGTAACGTTGTACTTTTTCCTCTTGATTTTGCACAGCAGGAGCCCTGAAGCCAAAATCCTCCCTTCCAATACCTATAAATATTTGTTAAACATGTTATACTGCTCTTTTACATTTATGGTCCCTTCCAGACACTTCCTGTAGTGCACAGCAGTAATGCTGGCTCAGCATTGCCGATTTCTAGTTTTACATTTATCACTTAAATCAACCCTTCCGATTCACTTAATCAACCCTTGTGCAAGTCCTGCCCATGTTGAAAGGCCATCTTCCTGCCATGCAGTGACTGTACTTGTTCTTAAAGCTAAAAATGTCTTGTGGCTCATTATTATGGCATTCCAACCATTCACTGTCTTAGGCAGAACCAGCAGAGCATCAAAGAGCTTATTGTGACCACACTCACATCTTCCTGTGCAACAGCAATATCTACATCTAGGCAAGATGGCTGAAAACATAGTCTATAAAATAAATAGCACAACAATACAGGTTGTTCGGTGACCCCACTGCTTGTCTTCCCCCACTGTGAGAATATGGAGAGTTCTCACAATGGAGAGAGTTACATAACAGTAGACATTGACTGCATTTGGACGCCACAATAAGCTACTGTGATGGGAATGAGCCAAAACGCACCTTGTGCTTGTGCTGTTCCTGCTGCTTCTCTGATGTAGCACACAGGGGTGACTGGAATCTTCCTCTTCTGATTTCAGTTAACCACAGTTTACCATAATGTCCAGACCCTAAACTGTGGTTAATCTTAACTATGATTTGTTGAAACTAGCCAGTTTCATAACACATGCTTTGCAGTCAGCTTATTTCCACTAACTCTAGGTAAGATTAACCACAATTTGTGTAAAATGGGGTAACACAGGAAGCTGAAGGTAAGAATAATATAAAAATGGAAGCAAAAGCTTCTGAAATCCATCTCACAGCTGCGCTGGAGAAGAAAGGAGGAGGATGTGTGAGCCAGAGGCTCACCTAGGCTCGTACATATCTTGATTAATCATGGTTGATAGCCAAATGCAGCTGAACACATTTTTAATCCTATTCTTGAGATTCTCCTTCTGTTTCTCTCTTTTTTAAACTCACAGCAACTGCAAGATCCCCAGTCTGGTTCAGGACCCCCTGCACCATTTTTTTTCTGCAGAAAGTCCCTCCGATAGTTGCTATTTGCAACAAATAACTTTGGGGATAAATAGGAGGTGGAGGATTCAGTGGGAAAACGTCATGAGGAAAGGGTTAACCAAAGATCTATACTGGGCCAAGTGCTATTTAATTTATTCATAAATGATCTGGGGTCAGGAGTGAACAGTGTTTGTAGCTAAGTTTGTAGATGAAACCTAATTTGTTCAAGACAGTGAAAACCTGAGTGAGCTGTGGTGAGCTCAAGAAGGACTTCCCCTCCAAAGTGGGTGAATGGCAAATGAGGTTCATTATAAATATAAAATGATGCCCTGCTGTGGCCTTCCCAGAAACAGGATGCTGGAGCAGAATGTGCCTTGGTCTGATTGAGTGGGAACATAAGAAAAACACAGTCCAGCATCCTGCTCTCATGGTAGCCAACCAGATGCCTATGGAAAACCCACAAACAGGGCCTGAGTGCAAGACCGCTATCCCTTCCTGCAGTTTCCAACAGTTGGTATTCAGAAGCATGCTTTTCCGACTCTGGAGGTAGAACATAGCTACTACAGCGAGTAGATCTGTTTATGTTCTTATGATCAATAGATTTGGCTATGAAAACATGCCTCTGCTTTGCATGCACATTAAGAAGGATGCACTTATGCCTCCTCCAGAGTCTGCCAGAACTTCCCATCTTGTTAAAGCAGGCTAAGGTCCCGAACAGAGGAGGAACATTTGTTGCATGTTGTGCTGTTGCTTATTGTGATGTTCCGGTGACACAATCCCTGCCTCCAAAAATAATGCTTGTTTCATGAATCAACAAATGGCGTGTGAACCAGCTGACTGGCTGCATCTAACACTGTTAACCAGAAATGTTTGTACCTAAGGCAGAATTTCTTCTTTCTTTCTCAGTAGGCTTCCAGCATTAATCTCCTTGCCAGGAGAAATTTCACCTGCTAAATATGTTAGCTATTTGTGCGGAGCTGCTTAACAGGTATAAGAACAGGAACAAACAAAAAACAAAAAAGCAGGAACTCTGGCAGCGAGGGTTGAGTCCAAATAGCTGAACATGTTTGGGGAACAGATTTCTGGGGTAGCATGAACAAGAGCCTGATTAGGGAGTGGCTCACATATTTATTTTATTTATTTATTTATTACGTTTATATACTGCCACATAGCCGAAGCTCTCTGGGTGGTTTACAGCAATTAAAAACAATAAAACAAATATACATATTTTAAAACACAAAAAAACAATTTAAAAACAATTTTAAAAAATTATGATTTAATCACAGAATCATAGAATCGTAGAGTTGGAAGGAGCCTATAGGGCCATCGAGTCCAACCCCCTGCTCTATGCAGGAATCCAACTTAAAGCATCCCTGACAGGTGGCTGTCCAGCTGCCTCTTGAAGGTCTCCATTGTTGGAGAGCCCACCACCTCCCTAGGTAATTGGTTCCATTGTCATACCGCTCTAACAGTTATGAAGTTTTTCCTTATGTTCAGCCGAAATCTGGCTTCCTGTAACTTGAGTCTGTTATTCTGTGTCCTGCACTCTGGGATGATTGAGAAGAGGTCCTGGCCCTCCTCTGTGTGACAACCTTTCAAGTACTTGAAGAGTGCTATCATATCTCCCTTCAGTCTTCTCTCCTCAAGGCTAAACATGCCCAGTTTTTTCAGTCTCTCCTCATATGGCTTTGTTTCCAGTCTCCTGATCATCTTATGGAAGGTTTCTTTTGGAAGGTGTGGCCTAAGGAAGTAGTGAGGGGAGGTTAGGGGGTGGCCTGAAGATTTCTAAGGACAATGAACCTAATGTGGTAATAGAGATAGCTGTAAGTATAGAGAATCTTGTACTGCAAGGACTATTGTCTTGTAAGTTCCATAACTTTATGAAATTGGCAGTGAGCGTCAAGCTAGGTGTGATGTTAAACACATATTTGAAAGGTCAACCCAAGACACTCTGCTGCCCAAGGTGGAGCAACAGGTGGTTCTTTCCCCCATCCACCCATAGTGCACAGCATCCAAGGCCAGCCAAGTTATCCATGTTATTTTGACACTTGAGGCAGAAAATCCCATAAGCATCATCCCTCCCTGGTAATAAAAAATACAAGAGTAAAACATTAAACAACTAAACATTTGCCACCTTGACATGACACCCAGTATCAGCTGCTTGATGCAGCCACCACCTTCTGCCCAATGGTAGGTCCGGCCCTGACTTGAACCCTGGTCTTGGGATCCTCTCTCTCTCTCTCAACTAACAGCAGTGCCAGGGGTGGGCCAGTTTAGGTCAGGACCAGGACACAGAGGTAGAAACACATATGATTAAGCAGTATATAAATGCCTTAAATAAATAAAACTCTGCCCATGCCATTCCCCTGCTGACATTCCCTCCCCCAACTGCAAAGCTGTTTGTAGTAAACAGCAGCCTTAGAGGCCAATAAGGCCTTGAAGGAGGGGTTTTTTAGTGGGAAAACAGGATAAGGAAAGAGTCACACACAACCCAACTGCAGTTTCTAATCTAGATCCTATTTGCAAAGCTTCTGTTAAAGGGGGGAGGAGGAGAAACCCAAGCGTGTGATAAAAAGATACGTTTAATGTCACGTCTAGTGTTTCTTAAAAAAGCTTTTTTTCATATATAACAGCGCCATGTTAAAAAAAATTACAATACATAGAATTTATATTTGTTTTGTTTTCTCTATCTTTCTGTCATTGTTCTTACTTTCATATTACAGAAGTAGAATGTGAACAGCAATGCATCATTCACTCTCAACCTATCAAGTCTCTCCATGAAAGCTATTGTGAATCTGGTGTCAACATGCCATTTTCACTAGTTCTTGACCATAAAATAAATCTGTACTGCTAAGAGAACTTTTGTGTTCAGCTATGGCAGCCCTCACCAACTTGGTGTCATCCAGATGTTTGGAGCTATAACTTCCATTAGCCCCAGCTGGAGGGCACCATGTTGGAGAAGGCTGGGCTATGGTTTAGTATCAGACTAGTCAATGAAGCCAATGATTGCATCCCTGAAGGGCATTTCTAACCTGGGAAGATTTTCTGAAAATTGCAAGCAGCTGGTTTTTTGTTTTGTTTTTAAATCTCCTCCGGGTTATTGGTGTAGATCTCACCACCTTCTTTGTAGACATTTGCTTGGCAGTTGAACTGTGGTCATTCACAGCCACAAGGACTCAGACTGCATAAATAAGGATAGGGCACTTTGGAAAAGTCTGAGCCTTATTGTTCAGAAAATATGCATATGCACATGAGGTAGAATTGCAACAGCATGAGGAAGCCATGTGGTAGCTCTTGACCTTTCGGTCCTCTGTTGGGTGTCTTTGTAGCACTTGGGAAGGGTTGTGGGGAGGGGGGGAGGAAACGCCACTCGGTTGAAACCCAGCAGGTTGAGTTGCTCTGATCCTTTTGCTCAGAATTCACTGGCAAAGTAGGAAGGTGCACTTATAAGCAAGGAAAGTGGGGAAAAGATGGCAGTAAATAAAAGCTTTGCCTATGATTGATATCCACCTCCCACACTGTGTTAGTCTTGGTTGGGAGGGGGCATTGGGCAAGACACCCAGTGGCCCTCCTCCTCCCTTAGAGAGTCTGTTCCCGTCCCTGATGTGGACAACAGCTGTCGTTGCTCCTGTGCTTCACCATTGCCACCTCCTGCTCTTCCTAACAGAGCCATTGAGCAAACAGGCAATGGCAGCTCCTCCTTAGTCCCACCACTGTTGTTTGCTTGCTTATCCCCTCTGGACCAGCACAAGCAGGTTGCACCATGCTCACCATGCCACCATAGAGTGGGGGAAAGGCATCATTTCTGCTGCCCTTTTAGTGTGCCAACTGCTATAAAACCCTGATCACATTCACACTGAACGGCAACAAGCATGCTGCAATGAAAGGCATCAGTCAGGAAGCTAGATGAGAACATTTTTTGTCACAAGAAAAGAAGTCAGGGCAAACGCCTGACTCCACCAAATACAACCAAGGCCAGCGCCACCTAGGGGCTATCTACACACCTGCTTTCCCAGATTGGAGGCGTTTACTCAAGGCCACCCAGTGAACTAGTATTCGGACAATCCAAGGTTCTTTTTGGGTATTGGTATTCAAATAGCTGGCTGGTGCTCCCAGCTTTCAAGGGAATTAAAAATGCTTAATTAAACGGTATCTGTAGCATTGTTTATGCAAGTTTTCTTTTACAATGCATTCTACACACATAACCTCATTAGTCATTTCAACAAGCCTGTAAGGCAGCATTATCATCCTCATACCACAGATGAGAGCCTGGAAAGAACCAGTTTCATGGTATTGCAGTAGTTCCTTTATAGTCACTCAATCCTATGCATCTTTATTCAAAATTCAATCCAATAGTATTCAGTGGGGCTTGCTCCCTAGTAAGTGTGTTTGAGACTGCAGCCTGTATCGCTGTTCTGCCTCGGCTCCCCCAAGAAAAAGCTATGTGAAAAGTGTTCTGTGCATGAATTTCTGCATTAGTGCAGAAGTGGAGTTCCCAAACTGTGGTTCTTGGACCACGAGTTGAATCTTCCCAGTTTGCGCATCCTGAGACGACATGTGAACCAAATCACAGCCATCTTTAGAAATTTGCACTTCTCCAAATTTTGTAATGCAGGTCTCCAACCAAATAATATGTACAAAAATGCATCTATTCAGAGAAAGTGTGCATAAATGAATAAATTAATGAAAATAAACCTGGCAGCACCTCTGTCTTCCATTGTTGCTCACCAGCAGCTGGTATTTAGGAATGTGCAATCTTCTGACAGCCATCATGACTAGAAGCCATTATTTTATCTAGTTCCATTTTAAAACCAGCTATACTAGTAGCTAACTCTTGTGGCAGCAAATTCCATTCATTAATTATGTAATTTAAGTGTCAAGTGGTGCTCCCTTCTGTTGGTCTTAAATGTGTGGGAAGCAGTGCTTCCATCTGTGGGGCTCCTTTTGGAGGAAGGATGGGATAGAAATTTAATAAATTAATACAATAAAAATAAATATTCTGTTTATATGTAGAATATTCAGGTTTTGGTGGGGTTTGAAGGGTAGGAACAAAAGGAAGTCTGAGTTTACATGTTGTGTTCTGGTACCACTGGTATTGCTTTGGAACGATACATAAACCCATCCATGCTTCAGTTAGTTCTCTCTTCCATCTATGTAAATGTGAGAGAATGCACACAACTTGCATCCTGTAACAGCACCAGTAAGCTCTTAAAAGTTGGTATTGCTACATAATTCTAGACAGCTTGTCAGTATTCATTAGCTCAGTCACAAATGTTACTTGTGGGAGGGAGAGTTATGATGATTATGCTCAGGCTGCTCCTACTGTACCTGTGGTCTGTGTAGGCTAACTTTCAATTTATTTTTCAATCATATACAGTCAGTTGATGGAACCCACTGGTACTCTATCATATTAGGTAGTGCAATTAAATGTTTACGATGAACATAGGAAATGCTTCAATCTTGTTGCTACACACAGCATGTGTTTCAAAATGATTGTTGGATATGATGAACCTAGGAAATACCTCAAGCTCATTGCTACAAACATCATGTGTTTTAAAGTGATTGTTGGGATTTATTTCTTGAAACAACCCATTGTAAGGAGTTCTTTGTCATGCTAAATTTGTTTTTCTTTCTGGTTATACAGAATTTTGTTTAGACACTTAAATCAAAAAATTGTCTCCTTGATGTTTGAGGGTAGTTGCTAATAACGCCTGTTCACTCCTGATAGTTTCAGTTTCCAGTCAGGAAATCTTGCATTTTATAATTGCTACTTGCTTAGACAATTCCCCCAGTTTATCACTCCAGTGATAATCTTGGACCTTCTGTGGTCAATTGTCTGACATCAAGAGAGGAATAGGAAGCAAGGAATTTGCAACTTCAAAACCAGAAACCAGAAGTGGTAATAATAAGTTAATGGAGGGAGTTTCCTGGCCCTGAAAAAAAGTTCAGTGGAAGTGCTAAGCAGAGATTCAGTGCCTGCTTAATTCTCTCTAAAAGAAGATGTCCTCATTTAGTTTATAAAAATGTAAAAATATCATCAGGTATATGTAGTGTTGCATTGATTGGGGTCAGGTGGCTTTTTTGCTAGAACTATCTTATTTTTTAAAAAAAATCTATGCTTCATAATTTAAGTTAAACACTTTTGCCTTGTAATTCAAGGGATTACAAGCACCCCTCTTCCCCATCCACTCCACCACTGCCACACACTCCTCCTCCTGAGGAGAACGATCTCACAGACGTGTCTCCACCACCCTCACACAGATATGGAGGCAACTGCACCAGTAGAGTCAAAGGCTTCCCATAGTTCCTCTAAGGAGGAGCATTCATGTGCATTCCTGCTCCCATTCAATGACACCTTCCTCACACAAGTAGATGAACCTGCCTACACTTACTTAAGGGTTGTAAGGGGACATGTCCAATTGTTGTGACATCTTAACACTGTGTAACCGTGCGTAGTTATGCAGAGTAGAGTTGCAGTATCCTGTGTGACCTGTAAGTTGATCTATGAAGCATTCTGAACTGAAATTTTCTATTAAACCTATTAAAGAGAATCACATCTCCCCATCCAAGTCTGACTTCAGCAGCCTAAGACAGGACAGCTTGGGTGTCTAGGGTTACAATTTTGTGGACACTTACTAGTGAGTCAATGAGCCTAGGATGGGTTGAAATCGATTCCACACTTTGAATATAAGAGGGGCCTGCTGGATCAGGCCAATAGCCTATGTAGTCCAGTATCCTGTTCTCACAGTGGCCCACCAGAAGCTTAGGGGAACCCTGCAAGCAGGACCTGAGTGCGAAAGCACTCTTCCCTCCTGCAGTTTCCAGCAATTCAGAAACATATTACCTGTGGCTGTGAAGGCAGAGCACTTAAGAATAAGCCCCATTGGACAATGGGTCATTCTAAGTACATATTGTGCTGTCCATAGCTAGGTTCTACCCACACTGCAATTTACCATGTCTACAGAGATCTTCTAATATTAAGAAGAACTCCAGTGGTGGCATTATAGCTGTCAATCATAGTGAAACTTTGCTGGTTTGGAATGTTTGGTTAGCTTGGAAGACCAATTATTTTGCCAGAAATTGGTTGATTTGTGATAGCCAGTTGCTTTCTATGGAGGGACTGAAGTGCAATTTAATAGAAGAGTATATTATGCAAGTCTGGAAAATACTTTGTGTGTGTGTATCATGCACACACACTCTCATACGCATGCACACACATAACTTGTTACATAAAACCTGAAAGCGATCAGCACACCTGGGATGCTATCACTTTTCATGGTACGGAAGAACAGCTGGCTTTGAATGTGGTTCCTGCATGTGTTTAGACTTAAAGTGATGCCTATAATTTGCATTTCGATACAGTGTATCCCTGAATAGTGGTAAACATGTTGATTTTCAGGAAACCTGCAGGGACAACTTTTATCTAGTGGGGTTTGAAATATCGTAACATTGTATTAAGAATTGCATTAAGAAAACGCCATGCTTAAAAGGATAGTAGTGCAGTTATTGGGGGAGTGGGGTAATGCATAACCAGGTATCTTAAGAGAAATTCTGGCCATAGCAAAGGAAGGGCCCCTGAGCCTATTTTCTTATTTAGACCTTTAAAGAACATAAGGAGAGCCCAATCTAGTCCAGCATTCTGTTCTCACAGTGACCAGCCAGATGTCTACGGAAAGTCAATAAAGCACAATTGCCCTCTCCTGTTTGCGATTCCCCAGCAACTGGTATTCAGAAGCACTCTGACTCTGATTCTAGAGGTAATAGACAGCCAGCGTGGTACAGTAGTTAGAGTGTTGGACTAGAACCTGGGAGACGAGGGTCCAAATCTCACTCAGCCATGAAGCTGACTGGGTGACTTTGGGCCATTCACAAGTCTCTCATTTTTGTTGCCTTTTTCTGCACTTTTTCCAGCTCTGCAATATCCTTTTTTGAGATGTGGCAGTCAAAATGGTACACAATATTCCAAGTGAGGTCACTCCATAGATTTATATAAAGGCAGCCTTGTTTTTGAGCCCTTTCCTAATGATCCCTAGCATAGAATTCACCTTTTCCCCCGTTGTTGCACACTGGGTCAGTGCTTTAATTGAACTATCCACCAAGATCCCTTTCTTTTTTTCTTTTGTGCTTTGCAATTGTGGCATGATATCCCCAGCGTGACCAAGGGGAAAAATGCTGATTAACAAGAGCACAGAGATATTGGGGGAGACAGAGGCTTGGACACCAAACAGAACCCTGATAGGCACTGACTGGTTGAGGAGGATCTCTTCTATGATCTTTTCGATCTGAAGGGTAGAATGGGGAATAATAGACTATTTTTCTCTCATCTGAGACTTTTTAGCCTTTCTCCATTTAAGCCTGGAACAATGTTCTGTATTATAGTTAAAACTCTGTGTTAACATTGGTTTGAGATTTTATTAATTAATTTATTATTGCCATTATATCCCCCCTTTCCTCCAAGGAGATCAAGGCAGCGTCCGTAGCTCTACCCCTCTCCATATTACCCTTACAATAACCCTGTGAGGAATATCAGGCTGAGAGTTGGTGACTGGCCCAAGGTCATCCAGTAAGTTTAATGGCCAAGTGGGGATTTGAACGCTGGTCTCCCAGGTCCAAGTCCAACACTCCAACCACTACACCACACTGGGTCATTAATGCCAAGTAGAGGAAGAGAATGGTTTTATGACAACCTCTGAGGTAATAAAGCCCAATGCAGCTGAAGCAAGAAAGTTGTCCAAACAGAGCATGGACATTTTTCAGTAGCAGACATAATCTGCTCCCTTAAAGCCGGTAATCAGGATTTGCCTGCTTCCAGAGGGTAAACAAACATATACGTGAAATGCTTGTTAGCTTGTACCCTCATCTCCTTGAATATCTGCTCTTTCCCCTAGAGGTTTGCCACCACTGGAGTGAATCTAGAAAGCTTTCACGTTCTAATCATCACTGCAGGTACCTTCTCCAACTGAGTGATGCCTTTTCTTCCAACTGGAAGAAATATTAAACACTGTCTTGGTAGATGGAGGTTAGAGTATGCATTGTACTTTAGGGAGCACTTGAGAGGGCAACTCACAATGTCAATAACTGCAGGGCAACCACTTCATAAAACAGCAAGAGTCTTTTCTTAGGTGAGCTGCAGATTTTCAAAGCACTTCCACAGTTTTCAGTTGTTACTGTCTCCCAACAGAATGTGGCATTACAGTTCAAGAGGGAATAACACTGAAAGTCCTTGCTCTCTCTCCCCTGTCCCATTTATCACTGCCATTCTCTCTGCCTATTGTATAACATTGGGCTAAATGCTGGGGGTAGGAGTCTGCCATTTTCCAGGTGAAATGCCCAAGGATCACTGCCACTGCTTATTTTTTTAAGGCTTCCCTCCACTTGTTATACACTGGCCTGCTTCACGGAACACTGTAAGCTTATCAGGACTGTGCAAACATGTGAGCTCCTAGAGAAAAGCTTGCAGCCGCTTTACTCCTCAGTGGTCCTTTTTACTGCCATGCTGAGCTAAGCTAAGGTTTGGCCAAGGTGTGTCATCTGGACCAGGACTCATGGTTAAGCTCTCTCCTCACTAACCATGAGCTGTAGCCAAAAATAAACCTAAAGAGGTTTGTAAAAAGTACTAGCGTGCATTTGTTCATTCGTTTGTGTGTATGAGAGAGAGATGGAAAGATCTGTCCATTTCAGCTCTCGCCGTTTCTCATTTTTCCAATTGTAAATTCAGTGCTCTACATTTCTGCAACAATTTGCATTTTTTTTTAAAAAAATCCTCATGAAAATTCTCCAGCATTTTAGTGCTAATTTCTCATTATGAATACATTTTTATAGGCAGTTATGTCTAGCATACAATTTTTTGCAATTTATTTCTCCTGATATCATGCATTTTTGTATATTTTAACTCATATTCATTTTTATGCACACTTGCCCCAAAATAAATGCATTTTTGTAAACACTGATCGGTTGGTGAACTGCACTACAAAATTCGAATAAGTGTGAATTTCAAAGGATGACTGTGTTTTGATTCTCATGTTGTTTTGGAAAGTGCCAATTTCATATATTTGGCTTGAAAGGCAAACTGAATCAAAATTCTTGCCTATCCCTAGTATGTGTGTATATATCTTTGTAAATATATTGTAAAATGAAATTATATATATTGCGCCATGCTGATGAAGGAAAAAAAATAGTTTGGGTAACTTGATGTCACTGTGATGTTGGATTATTGAAAGTTGGGCAGCCCCACCACCTCCAACATGGGGGATGTCAGGATCTGGCCTACTGGTTGGATCTCCGTTTCCCCATCCCTGTTATAAGGAATGTGTGCAGAGCTGTGATAGGTTCCTTTTCTCAGTATGTCACCAGCAGTGTCAAAATCATACCCCTTTAAAAGACAGCATCTGCACCTGTGAAAATTATGGTACTCTCTCATTCTTCTAAAAGAAGTTATTACTTATTATTTATTTATTTAAAATATTTCTATCCTGCCCTTCTACCCTATAATAGGGCACTCAGGGCGGCTTACAAAAATAAAATAAAATGTACATAATAAAACTGTAAACAGTAAAATCACAAAAACATTAAAATAAATTAAAATACATAAAATACTATACAGACACACACACACACATACACATATATATAGGGATTGGTAATAAAATCACTGTAAGGCTCTATCTTCAGCCTCTCCCAAAAGCTCTCCGGAACAAGATCGTTTTCAGAAAGTTAGACTTTCTGTGATCTGAGGAAAGGTAGAAGAAACACAGGGGAAATACAAGATGATAATGTTTGGATGCATCATCATGTGGCTGCCTCATACAATGTGAGTTAATGAAGCATGGCATTTCTTCACTAAATGCCTGGTGTGGAAGCATCCTCTGTCTTATCCTCTCACCTTAAGCTACAATTTTCTTTCACACACCTACCTTGCCCCCTCCCTCCAATTACTTCCTCCAAAATTGCCTCTCTTTATTCAAAACATTCAGAAACAATCTTCTAACAATTGGCTTCCACTGAGACACATCACCCAAATATCCCAGGCTAATATTCCTTTGTCTGGTCTTAAACTGGGATCCATTGTGGGCAAACCTACAGTGATAGCCCTATTCCCAGTAATCTGATAGCAAACCCACCTAGATTGTAGAGAAGGGGTGGGGAACCTTGGGCCCTCCAGATGTAGCTGAACAACAATTCCCATCATCCCTGGCCATTGACCATGCTTGCTAGGGCTGATGGCAGTTGTCATTCAACAACATCTGGAGAGCCAAAGCTTTCCCACTCCTGTCCTAGAGGGGACTTAGCCCTGAAGAAATTATCTTGAGGCCATCAACTCACATAAAATTTTAAACAGGCAACTGCAAATGCAGAAAATGGGATAAAATTGAAACACTGATTTACCCAGGATAGGTACCAGAAAATAGGTCTGCGAGCAATTTGGGAAGGAGTAAATAATATTTAAATATTATTACACTTTTTATAAAATAAAATAAATCCAGTTCTGTGCAATAAACATCTCATGTACTGAATTGCTAACCATGCCAAGCAGCATAAAATGTGGGTGTTTCTAGTGACATTAATAAACATATAATCAAGAATACAACCCTCACTGTTGTGGCCTAATTTAGCTTAGGTTACAGCATTTTCTTGTATAAAGGACTGCCCTTCATTAATCATAGGTAAGCACAATTACAGTTGTCTTACCTCATTCTGAAAAGACAAACCATGTACCCACAGAGCATGAGTATTTGTCAGTCCTAGCCACCCCTTAGTACATGTTTCATCTGGAAATGGCATTTATCTGAAACAGAGTAAGTCTTGTGTGTCAGAAAAAATAACTCACTTGTTTGCTTGTAAATACAGAAGTCATTACTGTGCCAGCATTTATGCATAAACAATGGCCTGGTTTGCACATGATGCTAAACTGTGGGTTAGCATTACGTGCATAAGCCTTAGGTCTCATGTCCCTCTCCTCCTCCAGCATGGCCACAAGAAGGAAATTGGAAGGTTTTACTTCCATTTTCAACTAACCACAGTTATGTGACACTCAACCCCAAAGAAACTGTGGTTAGCTTTAAAATTAAATTTTAGAAAATAAGCCAACTATACAATAATTAAGAATAGCTACACTTCTTAGTTTGGACAAAATGAGGAACTGCAGATAATAAAAAAATGGAAGTGAAAGCTTCCAATCACCTCCTTGCAGCTCCCCCAGGCACATTCCCATTAATGTTAACATCTAAATGTGGCCATTATGTGCAAAATGATACTACAGTGATAGAGTTCACAAGCAAACCTGAACTTATGTAAAGTATATGTCTCAAAATAATGTTGAATATATGCAAAGCAAAACAGTACACATTTTTCAAGGATTTTTCAGGCCAGGATCCAATAATAAAGTACAGCACCCACCCATTAAGAGCCCTGTCCTCATTAGCCAGTCAGTTAGTTACAGAAAACCCACATGAACAAAAAGGCCTTTGTATGGTGGGGAAGGACAACCGGGAAGTGGCTAGCCTAGCCTCCCTTGGAAGATAGTTCCACCGCCTGGAAGCAGCCACCGAGAAGGCCTTCTCTCGCATCCTCACCAATACATCTCTGAGGATAGTGGGTCGTAGAGAAGGGCCTCCCAGGCAGACGTCAAAGTCCAGGCAAGATTGTATGGGAGAATACAGTCTTTCAGATTGCCTAGACCCAGGCCATTATTTCAGTGTTCATTATGAGAAATTTGCACTACAACACTGGAGAATTTTCATGAGGATTAAAAAAAAAAAAAAAAAAAGCAAATCACTGCAGAAATGTTGAGAACTGAATTTAAGATAGGAAAAATTAGAAACTGAGAGAAGTGAAATTGACAGAGCTTTACATCCCTAGAGTAGAGACAGATGCAAAAGTGGGCAGCGCAATGCATGTGACTCTTATCCTTGCACAGCAGGGGTTATGTTCCAGCCGTGCAAAAATCAGAGGTTTCTGCACAAACACATCTCTTGGTCCTCCTCCTAGGCAAGCAGGAGATATTATCACAGTTCAAGGACTCTTAAGGAGGAGATGGCCTGTAGGAAGGTGATGTCCTGGGGAGAGTCCTGAGAGTCAAAAGAGAAAGGTCAGGAGGGCTGCCTTTGGCCTCTAGGCCTGAGACTCCCCTGCCCTTATTTAAGGTATCTGAACTTCTGGTCTCAGAGGAACAGCCAGGTTTTCTAGCCCTTTCTGTCTTTGGGTAGCGTGCAGTGTGCTCTTCTTCAAAGTCAACCTGAAGCAGAGAGCTGTTGACTCACTTCCATAGAGGAGCCCTCTGTATCAGGATCCCTGTCTGGGGCATCTGCAGTCTGGACACATGACAAAGAAACAAAGCTGAGAATCTGATGTGTCCATATTTGAAAATGCTATGGGTTTTATTAAACAACATGGTCTCATTGAGAAAGTGTTGAACTCGTAACTGAATAAAGGTGTTAAATATTTCATTGCATACCACAGAGCCATAACCAAAGTCAGGAAATTATTATAAACTCTGCTGATTAAAATAGGTAGATTTCTGTAATGTTATCAGGAGGTCTTAACTGAAGAAAGAACAGATAGCTGCCTGTGCAGCAGAGCTTCTCCTCTAAATAATTATCCCAATTCAATATTAGCTTGTGCTGTCGAGGATACTCTAAGAAACATAACACTTCAAAAATAATACAATAGAAAATATCTAATCTAAAATATAATATGTCACCTTTGCTGAAAGGTATTGTTAGCTAGGTAAGCATGTTCAACAACAGGTAATATATTTTCTTGAATTATTAGTCAGAAAAACACCCTGCTTTTCTTGTTAAGATTAACTGGCGACAGAGAAGCCTTTTTTTAGAAATGGGAGAGTAAATCCATTTCTCTGTTAGCCCAGGGAAGTAATTGCATAAGAATAAATGATGATGCAGCTATTTGGTTTCATTCTTCAAAACAGTATCAGAAGGTTAGCTGACAGGTTGGAAATAGGCATGGATCCAAAAAGCCAAGATCTGAGTTAATTTGGTAATAGTCAGTTTAAGAAGCAAGCAATTATGAGGGCCAGTGTTAGACAGTAACACAACAGAAGATGAAGCCGTGTGCAACTGTAGTGAATGGTAGATATGAAGTAGAGTCCAAGACAACTTGCAACTAGTTCACTCACTCGCACACATATATATGCCTGAGGATTCTGTTTGTGTGGTAGAGCAAGGGGCATGCATGTACACAAACTCATGAACGCATAAGGTAACTGCAACATCATCATTCTGCATATAGGCCTCATGAATGCATAAGCTTGATTCACATGATTTCCCTCTCCCCAGTTTTGAGGGGAAAAGATCATATGAATCAGGTGTAAGGAATGCATATGGAAGGAATTCCTTCCCTCAGAGGTATGTCTGTCACCTTGATTATATCATTCCTACCATATGTTGAAGACATACCTGTGTTTTCAGGACCCACCTTATTCCTGTGATTGCAGTTTGTTTTAACTGTTTTTAACACTGAATTTTAAAATGTTTCAAACTGCCTGGGACCTGCTGGTGAAGGGCAGGTAATAATAATAATGTTGTTGTTATGTGCCTCCAAGTCAACTATGACTTATGGTGATCCTATAATAATGTTATTTTAAAACTCACATGCGGAGCATCAGCATGGTCAATGGGAGTTCTAGACCAGCAACATCTAGAAGGCACCATATTAACTACCACTATTTATATGCATGGGGGGAGGGGTTCTCTTCCAATGCAAACCGAATCTTGGCCCATCTGCACTATAGATTTAAAGCAGTATCATACTACTTTAACCAGTGGGCTGCCCCCAAAGAATCCCATTAACGGTTCTGAGAGTTGTTAGGTGACCCCCATTCCCCTCACAGAGCAACAATTCCCAGAGTTCCCTGCGAAGAGGGTTGGATTATTAAACCACCCTGGGAATTATAGCTCTATGAGAGGAATAGGGGTCTCCTAACAACTTAAAGCACTTTTAACAAACAGTTCCCAGGATTCTTTGGGGGAAACTGTGACTGTTTAAAGTGGTATGATACTGCTTTAAATATATAGTGCAGATATGGCCCAAGTGAATGTGTGAATTAATTGGCCCTCAGAGAAGCAAAATCAGATCAGAGCTAGGCAGAAACCTCACACTTCAGCGCATTGTGGAACAAGTTAATCAACATATGACTGAGAACTGTTCTGCTGCACATTATATATGTCAGTGACTGGTATTGCATCGAGTAGCTCATTAGGTCTCTGAGCCCAGGACAAAGAAGAGGAGAGGGAGTTTTGCTTCTATAGGTTGTTGTTTTCCCATGTTTTCCCTGTAAACTCTGTTTACTCCATCATGCCTGTCAAATTTGCTTTGGCCTGCTGGTAATTGCTGCCTTTGAATGATCTATGGCTTCCTGGATCTTGCAAGCCTGGAGTTTGTTAATCTGTTAATCAGAGAATCATGGAGTCTGAAGGTACAGGAAAGGTCACCTTGGTCAGAGTGAAGAGCATCTACACACTGCATGCACACACGCACATACACATTAATATCAACCAACCTATGCAAAGAGCAATGCATCACCAACAGGGTACATTTGCAACAGAACTGCTTACAAAGCACATACTGCTACATGCTTATGAGGTACATATAAATTACACAGACAAAGTGTGCATGTTGGGGCAGAGTCATTGGCCAATCTGTCAAATGGGGGAACAAATACAAAGAACACTCAGGGCTGCTCCAGATGACCTATTTATTGAGCACTAGTAGCCTCATACCCAACATTAAAATCAGGGCAGTTTTGAAAAGTTCAGTCCACCATCTTAATTCAAAATGGCATCCAGTTTGTATCAAGACAAGAACTTGTTCCTAAAACTCAGGAGCCATAACAAAACCAAATCTATCAGTCCCAATTCTACTCACAGGGAGAAAAAAGTCTGGTCACAGACCAGAATCAAAACACAGGGTAACACAAGAGGCAAGGTTAAAACACAGGCAAGTCCAGCCCCCCAACTAGCTATTCAGGGAGCCAAAGCAAGAATTTTATTCCCGTACACCCTCTCAAGAACTAGAGGTCTTTAACCACAAGCCTCAAAAGCTTGTATTGCCATAAACCTTTCTCTTGTCTGGCAAATGGTTCTTTTAAACATATCCAGGTAAACAATAAAGATTGACATCAGCTGTACCCATTAATTTTGTTTACTCAGCTACAGATATACATCAGCACTACATAGACTTAACACTACAGAGCAGATAATATTTCACCATTCAGCTACGGGGAGATTCCTATCTTAGAACTAGTGATTGCTGGGTTACTCACTCCCCCCACCTGATCTCATAATGATGGTACACAGAATCTCAATTAAACAATAGACCGTCAGCCCTTTTTATACTGAGTGGGCTGTCCCCACTTCCCAGGGCAGGACTCCTGTGGAGCCAATCAGGTTCAATCGTGTGCCATCTTCCTGAAAGCCAGGTGCTTTATGAGTCAGACTGGAAGCCCATATTTGGGCTTCCTCTCCAGCACTGCCCAGCTGCATGAGTCATTGTCTGGCAGGATCCCTTCAAGATAAACACATTCTAGTCCCATGTATAGGCTTCCTGGCACATCCTTTATATGGGCTTCCTGTGGGCACTTCTTATACGGCTCTTCATGGCTGGCACTACCTAGGAAACCCCACTTCTCTTGACAGTCTCTGTGACCTGGAGCCTCCAGCCCCTCCCAGTCTATTTTAATTAGACTGCCTTTAGCTATCCCTCTTATGACATCAGGTGACATCATTCATTCTTATACAGAATTAGCTCTTTATAGGCACTTTAGGGATTCTACCTATTACCATGGTATGTGCCTATGTCATATAAAAGCATATTATTAATTAGTTTCAGGCCCTTATTTAGGCTTTAGGTAGGTTATTAAAGGAGCAATTGCTGGATTCCACATATCTCTGTGAGACCTAATCCAGTTGGCATTACAGAGCCCAACCCAAAGCAGAGCTGCAGGCCATCAGGATCACCTGTGGAGTTTGGTCTGCTTATGACAGCCTTTCCCAACTAGTGGGCCACCAGGTGTTGTTGGACCACAATTCCCATCTTTCCTGACCATTGGCAATGCTGGCTGAGGCTGATAGGAGTTGTGGTCCAACAACATCTGGTGGCCCACTAGTTAGGAAAGGCTGGTTATGAGGAATAACTTCCTTAAGAGTATTCCCTTAGTCCTGAGAGTCCTTGTTCTTCAGACAGGCACTCCGGCTGATTAGGCCTGCACCTTTAAGCAGCAGCACTCCCCTGGACTCAGTGGTGGTTCAGCCTCCACTTCTGATTCTGTGCAAGGACACTCTGAGTCCTGTGGAGGAGGTTAGGGTGCCATGACCCATAAAGGCCCCAGATCCCCCTCCTCTATCTCATTGTCCATTGACATAGCCTGATCTTCTGTAACACTGGGGAGCACCAGGTCCTCGTCTCAAGAGGATTCCTCTAGTGGGGACATGACAGTTATGATATCATAAGAGGTGTCCAAATTGGCACAGTTTTGAAAGGTGCAGTCCACCATCTTGATTCAAAATGACATCCAGTTGTATCCAGACATAGACAAAAACCTTCTTCTCAATCTCAAGAACTATCTTGAGAGACCATCTTGGCTGTAAGACCTGCAAGACCCTTTTACCTGCTTTCTGGCCTCTTTCCATATGGCCTGGAAGGGTAGGGCCTTGACTGACTACAGCTATAAAAGGTATCGTTACCTGAAGATGTCAGAGACCATCTTGACTGTGGGGTGTTGTTTAGGGGGTTCTGTTTGGGTAAAAAAATTAATTCTGCTGATCAGTTTTTTGTTTTGCTGTTATTGGGATAATGCTTCTGTATTTTATGGTTGGATATTATTATGAATTATAAGGATGATCAATTTATTGTATGTTCTTAAGATGTTTTTGTTATTGACCATTTGAATTTATTTCTTACAGTGAATTATGTAACTTTTTTCTGTTCATGTTGTGAGCTGCTTTGTGCATAAATTGTTATGGAAAGGCGGAACACAAATAAACAGTGATGATGATGAACTATTATGCAAAATTTTAAGAGGTGGCCAAATCAGCACAGTTTTGAAAAGTTCAGTCTGTCATCTTGATTCAAAATGGCATCCAATGGAATCCAAACACAGATGAAAACCTGCTCCTCGATCCCAGAACCATCATGCCAAATTTGGTTATGATATCTCAGGTATAGGGAAATGGATGGACAGACATACAGACAAACAACTGTCTAAAACATAGATATAGAAGATTTGTCCTGATTTGCTTGCACAAAGCTTATGTGGAGGTTATACTATCTCTGGTATTCATAGAACATTCATTCTTATTTGTTTGTGAGGAGGTTATATAACAATGAGCATTCATCCTGGTTTGTTTGTGGGATTCTTAATCATTTGTTCATTCCACATGTTTTCATGCATTTTTCTCTGTTACTTTCGTAACCACAAAAAAGTTGGTTTCTTTGCTAAAGTGGCTTTCTTGTGCTAGGGCGACAAAGCACTTGAATTCACTTTAAATGAACAAACCTAAACTTCCCAGTATGTGCTTGAATCCCTCCTGCAAAATATTGACAGTCTGGAAGCGCTGTCAGACTTGGAGTACAAGAAAAAGTCGTCCAGAGGAGCACTATGTATGGCTGAAGGATCTAGAATTCTGAGCTGGGCTAGAAGGGGAGGGACTGTCACATTCTGACACCAGAAAACCAAAATTCTGCAACTGGAATACATTATCAAGCTATATATGTACATGCATTTCATTTCACTGAAAGCAGGACAGCGGTTAAGATGACTGGAAAATTTCTCTTCGGACTGATCTTTGCTTTAAAAAAGCAAAACTGGTTTGAGAGAGGTGTGATTGGGAGCAAGGATGGGAGAAGACACTTAACCGTTTCCTCTCCTGCCAGTTCCCCAATACAAACCACCCTTTCCCCTCCGTCAATGGCTTTCCTGTCTAATAGGATTTCGAATGTGTGCTTATGCTTGCAAACACACAGGAGGGAACTCCATAGGGTGCAGGCAGTTTGGAGCAGAAAAACAGGTGAGAGTAAAGCTAAGTGGCATTTTCCTTTCCCACTGCCCCATTCCAAAGCAGCTTTGCTTCATATATAAATAAAATGCCATTGGGGAACTGTTACATAAGCTTGAAGCATGTAGTTTCCCTCAAATGGGGGGGGGAGCAGGGGCAGGATAGTCCTGCATCCAGAATCCTATTTTTAAATAGGCTCTTATTTTAGTATAGAGACAGCACAAATCTATGTTTGCAAGCACAATGAATAAGGAGAACTGTGTTAATTCTCATCATGGGTTTTTCATTTATGTGGAAGTCTGTGAGGCTGTAAGAAGAAACAACAGTTTCAACCACATTATCCCTCAGGGTTTCATCAGATATTTGTGAAGTGTTTCTCAAAACTTAAAATGGAAAGATGAGGAGCTTTCTTTTCCTCAATCTGTTCATTGTAGGCAAATATCTGCCTTCTATTTTCTCAGTGGCAACTATGTAACATATCATGTTTGATACTCCATTAACCAAACTGAGCCACAAATTACTTTATTGAAAATGGGGAGTGGTGGGTTATATTTCAAATTAAACTAAGAGGCAATCTGTCCTGCTATTGTTTTCTTCTCTTGTTTACAATCGCAGAATGATGAAGGTCTCCCACAGGAAGGAATGATGGATAGCACAGACATGCCAGCAGACCCTGAAAATGATGCTTACGAAATGCCACCTGAGGTAAATCTTTCTTTGACGGCTTCTCACAGAGTATACCACTAATGGACACATCATGATAGACGTCCTGGTTATTTGTGTTGGAAGTGTTTGGGGAAATTTAGAAACTAGCTTGTCAATAAACCTGTCTTGCCACCCACTAAAGAAACTCTCTACACAGTGGGCAAAGCTGACAAGATTAGAACTGGCACTGAATTTCACCTAGACTGAAAGCTGGAGTTGAATTTCTAGCTTCATGTTCAGGAGAAACATCTGCAGAAAGCAAAAAGGGTTTTGATGTGGCTAGTGAAATTTATTGAGGCCAAACAGCTGCACCGGTGAATATTTTGCCGCCCTATCTAAGATAACTATTTGGCCCCATCTGCTCTATACATTTAAAGCAGTATTATACCACTTTAAATAGTCATGGCTTCCTCCAAAGAATCCTGGGAACTGTAGTTTGTTAAGGGTGCTGAGAGTTGTTAGGAGACCCCTACTCTTCTCACATAACTACTGTTCCCCAAGTGGTTTAACATTCAATTCCTTGTCCCAGGGAATGCTAGGAATTGTAGGTCTGTGAAAGGAATGGGGTCCCCTAACAGCACCCTTAAGAAACCAATTTCACCAGGATAGCCATCCCCTATGGCCTCTCAGCTGCTAGATCTTGAGTATAGGATTGCTCTGTTAATTGTTTGAAAACTGGCTTCCAAAAACGAAAACTATTTTATTCCCCCCCTTGCCTTTCCACAGGAGCAATCCAGTTCGCCAGCATGGAATAAAAAATAAATAAGTAAGACTGCAA
The DNA here is from genome assembly GCF_030035675.1 of Rhineura floridana. Taxonomy (NCBI): domain Eukaryota; kingdom Metazoa; phylum Chordata; class Lepidosauria; order Squamata; family Rhineuridae; genus Rhineura; species Rhineura floridana. The sequence continues at coordinate 104,875,036 of NC_084488.1, forward strand.
TCCTATGCACATTTATGGAGAAGTAAACCCCAACTGATAAAGAGAGACTTACTTCTGAGTAAATACACATAATATTGGCACTATTAAACAGCAAACTCTTACAACAGGGGGAAAATGAAATGTATTCATAATGAAAACTTTTTTATAATGGCCCCACAGGAGTACACAAACATTCCTGAATTATATTTTAAGAAGTTTTTTTTTTAAAAAATGTTAAAATAATTTAGGATGACTTTTTTTCATAGTAACAGAGCCCACAAGAATATAAAAACATACTAGTGGGAGGAAGTGTGCTTCCGAAAACTAGTTACCAGAAGCCGCAGGGGGAGAGAGTGCTCTTGCACTCAGGTCCTGCTTATGGGCATCCCATGGGCATCTGATAGTGACCACTGTGAGAACAGGATGCTGGACTAGATGGGCCACTGGCCTGATCCAACAGTAAGGCTCTTCTTATGTTCTTATATTGTTTTTATTTGTATTCATGCTTCTTTTTAATACATAATTCTGGAAATACAACTCCAGAAGAACCCTCCATTCTAAAGTTATGATTTCCATTCCAGTAAACCTTTCCATTAATATGGAATCCAGGGGGCAACTTGGCAGAGAAGAGTTTTGTAACCATCCCTAATAAAACAACAAAACCTCCTGCTGCATGATCTATAGTATAATGCTAGTGAATTCAGTGTAAGGACTTTAATTTTGATCAGATCCTAAATCAGTATCAAAGAAAACACCAAAGGGATTCATATTATTATGCAGTGTAAAAACACATGTACAGGCTGCTTTCCTGCCCATGCCATTTCTGAAAAACCGTTTTAGAATTGTGGAATTGCCCCCCACCACCACCCCTGCATTGTTCTGATTTCTTCAAATCAAGATCCTACAAAGATATGCCTGCTCAGATTTAACTAAAAAATTCTAGACACAGTCCATTAGACTGTGAACATCACTGAATTACAGCATTTTCCAAAAAAACCCTGCCTCCATTAAGAGTGAACATTTACCATCATGAAAAGCAGATTCCATAAATATGATATTTCCCCTCTATACATTACAGTGATGCAAAAGTATGTTTCTCCTTCTCAAAGGAAGGAAGCTGGGCCAAGAAGGTAGATTGCAATGTAATCTGGAAGAGGAACAGACTCTCTCCCGCTTCTTAAACAGCTTCCTTTGATTTGTGAAACAGGCTCCATCAGGGCTCTGCTTTTGCAAACCCACCAAAAAAAACAAGAGACACCAGAAGAATCAATTCAGTACAGAATGGGAAAAGAATGCCAGACATACGACTAAGTCTACACACCAATCATTTAAAGTGCATTATTTGCCTCAAAGAATCCTGGGAACTGTAGTTTGTAGAGGCTTCTGAGAATTGAAGCTGGGGGGGGTAAACTGCAGCTCCCAGGATTATTTGGGGAAAGCTGTGTGCTTTAAACGTATGGTGTGTATGCTCTGTCCGAGCGAGGCAGCTTGATGGTAGAGCATATGTTTTGCATACAAAAGGTCCCAGGATCAATCCCAAGCATCTCCAAGTTGAGCTGGGAGACAGCCCTAGATGAAACCCTGGAGGGTTGTTGCCACACAGTGTAGACCATGTTGAGCTAGTCTGACTCAGTAGAACGCAGCTGCCCATGTTGCTATGCTCCTAGCATCAGCTGCAGGGGAATCCCACCCTTAGCTTAACTCCACCTGGCCTTGGATTGCAGACAGACTAGATTGAAACATGTTAAGGCTGCTATGGCACAGGTGCTTCCCAGTATGAACACTGCTGCCTCCATTTCCAGTGGTAAATGCACTCTGCTGAATCTCTCCTGATCCAGCCAGAGCTAAAAGGCATGGGCAGAAGTCACCTGGCCCATGCTCCCTGACATTATACATGGGCGGTAAATCACCCTTAGAATCAGGGAAAGCCCAGACAATTGCTCAGAACACTCTCAGGACTACAGCTCATGTTCTTAGGGACAAGGGTGCTTCCACAGAGGTATAGAAGGCCACAGACCATAAAGAAAGAGATCCACTGATCTTCCATTCCACCTCTAGTAGAGGAGGAAAGCATCCATCCCACTACTGTGAAATGGATCAAGGCAACCTTGGACTGCAGGCTTTTAACTGGATCCAGTAGTCTCACCTTTGTAATCCTCCAGGCTACCCTAGGGTATCCCAGAGGAGAGCAAAATCCAAGGATAGGGACTGGCTCCTATGGTGGGGGACATATGTGAGACAGATCATGTAGTCATTTCAGGGCCAAGGTTTTCCGCATAGAGGCACCAGTACTCTAGAATCCTGTTCCTGCTGAAATTAGCTGAGCACCTACAGTCCTGATGTTTTGTTGTTGTTTTGTTTCATCAAGCATTTTTAGAGAATTAATTCTGTTTGTTGTTGATTATTTGGTCCTGCATTTTATGATTTTATTATGTTTTTATTGTTTTTATTGTACTTTTGCTGTTCACCACTGCAATGTTTTTCTTATTAGTTGGCAATTTACACCAAAATAAATATACATAAAAGAAGCATGTGTAAGCGTGCCTTAGTGTGAAACTTCAAGCAATTTTTTAAAAAGCTGTCTAATGCAGAAACCTAATGGAATGGAACAATGGCTGGGTAATGTGTGAAATGTAATGAAAATATTCTCATGTGTACATCCCTAGTGAGCCATCACCAGAAATCAAGTACAACCTTCATGCAGGTTTGCTTCTTTAGTGAGAACTAGCCTTCAGTGCACAGCATATACATATTGAGTGTTTATTTCTCCTCTTCCTCCTTTTTCTTCTTCAATGTTGACTATTGCTGTTCCCAACAGGAGGAGTACCAGGATTATGAACCTGAAGCTTGAATTCCACTCCCATCTTTCTGTCTCCTGCTAGCTGCTGACAAAGACATCCTGTCCTGTACAAGTGCTGAGTTCCAATGTGCCCAGTCGTAAACTATTTTTATAGTTTGTACAGTGTCTGTTGAAGTCTTCCATCAGCAATGATTGGAGCATCTGTAACTGCGTCCAGTTTTCGTTTCAATGACTGACCTCCGTCTGAAACGAAGGTCTGGGTCTCAGAGCCATTGTTCTTGTGTGAATATTGTGGCTTCAAGTTCTAAAAAGTTTGTAAACAATTTAAAAAACACCTAAGTGTCTATTTCTTATTTCTAATGCTATACATGTTTTGTTGACAGATTGTCAGTAATTTGGTATTATTTACAATATAAGATTTTTTAAATGTTTCCTATGATCTTTCTTTTTTGTCCAAGGATATTATTGAGTGAAAGTTGTTAATATATTTCTATACATATATACATATATATAAAGTAATTGAGCATGAACTATGCACCTATAAATATTTACTGTGGGATTTTATTTGTTTTGTGACATGTTTTCCTAATTTATTAATTTACTAATAAATAACGGTGTCCAACTGGAATTAATAAAATGTTATATGTTCAAAAGGGAGTTTCTAAGTTGGTATTTAATAATTAGCTCCCCCTTTTTCTGTAATAAATGCCACTGTTAGGATTGCATCACGCATTGTATGGGGCAGAAAACACATGTTTACAGCTGTGCATACACATGGCGGGGAGCTGCAAGCCAGTACTGACTCCCTGCTCAGAATTTATTTATTTATTTATTATCTGATTTATATCCCACCCCTCCTCCCAGCAGGAGCCCAGGGCGGCAAACGGAAGCGCTAAAAACACTTTAAAACATCATAAAAACAGACCTTAAAATACATTAAAACAAAGCAACGTTAAAAACATTTTAAAAAGCTTTAAAAACATCTTTTAAAAGGGTTAAAAACATTATTTAAAAAAAATTAACAAGCAATTCTAACACAGACGCAGACTGGGATAGGTCTCAACTTAAAAGGCTTGTTGAAAGAGGAAACTAATGATGGGCACTCTCCCCTGTCTTGCCTTGGAAAAATCACTTGGGGAGATCACTGGACGTCCTACCAGTCTTTCTTCCAAGCAATCTTATACTTTTGAAAAAGGTGAGCATATAAAAAACAAAATCCTGAGACTACTCAAGAGCCAAGGTTGCCAGTGTGGCCCCTGTGGGCACAATGGTGCCCTTAAGGATTTTCCCTGCCATCAAAAAAACCTCTAAGCCTCCACACACATACACACCCTTCCCCCTTTGTCGTGAGGTTGCGCAGGTGGTTACCTTTCTCTCCCTTGAAAAATAGCCCAGCTCAGTGGTTATGCAGAAGGTTCTAGGTTCAGTCTCTGGTGTCTCCACGTAAGGCTAGGAAAGTCCCCTGCCTGAAACCCTGGAAAGATGGTGCCGGTCAGTGTAGACAATACTGAGCTAGAAAAACCAATGATCTCACTCAGTATGAAGGACCTTCCTATGTTCCTAATATTTAGAGTTGAAGGAGGAAGTTAGAAGAGTGATGCTCTTTACCATTTCATCTTTCGGCTCTGTGTGCTTTTCAAAGGCTCAGATCAGTACCTGAGCAGCTGAACAGAAAGACAAGCAACTATTAGCGTGGGAGGGAAAGGGGAGCGATCTGGAAGATGGTGGGGAGAAAGACAGTGTGGCCATGGGGAAGAAAGTGGTCTGTCAAGGAAGGAAGGAAGGAAGGAAGGAAGGAAGGAAGGAAGGGACATCTCTTGAAATTTCATAATTTTTTCAAAGGCTCCGTCACGTGCAAACCACCATCAGATTACAGATCACATCTGTTTCCTTGATTGAACTGTAAAAATCACAGGATGAGTGCTTTCCAGCACTACCATGATGCAAAAACATAGATTTCAAGGGACCCCTTTAAAATTACTGTGTAATCAAATCTCTGTGGTTTAAGCAGAGTGGTTTAACAGTCAATCCTTCCTAGGGAACTCTGGGAATTGTAGGTATGTGAGGAGAATAGGAGTCCCCTAAAATTCTCAGCAACCTTAACCAACTACAGTTCCCAGGAATCTTTGAGGGAAGCCATGTCTGCTTAAAGTGGTATGATACTGTTTTAAATGTATAGTGCAGAGGGGCCTCACTGAATAGGATATATTTCCTGCCTTCAAGCCTAATCCTATTGCATTGTTCCAGTGATAAAATAATGGCTTTTATCTCTGCAGCTAGTCCAGCCAAATTGCTTGAGACATCCCAAGTGCTCCTTACATTCAAAGGGCCACCCTCACACACTTTATTGTTGTGGTTCTTGGATGACAGGAAGCAGCAGAAACCTTTCCTCCAGACTAGCAGACTGAATTTTGAAACACCTTACATTAGGGCAAGAGGAAATGTGGTAACCACAAAACTGTTAGAGTTGCACTGACCATGTGGCAGCACACCAGCATTGGCTCGATCAGCTAAGCTGGAGTGGATCAAGAAGGAGATTTCCTTTATATTTGTCTGTACCATATTGGGGAGGCTACCACCAAGGGCTGTGTTTGTGCCATGATTCCACAGGAGCACAGGGAAAGTCCAGGATGTGTGACTGGGTGCGAAACCCAGCTTCCTAAGAGTCTCGGCCAAGCTTCTAGGCCTTATGGTCATAAAAAAAAAACTTGAAAGGATGTCAGTAAAACCTGTTGAAATCTCAAAAGATAGAGGAGCAGCTGAATTCATAGAATTCATAGAATAGTAGAGTTGGAAGGTGCCTATAAGGCCATCAAGTCCAACCTCCCTGCTCAATGCAGGAATCTAAATCAAAGCATTCCCTACAGGGTGGCTGTCCAGCTGCCTCTTGAATGCCTCCAGTGTCAGAGAGCCCACTACCTCTCTAGGTAATTAGTTCCATCATCGTGTGGCTCTAACAGTTAGGAAGTTTTTCCTGATGTCCAGTCGAAATCTGGCTTCCTGCAACCCGAGCCCATTATTCCATGTTCTGCACTCTGGGATGATCAAGAAGAAATCCCAGCCCTTCTCTGTGTGGCAACCTTTCAAGTACTTGAAGAGTGCTATCATATCCCCTCAGTCTTCCCTTCTCCAGGCTAAACATGCCCAGTTCTTTCAGTCTCTCCTCATAGGGCTTTGTTTCCAGTCCCTTGATCATCCTTGTTGTCCTCATCTGAACCTGTTCCAGTTTGTCTGCATCCTTCTTGAAGTGTGGAATAAGTGGCTGGAATGGAAGGCTTCACTGCCCTTTATAGCACCTTGCCTTTCCCTGTTTCTCGCAAAACCAAAATAAATTATGGAAGAACAGGGTTTGGGGTTTTCTCCCCAAAGCATATACATTTTTGCAACAAAGATAAAAGATCTAGTAACAACTATTAATCATGAGAGCCAAATGGAATGTTCATGTCCAGAGGCAGTATACCCAAGAATACTACTTGCTGGCGTCTACAGTGCAGGAGGGCTATTCCTTTATGAATGCTTATTGGCTTCTTGGAAACATCTGTCAGGCTATTTAGGGAAAACAGGATGCTGGCCTTGATAGACCTTCAGACTGGTCAGATATAGGAGGGTTCTTATGTTCCTAAATGTGTTCTGTTTGCATTGTGTTATGCAAATCAGAGAATCCAACTATTCTTGGTGCAGGCATTCGACTGATGTTGGGGTACAGAATTTTAATTTTTTATAGTGCAGAATGCTGTATATACAACCTTGGCTACATTCTACTTTGATAATGAGTCTTTAAGATCTACATTGATAAAGGCATACCTTTCCTTAGGCATATACATGCATACACAAAATAAATGTATTTTTCATAGACGTGTATGAAGTTATCTGTATTAATTATTTAGAGTATGGTGTCATCTGGCATTTGTAAGCCAGCGCCCTTGGAAAATCTGTGTATAAATTCATCTGGAAAATGTGAATCAACACAAGTGATTTCTTTTGGGTTAATATTTTTTCTTCTTCTCTAGGTTAACATGAGCCAAACTATTAACAGTTCAAGGCTATTTGCAATAACACTGTGGGTGTAGCCTCTTCTTCACGTGCCTGTTGAAAACTCTGCCCTCAGGGTGGCTGCCTATAGGCTTTCATGGTTACCATGACAACCGTGTGTGTGTGTGTGTGTGTGTGTGTGTGTGTGTGTGTGTGTGTGTGTGTGAGAGAGAGAGAGAGAGAGAGAGAGAGAGAGAGAGAGAGAGAGAGAGAGAGAGAGAGAGAGAGAGAGGAATGGGGGATGCAGTGAATGAGTAATACACTGCATTTTAATGAAATTCCTCTAGATCTGGCAAAGCCTTTTCCCCAGACATAACCCTTTGTGTGTATGTGTGGCTTTATTGCCTGTGGAAGTACAGAAGCCAAAATATGGGCTTCAGATGCCAGAGCTGAAGATGACCCTAGCAAAACTGAACCCACCAAAGATCAGATGAACAAGATTCAAAGGGCTGTCCAGCCTGCCTGTGATTTTTGTTTTAAAAGCAACTGTGGACTGTGTGTTTAGCAGTGCTGCTTGGAGAATAATATATGACCCTGAGTTGGAAAGTAAGTAGGGATGAGTGGGAAATTCAATTCAGTTTGCATTGCAAGCCGACTCTATCAAATTCGCAGTTTTTGAAACAATATGAGAACTGAAACACTGCCATTCTTCAAAACTCCCACTTATTTGAATTTTGAGATGCAGTTCACCAACCCTACAGTGTTTACAAAAATGCATATGTTAAGGGAAAATGTGCATAAAAATGAATCTATGAGTGAAAATAGCATACAAAAATGCATTATATGATGAGAAATTGCTTGTAAAAATGTGTATACTGCCTACAATTTGCACTAAAATGTTGGAGAATTGTCATGAGGGTTTTTTTTGAAAAAAACTCAAATTGCTGCAGAAATATGGACAACTGAATTTAACATTGGAAAAAATAGAAACAGAGAGCCAAACTTGACAGATTTTTTCCATCTAGGGGCCTGGACCATAAAAAAACAAACAATACAGGTAGGGCTGGTAGTGTGTATGTTAGTGAAAGGAGGTGCAGCTGGGACCCTAACTGAAGGCTGTGTTTTTTCCTGTCTCTCCAGGTACCTATTTAAAGTCCCGTGCCTGGCAAGGTCTTCAGCCCTTGGCATGAGCCAAAGGGCAAGAGCAAAAGGACTCTCGTCCTGTGACTCTCAGCTGGGGGCAAGCAGCCTGAGCGCAAGATTCTGACCTATAAGGAATTAATGGAGTGTGCCAGCTTACTGGTGGGGAAGAAATGTATAGTGGCTGGATGGTTTCAGCACAACGCATTTTCAAATCCCTGTCCATGGACATACAACTTGTGCTACTGCAGATCACTTTGTGCATTATCCTCAAGGATGGTGTTACCCCCTGTTGGTACGGGTGTTGTGGGTATGTGTAGAATGATTGTGGGTGCTCCCTGTTGAAAAGAGGGAGCTCCAGAGGTCGGGAGTGTGTAGCATTGCCCCACCTTTTGGTGAGAGCATAAGTTGGAATGGTAGCAACAGAAGTGAGAGTGATGCTGCTACCTGTACACACACACTTGTGTGTTTTGGTGGGTGGGGTTGCTTTGTCTTGCTGTTATATTTGTGTCTTAATCTGTTAGTAGTGATTATGATTTATTATGTTAGTTATTTTAGGTTATGTTAATGTTTAAGGTTTTTTAAAAAATATATTTTGTATTGTCTTAAATATGTAATTTGGTTTTTATGATGTTTATTGTTAATGCCAGCATGGCGTAGTGGTTTGCGTGTCAGACTACAACCTGGAAGACCAGGATTCAACTCCCCACGCAGCCATGAAGTTCACTGGGTGACTTTGGGTCAGTCACTGCCTCTCAGCCTCAGAGGAAGGCAATGGTAAATCACCTCTGAATACCGATTACCATGAAAACCCAATTCATAGGGTCACCATAAGTTGGAATCGACTTGCAGGCAGTCCATTTCCATTTCATAAGATGTTAATGTTTAAGATGAAAAAATGGCCCAAGGTCACCCAGTGAGCTTCATGGCCGTGTGGGGATTTGAACCCTGGTCTCCCAGGTCGTAGTCCAGCACCTTAACCTTCTTTTAAATGTTTTGTATTGTTTTAAATGTGTAATTTGGTTTGATTTTTTTTCAAAGAAGCTTAGAGGCTTCTTTCCAAGTATGAAGTGGTATACAAATTAAATAAATTAAATTAAATTAAATGTGGTATCTCAACAGACCAGAGAGTGGTATCTGTTGCTCAGTCTCAGCATATCCAAGTCTTCTTGGATAACTTTTTATAGAGAATGGAATAGGGGGAGTTCAACCTTGTTCCTGCATCTCAATCTCTCAGTGGCTTTTGAGATAATTGACCACAGTATCCATGGCTCCTATCTACAGGACCAAGTCCAGAGAGTAGCATTAGGTGATTGTCTTTCAGCCCCCTGGCAATTGTGCTGTGAGGTGCCACAGGATACCATCTTATTCCCAATGCTATTTAACATCTATGTAAAGCCATTGACAGCAGTCATTAGGAGTTTTGGGGCAAGGTGTCATCAGTACCCTGATGATACTCAGCTCTACTTCTCCATAACATCTGAATCAGGAGAGACTGTGAAGGCCCTGGACCAATGCCTGGATGCAATGGTAACCTTGTAAGCTTCATGAATCATCTTACGAGTTACGCATAATCCAGCATCATTACTAGAACTAACAAGGCATGATTACACTGCACTAAGACATTGTCACAGCAACTAGACACACCTCCTTACTGATAAGGAGTAAGGATGGGCGGGCACCCTATTTGTGTGGACTGAGTGTCACTGTGGAGAGTGTGCGCACAGGCAAGCACTCCTCAGAGGTACAGTGAGGGCTTGTTGAGATTGCTGGCACCACAGCCTCCAAGTCCGAGGTGAGGGCGGCTAGACCACCTCAGCAAGGTCCTCCCCAACAGAAGGGGGGGCTATGTGATCGAGGAGCGGGGGTAGGAAGAGGGTGAAAGGTAGGAGGAGAATCATCTTTCTGGCTCGGTCAGGTAATGGGATATATAGGGGCGGAGCTATCATTGAATACAGCTTGGGAACTCTCAGTCTCCAGTGCACACATCGCTGGTGCCCTCTTCTCATTCAAAGTCCAACTCCTCCTCCTTGTTCCTGCCATCCCATACCCTATCCGTGGGGATCATGACAGAAAATAAGCTGAGTTTGAATCTGCACTTGTATGAAATTATTATTACAGTGTGGCAGCACCTACCCTTTGGAACTCCCTGCCTACTGACATTAGGCAGGCACTTTCACTGTACGCTTTTCAGTGCCTGCTTAGAATTTCTTTGTTTAGACAAGCCTATCCAGATATGTAGAAGCTGGTGTGTTTTAATCTCTTTAGTCTGTTACTATTTTGTTTTAAAAATATTTTAATTAATTGTTTTTAACCGTTTTATCAATAACTTTAACAGGTTTTTTTCTGTAAACCACTTAGAGTTTTACTTATAATCAAGCGGTATATAAATGTTGTAAAATAAAATAAGTACCAGCACTTATTAATATGATTCAGACATAGCAAAGTGCAACATATTCCTTGAGACCAGAACTATTAGTAGTAGGCCCCATTTCACAGTTCACAGAACTGTATTAACACTACTAATTAAGCAGTTTAGTCATGCAGTAGCACTAAAAAATTTAAGTTTATTTTCACTGGGGTTGGTGAACAGTGTTATTTCTAATAAATATAGCAACTATCCCATTTTGATCAATTTCTTTCATTTATTTTCAATCTTTCTCACCCTAAGTCACTTGAAAACTTGTTTAAAGAAAGTAGTAACATTTGGTTTGTAGGAAGATTGGGGGGGGTGAATCATGCATCTTGTCCCAGGCCCAATGCCAGCTCTCAGCAGCCCTGCTTCCACCACCCTCAGTTTGGGGGATGATGGCCCAGGTGAGGGCATTATCTGTAGTAGCCCCTAAGTTTTGGAACTCCCTCCCCACAGAGGTGCGCTTGGCACCTTTGCTGTACAGTGTTCAGTGAATCTAAAGATGCACCTCTTTACCCTGGCCTTTGGTGCTTGAGATGTATGTTTTAAGGACCCACCCTATTCCTGTGATTGCAATGTATTTTAATGGTTTTTAATACTGAATTTTAAACTCCTGTAACCTACCCTGGGACCTGCTGCTGAAGGGCAGATAATAATAATAATAATAATAATAATAATAATAATAATAATAATAATAATAATAATAATAATAATAATAATAATAATAATAATAATACAGGGAAAGGTGGTCTTTCAGGTAACCTGTTCCAAGTAGTTCACCTCTAGTGAAGGAGAAACCTTCCAAGGCAGCACCTTAACTCAGTGAGCAAGGGCCCAGGTTCAATCTCCAGGTAGGACTGGGACATATTTATTTATTTATTATTAAATATGCATCCTGCCTTCCTTCCAAAGGAGCCCTATAGAGGAGGCAATACTGAGCTAGATTAACTGTTCGGCTGACTTAATATAAGGCAGCTTCCTATGTTTCCATGAGGCAGTCTGTTCCAGTGTCAAGCAACTCTTAGCATTACAGAGTTTCTCCTAAAGTCAGTATACAACCTGAATATTTTCACATGGTAATCAAGCTGCGAGGGTGCATGTGATGAGGCCTTGTATTATTTGTAACAAAGGGTGAGATTCTTGTGCTTCCATCCAAGATGCAAGGTTCCACATTAGATACCATATTCCACAAGCTTAAACAGCCCCGCCCCTCGCTCAGGAAGGAAGCCTGCCTTCCTGCCTTCAAAGGAAGGAAGCCTGAGAGAATACTAAAGAGTTAAGCCCCAGCTGATAGCCATCAGCCTCAAGTAACACATCATTGGCTGGCAGCAGTAGCTGGGAGGAACCAGCCACACATATAAAGTCAGAGCACCTAGCAGGGGAGCCTGCTCCACGAGCTAGAGGGAGCCCCAGCTGACAAAGCGTCAAGGCGAGTTAAGCAGCAGAGCAAGTTCGGCAGCAGGGCAAGGAGGCCAGGGCCCCCCACTCTGCCCGTCTGTTCCCTGACCTAAACTAAACCGCAGTCCCCAACCCATTGACGTAATAAACCTTAAACAAAACTATGCAGGTAAGAAGCCAGCAGGGGTGTGGGGGCTTTCCAGTGTTTTGCACCGCCTGCAGCATGTACGACTATCTGCCTGTTGGACAGAAGTCGTGGGTGTGCTCTCGGTGCAATGAGCTCCTGGCTCTCCAGGAACGACTTCATTTCCTTGAGGCCAAGGTGGCGGACCTGGAAAAGCTGAGAGAGGCAGAGAGGTGTGTGGAGGAGGCCTTCAGGGATGTTATAGCTGTGTCCCACTCCAACGATGATAGCTCTCCTGCTATCATGGAGAACGATGGTCTCGGGGAAGGAGAGCATCCAGCTGAGGAAGAGGGAAATGATCCCTTAGAAGGGACCCATTCCTTGGGGGATGAGCAGCTATCCTCTCGTGCCGAGGATATATCTCCAGGGGCTGGAGGGATCCTTGTAGTGGGTGATTCGATCATTAGGAACATAGACAGTGGGGTGTGTGATGGGCGTGTAGACCGCAAGGTGTTTTGCCTGCCTGGTGCGAAGGTTGCGGATATCGCCCGTCGTTTAGATAGTTTGGTAGACAGTGCTGGGAAGGAGTCAGTGGTCGTGGTGCACGTTGGCACCAACGACATGGGGAAATGCAGCCGTGAGGTCCTGGAAGCAAAATTTAGGTTGCTAGGTAGGATGCTGAAAGCCAGGACCTCCAAGGTGGCTTTCTCTGAAATGCTACCGGTTCCACGCGCAGGACCAGCCAGACAGGCCCAGCTTCGTAGTCTCAATGTGTGGATGAGACGATGGTGTCAGGTGGATTTGTTAGGCACTGGGGAACATTTTGGGACAAGCCGGGCCTGTACAAAAGGGACGGGCTCCACTTGAACCAGAATGGAACCAGACTGCTGGCACTTAAAATTAAAAAGGTGGCAGAGCAGCTTTTAAACTGACTGAGGGGGGAAACTCGACAGGAGCTGAGAAAGGTCCGGTTCGGAATAAACCTCCCCCCTGGGATAAAAACCAAAGAAATGATGAAATTTTAAAAGGGGTAGGCCTAGAAGTAGGCATTGTGAGAGCAGGGGCACAGGATATAAATTCAGAAGAGCAAAATTACCACAAGCCTAACCACAAGTGCCAAAGACACTTAAAGAGAGACACTGCTTACAAGTGCCTGTACGCTAATGCTAGGAGCCTGCGAACCAAGATGGGAGAACTGGAGTGCTTGGTCTTAGAGGAGAGCATTGATATAGTGAGCATAACGGAGACCTGGTGGAATAGAGAAAACCAGTGGGATACGGTTATCCCTGGATATAAACTATATCGGAAGGACAGGGAAGGGCGTATTGGTGGCGGAGTCGCTCTATACGTGAAAGAAGGCATTGAATCCAGCAAGCTGGAAACCCCAAAAGAGGCAGACTCCTCCACAGAATCGTTGTGGGTGGTGATACCATGCCCCAGGAGGACTTAATACTGGGAACGATCTATCGTCCCACTGATCAAAATGCTCAGGGAGACCTTGAGATGAGATATGAAATTGAGGAAGCATCCAAACTAGGAAATGTGGTAGTAATGGGTGACTTCAACTACCCGGACATAGACTGGCTGCATATGTGTTCCAGTCATGACAAAGAAGCAAAGTTTCTAGATATTCTAAATGACTATTCCCTAGACCAGTTGGTCATGGAACCGACCAGAGGGACGGCAACCCTAGACTTAATCCTCAGTGGGGACCGGGACCTGGTGTGAGATGTAAGTGTTGTTGAACCGATTGGGAGCAGTGACCACAGTGCTATTAAATTAAACATACATGTAACTGGCCAATTGCCAAGAAAATCCAACACGGTCACATTTGACTTCAAAAGAGGAAACTTCACAAAAATGAGGGGATTGGTAAAAAGAAAGCTGAAAAACAAAGTCCAGAGGGTCACATCACTCGAAAATGCTTGGAAGTTGTTTAAAAACACTATATTAGAAGCTCAACTGGAGTGCATACCGCAGATCAGAAAAGGTACCGCCAGGGCCAAGAAGATGCCAGCACGGTTAACGAGCAAAGTCAAGGAAGCTCTTAGAGGCAAAAAGTCTTCCTTCAGAAAATGGAAGTCTTGTCCGAATGAAGAAAATAAAAAAGAACACAAACTCTGGCAAAAGAAATGCAAGAAGACAATAAGGGATGCTAAAAAAGAATTTGAGGAGCACATTGCTAAGAACATAAAAACCAACAACAAAAAATTCTATAAATACATTCAAAGCAAGAGACCATCTAGGGAGACAATTGGCCCCTTGGATGATAAGGGAGTCAAAGGTGTACTAAAGAACGATAAGGAGATTGCAGAGAAGCTAAATGAATTCTTTGCATCTGTCTTCACAGTGGAAGATATAGGGCAGATCCCTGAACCTGAACTAACATTTGCAGGAAGGGATTCTGAGGAACTGAGACAAATAGTGGTAACGAGAGAGGAAGTTCTAAGCTTAATGGACAATATAAAAACTGACAAATCACCGGGCCCGGGTGGCATCCACCCGAGAGTTCTCAAAGAACTCAAATGTGAAATTGCTGATCTGCTAACTAAAATATGTAACTTGTCCCTTGGGTCCTCCTCCGTGCCTGAGGACTGGAAAGTGGCAAATGTAACGCCAATCTTCAAAAAGGGATCCAGAGGGGATCCCGGAAATTACAGGCCAGTTAGCTTAACTTCTGTCCCTGGAAAACTGGTAGAAAGTATTATTAAAGCTAGATTAACTAAGCACATAGAAGAACAAGCCTTGCTGAAGCAGAGCCAGCATGGCTTCTGCAAGGGAAAGTCCTGTCTCAGTAACCTATTAGAATTCTTTGAGAGTGTCAACAAGCATATAGATAGAGGTGATCCAGTGGACATAGTGTACTTAGACTTTCAAAAAGTGTTTGACAAGGTACCTCACCAAAGGCTTCTGAGGAAGCTTAGCAGTCATGGAATAAGAGGAGAGGTCCTCTTGTGGATAAGGAATTGGTTAAGAAGCAGAAAGCAGAGAGTAGGAATAAACGGACAGTTCTCCCAATGGAGGGCTGTAGAAAGTGGAGTCCCTCAAGGATCGGTATTGGGACCTGTACTTTTCAACTTGTTCATTAATGACCTAGAATTAGGAGTGAGCAGTGAAGCGGCAAAGTTTGCTGATGACACTAAATTGTTCAGGGTTGTTAAAACAAAAAGGGATTGCGAAGAGCTCCAAAAAGACCTCTCCAAACTGAGTGAATGGGCGGAAAAATGGCAAATGCAATTCAATATAAACAAGTGTAAAATTATGCATATTGGAGCAAAAAATCTTAATTTCACATATACGCTCATGGGGTCTGAACTAGCGGTGACCGACCAGGAGAGAGACCTCGGGGTTGTAGTGGACAGCACGATGAAAATGTTGACCCAGTGTGCAGCAGCTGTGAAAAAGGCAAATTCCATGCTAGCGATAATTAGGAAAGGTATTGAAGATAAAACAGCCGATATCATAATGCCGTTGTATAAATCTATGGTGCGGCCGCATTTGGAATACTGTGTACAGTTCTGGTCGCCTCATCTCAAAAAGGATATTCTAGAGTTGGAAAAGGTTCAGAAGAGGGAAACCAGAATGATCAAGGGGATGGAGCGACTCCCTTACGAGGAAAGGTTGCAGCATTTGGGGCTTTTTAGTTTAGAGAAAAGGCGGGTCAGAGGAGACATGATAGAAGTGTATAAAATTATGCATGGCATTGAGAAAGTGGATAGAGAAAAGTTCTTCTCCCTCTCTCATAATACTAGAACTCGTGGACATTCAAAGAAGCTGAATGTTGGAAGATTCAGGACAGACAAAAGGAAGTACTTCTTTACTCAGCGCATAGTTAAACTATGGAATTTGCTCCCACAAGATGCAGTAATGGCCACCAGCTTGGATGGCTTTAAAAGAAGATTAGACAAATTCATGGAGGACAGGGCTATCATTGGCTACTAGCCATGATGGGTGTGCTCTGCCACCCTAGTCAGAGGCAGCATGCTTCTGAAAACCAGTTGCCAGAAGCCTCAGGAGGGGAGAGTGTTCTTGCACTCAGGTCCTACTTGCGGGCTTCCCCCAGGCACCTGGTTGGCCACTGTGAGAACAGGATGCTGGACTAGATGGGCCACTGGCCTGATCCAGCAGGCTCTTCTTATGTTCTTATGTTCAAGCCATGGGCCTATCATAATTAAAAGGTCTGTTTGATCCCTAGAACTTCTGCATAAAGCACAGAATGGAGTCCTTATTCAGGCACACCCTTGCTTTAAAATATGACAATATCATCTACTTAAAAGTAGGCACAGGCCTTTATGCAGCCTACCTGACATTTAGCAGAATTCAAGGAAGCTCCTGTGATCTAAAAACGCCTTGCAGATGGAGAAGCAGCAGGTGTAAGAACAGATAAAATAGCCCAAAAGACAGGAAAGTAGGTCAGACGTGACACCTATCATTTCGAGAGAATTCCACAGATGAGGAGGAGATATTGTGTCAGTTCGACATAAAAATAAATCTTCAGCTTTGCTAAACCTAATAAGTGTCTTGTTAAGGTTGGAGGCAGATTCTGCTAACTGCTGGGTTTTAATTTTTTTTTTAAAAAATGGGGAAATCACACCCATTGTGTGTAATCTTCAATCCACTTAGCTGCAAGTAAGCCCCTGTGAACTCAGTGGCACTTCTGTGCAGAATGTACAGAATAGTAATACCTCAGTTAAGCAATCTTCCAGGAATGAAGCTCCTTTTAAGGAAGATCTTTTTTTAAGGTGAAACTGAGCAGTTTTGCTTTGCTATGGATAAACTTTCAAGCCTATGGCTTTGCTTTAAGATGAAACTGACTAGCCTGTGTCTTTGCTTCACTATCAATACACTGACAAGACTAAGACTTTGCTTTGCTAGGGTGAAACTGACATGCTATGTGTTTGCTTTGCATTAAAGAGGTCTCTTGCTTTCTCCCAGGACTGGGAAGGGAAGGATCTAATACAATTCAGAGGAAGGGGGGAGGGAGAAGGTGCCAGGTAGGCACCCTTTAAAGCTCTTGTTGAAGCTGCCCCCACCATCTATGAGCGGGTGTAGGAACCTATCCCTATTCTTTCCATGTTATTCCTGTCTCTGGGACCGTTTCTGTTAAAGAAGTAATGTCCAGTAGCGGATGTACTATGTTAACTGAGATATTGCTGTACCACTGTACAGGATTCCACTGTCAGTCTGCAGTTTCTTGCTACACTCTGTGTTCAGATTTTAATGAAATTGTTAGCCTAAGATTGTTAGCCTAAGCATACTTCCTCTGAAGTCAATCTGGAATAGGTAGGATTTATTCCCAAATAAATATGCTTAGGTATTTCATATAAAAGGTATAAAGTTAAAATCTCAGTCTAACAATTTGATATAGACAGTTCTCATGCTAGTGTCTAGGAATGGGATATAAAACAGGTAGGTAGCAATTGATATTGGGCCACTTCTGTAGGTACAGACTGTGCATGCTTATGGTATATACAGGGCAGGGAACCTTTTTCAGACCAAGGGCATTTCCCTTCTGGGCAATCTTCCAGGGGCCATATGCAAAAAAAAAAAAAAAAATTGGGTAGAGAAACTGATGTAAACTTTTATACAAACGACTAGTTTCTACACAGGCTCACACACCTCCTTCTGCCCTCTACCCAGGCAAGCAAGAGACATTTTCAGAGTTCAAGGACACGTTTCCAGCTGGGCAAAAACCCTCAAACAGGGCACAAAGTACGGCTGGTGAGGGGTGTGTTCTGGAGAGAGGGGATGTTGCTGATGAGGAGGTCTAGTTTGGGAAGAGTCTCAAGAGGCCTTGAGGGCTGTATTTGGCCCCCAGCCTGAGATTTCCCATTACTGAGTTATACGTACCTCTTCATCAGCTGAAGCACTCTATGTTGCTCAAAAGTTTGCATGTGAGCAGGATTCCAGAAGAAGAAGTAGGTTCTATCATGTGACCTGTTTTGCATCTCAGATCAACAACAGGAGCCAAACATTACATAAAAATGTCAGGTTGCCAACTATCTGGCTTCTTGCTACAGATGACACTTCTGTTAAAGGGTCCAGTTCAAAAGTTGGTAGTCCATAGAGAAAAAAAGCAACTTGTTTCATTAGAATAATGATTCGAAGAAAATGAGAGCAATGCATTTCATCAGTCTAATTATAATGAAAGAAATGCAAACAGATCTGAACAAACCTTCATCTTTTTTTTCCCAGCAATGTCAATCATGACCACATCCGGTTGTTACATCCAGTTATATGGCCAAAAACTTTGTGGGATGAACACAGAAAAAGAAAGAGCAGAGAGAGAGAGAGAGAGAGAGAGAGAGAGAGAGAGAGAGAACAGATTCACACATTTTGTGACCAGATGGGCATTCTTTGCAGTAGACACCTGGATTTCCTATTTGTTAAGTAGCATCTCTTTAATGTTGCATGTTTACTGCTAACTGTACCTGTTGTAGGCGTGCCAAAGTTTTATTTGGAAACACGCAGTGGGAGACTTAATGACATTTTGAAATCATTGTCTTTCCACTAGCCAATCCTTCCATATGAGGGCTTCAAACCTCATTGAAAGCTGTTCTACATCAAGTCAGACGACAGGCCTCCATCTAGCTCAGTATTGTAATGTTTGCAGTGACTGGCAGTTTTTCTCCAAGGTGCCAGACAGGAGTCTTCCTCAGCCCTGTCTGAAGATACCAGAAATTTAGCCAGAGATTTCATTGTAACACTGAGCTGTGGCTCTCCCTCCTGAGAACCTCTTGAGAACTGTTTTCACACTGATTTTTGCCTGTTGAGGAACCCTTTGTCTTTTATTCTGAGATGAGTTCAGG
Source organism: Rhineura floridana (assembly GCF_030035675.1). NCBI lineage: Eukaryota > Metazoa > Chordata > Lepidosauria > Squamata > Rhineuridae > Rhineura > Rhineura floridana. The sequence goes on from NC_084488.1 coordinate 104,893,671, forward strand.
GGTGCATTCTCATAGGAAGATATAGCCACATGATATGTCTGATGGATCAGTAGTAATCATGTTTTGCTTTGGTACATGGATACATAAAGCTACCAGAGTTCCCTAAGAAGAGGGACTGATTGCTAAACCTCACTGGGAATTGTAGCTCTGTGAGGGGAATAGGGGTCTCCTAACAACTCTCAACACCTTTAACAAACTACAATTTGGTATTGTACTGGTTTAAATGTATGGTACAGATGGGGACCTCATACTGTTACCCCCCAAGTTGGTGAGGCTTATTTGATTTTGACATGAAACTGAGCCTTTAATGCCATTGGCCCAGTCCTGTGGAATGCTTTTCCAATAGAGATTTGGCAGGCATCTTCTACACTGACTTTTAAACATTTGCTGGGGGAAAAAACTTTGCTACCAGGCTTATGCAGACAATTAAGATAAACAGTTTCTGTAACAGTTAACTGGTGATCTGATTTAATTTTTAATGTGGTTTTTAGTGAGCGAGTGAACAAGTGTGTGTGTGTATTGCAAACCACGTTGACATTTTTATGAAACTATGGTATACCAGTATTTTTATAAATAAATAAATATTTGAGAAAAGGGCTCTTGATTTTTTAAATTCTTTTTTAGCTGGAAGATGCTATCATTCTGTCACGGTTAGTCTGGAGCTCTGATGGAAAACAGCATCTGCTGAGATTGAAACGGGGGCTGGGGAAGCAGACAAGCTGTTTCTGAAGGAGTGTTAACAATGCACATTAAACTCTATGTACAATACATTGAACATAAGAACATAGGAAGTTGATCCCAAGCCAGAAACGCAGTCCGTCTAGCTCACTGTTGTCTACCCTAATTGACAGCATCTCTCCAGAGTCTTTCCCAGACCTACCTGGAGATACCAGGGATTCAACTTGGGCCCTTTGCCTGCAAAGCATTTCCTGAGCTTCCCCTTACAAATGTATGTCATATTGCAATTGATTGATCCAACAGTCCTTTTTTCACTTGAGTCTCCATTACGCTGGATTCTCACATTGGAGCTGCAAGCACATATCAGGTTAGAGTGAGTACATAACACTGTGTTAATAACAATGCAAATATGCATATTTTCTTCAACAGTAAAGGTGAAAAGTCTCCATAGAAATTTTTGGAGTCCCAGAAAAAGTCTGGCTTAGGGTTCCAATATTACATCATTACCTTTTAACCCAACATAAATTACACAGTAAATACAGTCACACACATTAGGAAAATCAGAAATTAAACCTGAAGTACAGCCAACCAGCCAACTAACTGTAGCCTGCACAGCAGTGTTTCTATTCTTCTAGGGTTGTTTTCATCCTTTACTGTCAAGTACTTTAAGAAAAAGAAGAAAAAATAGACACTATGATTGTGTAGTGAGTGCTTTAGAAGAGTAAAGGGTAGCCATTTTTTCAGATCACTTTAACTTATCTCTTTATTTCACCCATTAGCAATAAGCACCCAAACCTGCTGTACTCATCATAGTAACTGCAGAATAATTCACTAATAGGCAAAAAATCTTGCCGTTTTAGAATGTACCTATAGTTAAACAATATTTCTATCAAACTTTAAAAAGCAGGGAAATTGGGCAGCTGTAGTGAATGCACCAGAGGAGAAGGAGACCTGACCTCCTCTCTGATATATTGTAGTACCCTACAAATTTGTGAAATGCAAACAAAATTTGTGTTGGTCTTTCATAGTCCAATCCACTTCCTGTGTAACTTGGAAGAATTTGGTCACATGTGCCTCTGAGCATACGGTGAGTGATGGCAACACCTGTCATCTCCGAAGATGGAGAATTACATTTTTGTATGTTTGTTGGTGTTCTTCTCACTTTGCTTCTTTTCTGTGTTATTACTGTTTCTACAGAGAATCTACCCTAGAAAATTATTTTTCTCTCATTATTCATCCTAGAAATCTGTGTCAAATTTATTTTTATTCATTTCAAAGCCTTTTTATTGGTCAATGTCAAATGATGGTGAACACATTATTTTGTTTTTCAAATGGGAGGTTATGGTCTATTTCTATTTTGGGCACATTAACAGTTGAATCTGAAACGGCAGTTTGATGTAAACTCAGACTGATTACAATATGTTGCTACTTAAGCAATGACTCATTGTTGGAAAAAACAAACTTGGCCTGCCCAAGATGCATGTTTTCAGCCTGCTATGCTTAAATTACTCCACTTAAGGAAAGGTGGGCATGGTCAATTAAAAACATAGAGCACACCTAGAATTTTGCTAGAATATATTTCAACTCCCACTGTTTTATCTTGTGTAAACTGAGACACTCCTCATGTCCATTGGAAACTATTCTGCAGAACAGTCAGTGCCATTATTGCACAATTGTTTTTGGAGCTTTTTTTTAGTGTTGCAAAGTGTTGCTGTACTTCACATATTCACAGAAATAGAAGCAAAAGAAAATGATTTAGTATAGGAAACTTCACTCCTGTGGCTGTATAAACAAACTCTTAAGTTCTTGCTGCAGACAAACAAACATGCTTCTTAATTGCTGGCTGGGTAGAGAACACAACTGAAACTGAAAAGCAGAGCAAACAAAAGTCCAAGGGGTGGAGTCTACCTGTAGCCCATATCATAAAGTTCTAGTATTTAACTGTTCAAGGGTCATGTTACTATGCAGGCTGGATTTTTTCAGGATCTCTTAAGTAACTATAAGATCATTGGGATCATGAAAAAAATCCACACTCAGTCAGGGAAAATCCTGGGTGAGCAGACTTTTGTGGGTTCTTCCAGAGTAGGCTTTTGTTGCGCACTTCCCTGCCTTATTCATTGAAATTTTCAGAGGGTCTTATTCTTAAATTGGTCCTGTTCTTAAAACAAGCTGTCATTCTTTAAATGGAGGTTGTCATTGTCTGTCATGTCACAAATTAAAAAGACAATTTCCTCCAAAAAAATCTGGGGTGGGGAAGTACAGCTGTAGGGGGGCAGTGCCCCCATTCCCCCTCTCCCAGTTACAGGACTGGTATGCACATGCACAATGCACTCAGAGGCACACAGCTCCCTCTGTCAGTATCAGCTGAGGAGGGGGTTTATTGTCACCTCTCTACTGATGAAATAACCAGTCTGATGACTTGGGGAGGAGTGCATTGCATCTCCATCAGAACACTGGGCTCTGCCTACCACAGTACTATGTCTCCTTTTTTTTTCATTCCTCCCCCCCCCCGCTGCCAGAATTGATGTGGCTTGTGCAGTGGGGAGAAACATTTGGGTGGATCAGGTCCCCAAACTGCAGGTTAGTCATCCAAGGCACGGGGGGTACTCTGTTAGGGATGTTGTGGACATTTGAAAGAGGAGCAAAAGCTAGCATCCCTGATTGCATGCTCACAAGCAGGATTTTGCTGATCAGGGCCTAGGGTGGCCATGCATCCTATTAAAAGAAGACATCCCTCTATCTGAAGGCATAATCTTATGTTCCTATAAATTCCCTGCAGTTCCTTCTCTTAGCAGCTCCCCAGTGCTACACAGAGGGAGCCAGTCCTAGATCTTCAGGTTCCCAGTAATGCTTGACTGTGCACCGGATTTAGCTGAATCCCAAACCAAATTGGGCAGATTCGGGGGCTTTACCTGAGTCAGGATACAGCCCTGGATCACCAGGGTTATCTGGGACTGTCAAGGGGCAGAATGTTGAGCAGCAAGGAGAAGCAGGCATTGAGCGAAAAAAATGTGATGCCATGCCGGAAGGAGAAGCAACCACAGAAAAGGCCTGAGTAAGAGGAACTGTTGTGACCCAGGTTGGGGAGGGGAGGCATCGACGAGGACGACACCGACATCAAGGACTGGAGAGGTGAGCTGGGGGGACTAGCAGAGAGGAGAGTTCACAGCATGCTCAGACCCCCATCACTGACAGCCCAACTCCCTCTGATCCTGACCCCCCTGTTGAAACGCAGCCTGAACTGTCAAAGCCTGCCCCGTTAGAGGCTGCTTCATTAGACGCGCGCCTCTTGCCCATGTCAGAGGCGACACCTGTTGGTCAGTAAGGCATGCTGTGAGACTCACAGACAGGGTTTTTTAGTGAGAGAGTGAAACCTGAAGCAGAAGGGTTAAGCTGGAAGAACAGAGCGCCAGGTTTGCCAAGGTCAGCAGCTGGCTGGCAAGCAGATAAGAAGGGATTCTTGCAAAAGCTCTGTGTGGGGGAAAAGTCGTCTGTGGAGAGAACTGTGTCTAATGTCTTTTGCTAAGTAAAGACTCTTACAAGAAACTTGCCTGGCCTGGCTTATTTCCTGTTCTATGCGACACTTGGATTTCTTCCTTGTATGATCTCTATACGCACGCGCCGACAGGGGTTATGGGCCCAGCTTATCATACAAGGTAACGGGTTCGAGAGTCGTTGACGTGACGTTGTTGCAGAGAGAAACGAAAGTGCAAGAAAGAGGCAAGTAAGAGTGGACAACATGGCTGTAATGGATGCCGATGGAGAGACTGAATGCTGTAAACTACTCCAGCTGGAAGTGGAGAATGAGAGCAGTTCTGATTAAAGAAGATTTGAATGATGTCGTGGAAAAAACCCCTCCGGCAGCTCCTTCAGCAGCGTGGTTGAAGAAAGATGAGAAATCGAAGGCTTTTATTACTCTGGGGCTGTCTGATTCTCAACTGTTGCTGGTGAGTAATGAGCCGACAGCTAATCAGATGTGGGAGAAGCTAAGAGCCGCTCATGTGCAGCAAACTGCAGGGAGCCGGCTGTGTTTAGCACGGAAACTTTATCAGATGCGTTTTACAGATGAAGTGACTATGACAGAGCATCTGGCTGAATTTCGTAGAATAAATGCTGAGCTGCAAGATAGAGGAGTGCATCATAGTGACATTCAGATGGTCTATATACTGTTATCTTCATTTGATCAAAAATGGGATGTCACGGTCTCGAGCCTGGAAAGTTTACCAGACGGAAACCTAAATTTGGACTTTGTGGAACAGAAACTTCAACAAGAATGGAATAGGCAACAAGAAAGTAAGAAAACTGAGTTGAAAGAGACTGTGGCTGTACAACAACAACAATATCAAAGAAACAGGCAAGAGAATAAAATATGTTATTTTTGTGGGTCCCGTGGACATATACAGAGACATTGTTTAAGTAAGAAGAGAAATAACAGGGACTTTGGAAGTCAGAGAACAAGCGTGAACTTTGTTACTAAGGAGGACAATAAACTAATTAACTCTAAGTGGCTTCTCGACAGCGGAGCGTCTAATTGCCTGATCACAGACTCTAGTTTATTTTACACTTCAAAGCCAGTGCAGGAGAAGCTTTATCTGGCTGACGGATCGACTCAGGACGCAATTGCAAGAGGCACGCTCAGGTTAAGTAATTTGGGAACTATATTGACAGATGTGTTATTGGTTTCTGGTTTAAAATATAACATTCTATCAGTAAGAAAATTGGCTCAAATAGGTTGTAAGATTACATTTGAAGGGGATAGATGTTTTGTGAGAAAGGATGGTGAAATATGTATGCAAGGGAAATTACAGAACCAAATGTTTATGGTTGAGTGCACTCTTGATAAACCCACGTGTGCCTGGATAGGAGTTAATAAAAATAAACATGAAAATTGTTTACATGAATGGCACAGAAGATTGGGACACGCACATTTTGAAAAAGTGAAAAATACTCCAAAGCATAGTCAAGATTTGGAATTAACACATTGTGAGCATGTGGATGAATGTGAGGTATGCTATAAAACAAAAATGACTGTGACTCCGGTAAATAAGAGCTGTGAAAGCACGACCACTAAACCCTATCAGCTCATACATGTGGATTTGGCTGGACCTTTCCAGTGCTCAGAAGGTGGAGCAAGGTTTTATTTAGTGATTGTGGATGATTTTTCCAGATTTACACATGTATTCTTATTGAAAAAGAAAAGTGAAGCAGAAGAGAAATTAAAGGCATTTATACAGAGGACAGAGACACAATATGGGGTTGTTATCAAAAATATCAAATCAGATCAAGGTGGGGAATTTACCAGTAATTCATTTAAAACATATTTGGAAAAGAAGGGAATAATACAGAGTCTCACTGCTCCCTTCAGCCCATCCTCCAACGGAACTGCAGAGAGGAGGAACCGGTCATTGCAGGATTCAATGAGAGCCATGCTAGCAGATGCTGATATGAATAACACTTATTGGGGTGAATGTATTCTGTACACTACATACATTCAGAACCGTCTTGTGCACAGAGTAATAGGCATGTCTCCCTATGAGAAGTTGACTGGAAGAAAGCCCAGGGTGAAACACATAGAGTGTTTTGGGGCAAAATGCTGGGTACATGTTGCAAAACAGAAAAGGCATGGTAAATTAGGCTCAAGAGCTCAGGCAGGACGCGTTTTGGGATTTCAGAATTCATATTATAGAGTTCGGTTGCCTGAGAAACAACAATTAGTGTTAAGCAGAAGCATAAAGGTGATAGATAAACCTTGGAGAGACAGTCAAACAGTGATACTTGAGGGTGCAAGCAAGCAGGAAGCAGCAGATGTTCCTTTTGGGCAGCAAATTCCATTAAGAACTGCATTGACTGATCTAATACACAGTGGCAAACGTACTGTGAAAAGGCTGAGAAGTGAAGACATGGCAATGCAAGATACAGAAGTGCCAGGTACTAGTGCAGGTCCAAGTAAAATTGAGAGTGAGGAAGAAATGGAAATAAATAATGTTAGAAGATCAGAAAGAAAAACAAAAGGACAACCACTTCAGAGATTCACATTTAATGTTACACATAAGAATGATGAGACAGATGAATATCCTGTAGAATGGGAAAAAGAAGGACCAATAGATAAAGAAACAATGGATCTCATGTGGAAATTTTGTATTGAGGAATGAAATATAAATGTGTTATCAAATAAAAGTGAACAAAAATGACTCTGTAAAACCTGTGTGAATAAAGAAATAAAGAAACAAAAACTGAACTGAAAATGTAAATAGAAACTGTGAGGAAACAAACCATGTACTGATATGTGTTGTAATGAAAAGTTAAGAGTGTATAAATGAACAATGAAGTTTTGTAATCTGTGAGTCTCAGGTGGGGGCTGTTGGTCAGTGAGGCATGCTGTGAGACTCACAGACAGGGTTTTTTAGTGAGAGAGTGAAACCTGAAGCAGAAGGGTTAAGCTGGAAGAACAGAGCGCCAGGTTTGCCAAGGTCAGCAGCTGGCTGGCAAGCAGATAAGAAGGGATTCTTGCAAAAGCTCTGTGTGGGGGAAAAGTCGTCTGTGGAGAGAACTGTGTCTAATGTCTTTTGCTAAGTAAAGACTCTTACAAGAAACTTGCCTGGCCTGGCTTATTTCCTGTTCTATGCGACACTTGGATTTCCTCCTTGTATGATCTCTATACGCACGCGCCGACAACACCTGGTCCACCTGTCATTCCCCATCCAGGCACCCCGCAGTTTCCCATGCTCAAGCACACAGTCAGCCCCCACCATTCAGAAGGAGAAGTGGAAATCCAACCCTCATTGCCCTGCACTCGTAGGCGTCAGAGGCAGGAGATTCAACAGAAAGACCTGAGGAGGAGCCTTCGTTTATGGGTGAAAACCCATCCTACTTAAGTGGACTCGGGGGAGGGGATATTTGCTGAGTCAGCGTCTGAGAGCTGCAAAGACATGTTTAGTCAGTGTCAGTCAGGGCAAAAGTTCCTAGATAGGGTAGATAGATTGATGAGTAGCAAAGCTTTTGATGTATCTATTACTTTAATAAAAAGAGAAAAACTCACAGAACTGAGTGAGACTGGGTCCTTCAGCTTCGGGTAGGACAGGACCCTACCATGCCGATTACATTTTCCCAGGAGAAGGTAAGGAAGGTGGTTGGCTTTGGATGCAGGGCGCCGTGTGCTGGCAATACCCTTCCTGCCTAGCCTAGCCTTTTTCCCACTCTACGCCACCTGACTCGCCTTCCTGTCCGACGCCCCAACCCCCGAAGCAGCTGTTGCATGGAGGATTAGATCCTGCAGGGTGCAGGGTGCTCATTTGCAGCACTTATGAAGCAGCACCTTGCAGGATTGATGCCTCTGCTCAACAACTGTTGAGCAGAGGATTTGATCCTGCAGGGTGCTCCTTCACAAGTGTGCCTTACTCGCAGGAAAGCCACTTACAAAGGAGCACCCCGGAGAATTGGCGTCTCCTGTTCTCAGTCAGGGGGGAAGGAGACACAACATCTCCTTCCCTCTCCCAACTGTATGTTTAATTGGATTTCTTTAAAAATCCTAATTAGCCCCTGCCCCTAAGTCATTTGGGACCAGTTCCGGGGTAGGCTGGCAGGTTCCCGGGTTGGCCCAGGACAGGGAGGCCTGATCTGGGGGTGGATCGGGAAAGCTGCCCACTTGATACCTGCTGAAACACTAATGTCCTGTCACTCTGATGAAACTGACAGTCCCAAGAGTTCCCCCGATCATGTGGTTACTTCTCATGCCCAGGTCAGTGGCATGGAGCTGGCGTTGAAGGTAACTAAAAATTCCAAACAACCCACACAGTTGCTATTTTTAAATGCTAAACCTCCAGCGAGATCTTAACCACAACAGGGCAAATAAATCTGGAATATTAAACAGACCAGAGAACAAGCCTGGTGGCAACGAGCAGCAGAAGAAAGATGTGTGTGAGTGGTGGGTTTGTTGTTGTTTTTACAGGCACAGAGTCTGAATTATTTACACCGTCCACAGCCCCTGGTTGTCTCACAGTGATGTTGATAACATAACATTGTTTCAGTAATAACCGTTTTTATGTGGGCAGCTGGAAGGCACGCAGCAGCAGATATTACCAAGAGATCTGAGCACTGTAGACTAAACTTGCTCAGAAGCATTCTTCAACTCATTACAAGCAGAGGGAAGGTTTATTCAGGACAAGCAGGTTTATATGGTTTAAATCCACAGCTCCCAAACTTTTTGTCCCCATGGACCATTTGAAAATTGCTGAGGGTCTTCGTGGACCACTTAAGTTTTTTTCTGCCTGTTGCAGCAGTTGTAATGTGCTGTGTAAGATGCGGTATGGTCTTTAATTGTATTTTTATAGACACAACACAGACCACCTGAATGAAGCTCACAGACCACTGGCGGTCTGTGGACTACAGTGTGGAAACTCTTGGCTTAAATGGTTCAATACCTGTAGAACTTGCAGCAAACACACCCACACTATAGATTTAAAGCACATGGCTTCCCCCCCAAGAATCCTGGGAACTGCAGTTTGTTAAGGGTGCTGGGAATTGTAGCGCTGTGCGGGGTAAACTAGTTCCCATGATTCTTTGGGGTAAACCATGTGCTTTAAATGTGCACTAAATGTGCTTTAAATTTATGGTGTGGGTGTGACCGTGTTGCAAAGTGGAGTGCTTCTCCTGTTCAGTGTTCTAAGCTGCCAGACATGCCCTCTTCCAGGATACTCTATTCCATTTCCCCTCCCCCACTTTCAAACTTCCCAACAGACTCTCCAGATTATCAACATTTTGTGGCCTCTAAGCATGCTGAGTCCTCATTGGGCTGTTTGAGAGGTGCCCCCCTTTAAGATTTTTTCCCCCTAATTTTTTTTTAACTTCTGCAACTATGGGATTCCCCTCAACCTGCTGATACTTCCCTCTGGTCCGTTTTGGGATATAATTTTGTTGGCACTCACCAAGTGAGTTTGTTATTAGAAGGAACAATGTTATCCGATTTTTTTCTAGTAGAGATTTTCAAGTTGTGTTCCAGGCAGGGAATCCTGGGAATTCTCAGGAGCTTTTCAGGGGTTCCTCATTTAGAAGATCAATAACAGCAGATAAACTTCCCAAAAAGACAGATTGCTTGCCCATAATTAGCAATCTCCCATGATGTGTATCTACAGGGAGTTTGGGAGCATGCTAGGAGGCACTCTCCCTTCTTTTGGTTCAACCATGAATCCCAAAGGGTCTAGCCAATAATCTGCACAAGCCTGCTCTGAAATTTTGAATCCACAGTGTTCTGTGACAGACATGGGGATTTCTTAGCAGGTAAGTCAAATGTTTCAAAGACACCATTCTAGAGAACTGCATGCACCTCAAGAGGTGTATTTTGTGCAAGCAGGCGGTTACAGTGAGTTGTATCTAACTACGTTGTACGAGCAGATCCACTTAAATTAATGAAACAAAGTTAGTTATATCTATTCAGTTCAGTGGGTCTACTCTGAGTTGGTCTAGCATTGGATGCAACCCATAGTGATTTCTTCCAGATAGGTGTATCACATATATCACAGGATAACAGAAAATACCAGTAGGACCTACAACAAAATGTTGCAGCATGGTGTGCTGCTGTTCAGGTTTCCAGCCATTCTATCCCACCCCATCCCCCAGTTTTCTGATTTTTCCCTAACAGTCATTCAACATCCCATGGCCACTACGCACACTGTCCTCATTGGGCTGTCTCCCTCCTCCCTTAAGCTTCCCCCTCCCCAAAATATATTTGTATACCTCAAAACTTACAGGTCCCCAAAGACAGCTGATACCCTCCCCCTTGTGCATGAGTAGTGCAATGGCACTCACCACCTGAACATCAGAAGTAGGGGGAATGATGACACCATGAAAACCAAGAAACTCAGACATCAAAAGCCAAAATGATGCTACTTTTGAACAGGCATGCACCATGCTATAGATTGTTCAGGATTTGCCTAGCTTTCTAGCTACCTAAACTAAAATCCAGATGGTGGGGGGAAGAGAGAGTATATCATGCCTAAAGTCTGTCCACCCCTGTTTTAAGGGATATGAAATTTTGAACAGCTGGCCAAATTTGGCACCCCTCACATTGCCCTCTCTCCCAATTAGGGCAGTAATGGGGAACCTGGTGTCTTCCAAAGGATGTTGGACTCCAATTCCCATCATTTCTGATCATTGGTCATGCCATTTGGGGCTCATGGGAGATGGACTCCAGTAACATCTGGAGGGCCACTGATTTCCCCATCCCTATATTAGAGAATTCCACTGAAAATGTTAAGAGGATATTGTTAAATCTATCTTAAGGTTACTTAGAATCTCTGCAGGATGACCTGACCTGGTATCAAATCTGTAAGTATGACTGTTTTGTACTTACCAATAAACACACACACAGAGAGAGAGTCCTCTGGTGCCTTAAAGACTAACAGATTTATTGTGACATGGCCTTTTACAGATTAGAGATACATACTCTTCATTTAATGAGTCTCTAGCTACAGTAGCAGCATGATCTGTACCCTGATAAATACCAATATATTATAAAAAAAAACCTTTTCATTGCCAAAGTGAGGGTCTTCTTTTAAGAGCACTGATCCTAACATCTAATTGGATGTGGAGACAGATAGTAGTAGTACCCCATATAAACTTTTTAAACCTCATTGTTTTGAATTACAATCTCTGAGACAGGCTTAAAGCAAAAGGGTAGGCTTTTATTAAAAAAATAAAACAACCATATGCAAGGTCAGTTCCCCAGAACACATCCAGGAAGTATCCAAGAGGGACTGCCCTGAGGCACTGTTTGCCTGGGGGTTTTATACATTTCAGGACAAAGACTTTAGTATCTACCAATTAGGATTTAACACATCAGAACGACACACATTACAGTATTACACAGGCATTTGCACAGGCATTGCATAGGTACTGTACTTCTCTGCATCGTGTTGTAGTGAATTTGGCAATGTTCAGTACTTCACATGAAAGTACATTTTCACAGTGAGCTAAGCACTCCAGCTAATGCGCTAAGCATCTTTGCTATTCTGCAATTCTTTCTATGTCTTAGAGGTACTGAGATATTCAGCACAGTGTTATCAATTGTTTTGAGTACAAGTAGTTCCAAACAACCAGCATAGTCAGGGAGACAGCTGCAAGAAGAAAAAGGGTTCCGGTTGACTACTAAACTTATTAGATGTTAAACTAAACTATTAAAATGTTATAAACCTTTATAAAAGAATGTTTTTGCTTATTGATTATGTATATTGAGTTCCCCATTAGCTATACATGTATGTATATATAAAATTCCCCATTATCTGTCTCTCTTCTGATTGGGCACAGCCAAATTATTAATGTAAGCACTGTGCTAGATATAGGTATTCTGGATGAACTCACCAGCTACATGAAATATGAAGTCATGGAGTTGGAGGGAACCTTGTATATGCCACCTAGTCTACTCCCAGCTTGATGCAAGAAATCCAGTGCCTCCTATGTAAGCCTGTTCAGCCTCTACTTGAAAGTCTCCAGCATGGGAGAGCACAACATCCCTCTGGGCCAAAACTCCCCAAGCTGATGCTCTCCTGTTGTTGCAGACCATAACTTCCATCATCCCTGGCCATTGGCCATGATGGCTGGGGCTGGTGAGAGTTGTAGTCCAAAATATCTGGAGGGCAGCAGCTTGAGGAAAGCTACTCTAGGTCCTTGGGCCTGTTTTCAAACATAATCTAGGAACATAAGAAGAGCTTGCTGGATCAGGCCAAAGGCCCATCAAGACCAGCATCCTATTCTCACAGTGGCCAACCAGATGCTACAATGTGTAGCCTGCAAACAGGAGCTGAGCACAGTAGTGCTCTCCCGGGATGTGATTCCCCGCAACTGGTATTTAGAAGCATACTGCCCCACAGTGGAGGTTGATGGAATATAGCCACCATGGCTAGTGTTAACAATATGAAAGAACCACAAGATATAGCCTGAACGGGATGTGAGTCCTGGGAGGAACGAGTAAGCAGTTAAGAGCAAGGCCCACTGTTTGTGGCTCAAGGACTGAGAGAGCTTTGTAAAACCTTTATTCCATTAAAGCGTAAAAGTTTGTTGTCATTGATACCTTCTTCTCCCCTGTAAAGCAATGGAAGGAGGAACAGGAAAATTTCTCAAGGGAAAAAAAAGGAAAATAATGTCTGTATAGTTTGTCTCATATCTCAGGTTCTGCACAAGCTAGAAACTTACTCTTTTTCAAATGAATTTGGGGATTATGGTTCACCTTGCCCTCCCGCCCCCCCTGCAGATGGCAAGTAGGTTTTAAGCATGCACTGACTGTGCTGTGCTTTTAGAGCTTGCTAAAACCCAAATTCTTTGTCCAAGCATTCCCAGAACATTAGTACCGAAATGACTCAGACTATTTATTACAAGGATATTGTTGTTTTATAGATATTGCATTATTCCAAATTTTATATCATTGTTTATATCACTTTTATTGTTCGTTATGCTATGTTTTGTCCACCGCCTGGAAAACTTTATGATATAGATGATTTCAAATAAACTAACAGATCACTTTTCTCAATAAATTAGCTTAATTTGCCTAGCTATATGAGCTGTATTAATGTGGATTAATCAAGGCTGGTGTCAGAGGGTGGCCAGGTTGGGCCCTGGCCAAGGGCCCCTGAAGGGCCCCTCCTTAGTGTGGGAGGGTGGTGCTTCCATTCCGCAATCCACGGCAGCGGCAGCTCCCAACCCTGCCACAGATCGTGGAGAGGGAGCTACCAGGCAGACACACCCCAGTACAGTCAGAGCAGGCTTTAATAAGGCCTTATACACGCCCCACCTACGTCTCCCATCCCTGTGAATGACATGTATGCTGCTCACACATGTCTACCATCAACCAAGATGGTGGTGGTGGCTTTCTTAAGGAGCTGATGCCCCCACCACCATCTTGGTTGATGGCAGGCATGCATGCACAGTGTGCACATTATTCACAGGGATGGGAGAGGTAGGTGGGACATGCAGGTGGGCTTATTAGCCCTGCACTGCCTGTATGGGGGGGCTTGAGCTATAGCACTGCGGGCCCGGGACAGGCTGGTGCCCAAGGGCTCAGTCATACCTGGCCAGACCTGAGATTAATTATCACTCTCCATCATCATCACCTCCATCCACCACATGGGTAAAATGCATCTTATATTCAAATAGAAAGTTGTTAAACTTGTTAGTTCAGTCCAGTCCTGAAACCAGCTAACACCTTCTTGAAAAAAACAAAGGCCTCGCATCACATTTGTTTTTCTAATATTTCACAACCATTCATTTTATTTGCTCAATATTCCCTTTAGAAAGAATTATGCTGGGGGGGGGGGTGTTTGTCTCATGGCACTTCTTTGCAGACTAATAATAATAATACTGTTTCATAATACTCTTTCTCTACTGATGGTTGTTCTTCGGCAACATTTATTGCTGTCGTGCACATTTGTTTAATGAGTCTGTTGATATTTGGGAAGGAGAGGAGTTGAGGAATACAATAACAAATCTTGGCTTTTAATATAAAAGGCAATTAAAGATTCATTGGTGGAGAACCAGATTGCTCAGGGGATTAACATAACTGATATTGCCTTTCATTTTGGGAGCACTGACTCTAGACTGACCTGAACTAAGAGAAGGCAGAGCTTTTCAATTTTAGTGGACAGCTACCTTGAGATAAGACCAGATTAAGACATACTGAGGCCCTAAATAATGACAGGCTTAAGAGATCCCACAGCATTACCAATATAAAAGTATTCTTCTGACAAAAGGACAATAAAATAGAAATCACGTCTTATAATCGCATATATCAGTACATAGGCAACAGTGCAACTAAAAACCAACAGTCTAACTCAGGTTTGGTTTGGTTTAGTTTGTTTGTTTGTATTTTGAGGCTCCTCATCATTTGGAGCCCTAAACTGTAGCTTACTTAGCTTGTGCACAAATCTGGCACTGCCTTGAGCTTTCTATGTCATAATTAGCTCATTATAGCTCAGTGTCTAATAACCTACTGGTTACAAGGTGGGAGAAAATGTAATTAGACTGCCATCTTTTCAATTGGTCACATTAGCTGTGTCACAGCACTGAAGGTCCAGGTTCACTCTCTGGTATCTCTGGGTAGGGCTGGGAAAGACATCTGTCTGAAGCCCTGGAGAGTTGCTGCCTGGAATGGTAGACCAGGAATGGGGAGTCTTTTTCAGCTCAAGGGCTGCATTCCCTTCTAGGTGACATTCCAGGGGGCCGCATGCCAGCAGGGGGAGAGGCCAGAAGCAAAAGGGGGTGTTGCAACAAATATTAATTTACTCACTCATCCCTCTCTATTCTCCCTCCAGGCAAGCAAGAAGCATTATCGGAGGATCCATTCTAGCCTGGCAAAAACATTCAAGGAGGGTGCAAAGCAGGGCCAATGAATGGAAGGCCCCTAGGGCCAGACAGAGAGGCCTGAAGGGCCATATTCAGCCCCTGGTCTGAGGTTCTGCATTCCTGGTGTAGAATCATCTCACTGTTTCCTGCAAGTGAAATTACATAACTTACTTAAGTTACATAATTAATTATAGCAGCTACGTTGTCATTACGATATTCCACTCCATTCACTCCAGGGCAAGGAAAAAACAATGCAAATGGGGAAAAACAATCAATTATGTATCATTTGCAGACTGAAAGCAACAACAACAGTGAATACCAGTTCTATTTGCTGGATTGATTTCTGTTCCGGACATGGGATAAATAAGCTACCATTGTCAATTTCCAGTCTTGTTTCCATTTTTGTTACAATTCTCTGACATCCTGAGCGGTGATTTAAATTCTTTCAGAGATCTTCCTTCCCATCTGATTAGTCTTGTAGTGCAATCCTATGCATGTTTCATAGAATTTCATAGAACAGTATAGTTGGAAGGGGCCTATAAGGCCATCAAGTCCAACCCCCTGCGCAATGCAGGAATCCAAATCAAAGCATCCCTGACAGATGGCTGTCCAGCTGCCTCTTGAATGCCTCCAGTGTCGGAGAGCCCACTACCTCTCTAGGTAATTGATTCCATTGTTGTATGGCTCTAACAGTTAGGATGTTTTTCCTGATATCCAGTGGAAATCTGGCTCCCTGCAACTTGAGCCCATTATTCTGTGTCCTGCACTCTGGGACGACTGAGAAGAGATCCCGTCCCTCCTCTGTGTGACAACCTTTCATGTACTTGAAGAGTGCTATCATATCTCTCCTCAGTCTTCTCTTCTCCAGGCTAAACATGCCCAGTTCTTTCAGTCTCTCCTCACAGGGCTTGGTTTCTAGTCCCCTGATCATCCTTGTTGCCCTCCTCTGAACCTGTTCCAGTTTGTCTGCATGCTTCTAAAAGTGCGGAGACAAGACCTGGATGCAGTATTCAAGATGAGGCCTAACCAGTGCTGAATAGAGGGGAACTAATACTTCACACGATTTGGAAACTAAACTTTTGTTCATGCAGCCTAATATAGCATTTGCCTTTTTTGCAGCCACATCACACTGTTGGTTCATATTCAGCTTGTGATCAACGACAATTCCAAGATCCTTCTCACATGTCATATTGCTGACCCAAGTATCCCTCATCTTATAACTGTGTATTTCGTTTCTTTTTCCTAAGTGTAGAACTTTGCATTTATCCCTGTTGAATTTCATTCTCCAGCCTATCAAGGTCCCTTTGAATTTTGTTTCTATCTTCCATGGTATTACCTATGCCCCCCAATTTTATATCATCTGCAAATTTGATAATCATGCTCTGTACCTCCTCATCCAAGTCGTTAATAAAAATGTTGATGAGCACTGGGCCCAGGACCAAGCCCTGTGGTGCCCCACTTGTTACTTCTGCCTGGTTTGAGAAGAAACCCTTGATAAGCACTCTGAGTACGATTCTGGAACCAACAATGGATCCACCTGATAGTTGTTCCATCCATCCCACATTTAGCTAGCTTGCTAATCAGAATATCATGGGGCACTTTGTCAAAAGCTTTACTGAAGTCGAGGTATATTATGTCCACAGCATTCCCACAGTCTACAAGGGAGGTTACCCAGTCAAAAAATGAGATAAGATTAGTTTGGCAGGATTTGTTCTTGATAAATCCATGTTGGCTCCTAGTAATCACTGCATTGCTTTCAAGGTGCTTACAGATTGACTGCTTTATAATCTGCTCCAGAGTTTTTCCAGGGATTGATGTTAGGCTGACTGGTCTGTAGTTCTCCAGTTCCTCCATTTTCCCTTTTTTGAAGATAGGGACAACATTAGCTCTCCTCCAGTCATCCGACACTTCACCGGTCCTCCTGATTTTGCAAAGATAATAGACAGCGGTTCTGAGAGTTCTTCAGCCAGTTCCTTCAATACTCTAGGATGCAGTTTATCGGGCCCTGCCAATTTGAACTCATTCAAAGTGATTAAGTATTCCTTGACCATTTGTCTATCAATCTCAAGGTCCAATCCTGACCCTTCTACTTCATGTTTCCCGGGAGGGTCACAGATCCTTTTTTGGGAGAAGACTGAGCCAAAGTAGGAACTGAGCACTTCTGCCTTTTCTTTGTCATCTGTTATCATTTTGCCATCCTCGTTGAGTAGCTGTGCCACCATTTCTTTTCTCTGTCTTTTACTATGGACAAACCTGAAGAAAGCTTTTTTGTTGCTTTTAGCATCCCTTGCTAGCCTCAGCTCATTCTCAGCTTTAGCCTTCCTGACACCATCCTGGCAATTCCGTGATACCTGCCTGTACTCTTCCTTTGTGGCCTGGCCTTCTTTCCACTTCCTGTATGTGTCCTCTTTTGTTTTCAGGTCATCTCTAAGCTTTTTGTGAAGCCACATTGGCTCCTTCTGCTGTTTCCCCCCTTTTTTCCTTGTTGGAATTGCTTCCCATTGCACTTTTAGAATTTCCTTTTTTAGAAACTCCCACCCATCTTGGACTCCTTTTCTCATTGGGGTTGCTTGCCATGGAACCGTACTTACAATTGTTCTGAGTTTATTAAAATCAGCTTTCCTGAAGTCCAGGGTGTGCATATGGCTATTCTCAGCTTTTGCTTCTGTCAAAATCAAGAATTCAAGTATGGTGTGGTCACTTTCCCCCAGAGTTCCCGTAACTGCCAGTTCATCCACCAAATCATCTCTATTGGTTAGAATCAAGTCCGGGACAGCTGATCCTCTGTAGGAGGAAGTTATCTGCAACGCAAGTCAGAAATTTCTTGGAGGGGCCGTGTTTGGCAGAATTTGTCTCCCAACAGATATCAGGATAATTGAAATCCCCCATTAGTGTTGATTCAGAAGTAACTCCCGTTGACTTGGTTGGGGCTTTCTCCCAGGTAAATATGCATCAGAATGGAGCCTAGGCTCTGAATAAACATGCATAGGAATGGACTGTTAATTTACTGAAGTCTTAGTCTAGTGAAACCACTCTAGCATTCCTGATGAAACCAGTCTGGTTCTACGTGAATGGAGTGGGAATGGGATAGGAGATCAGGACACATACAATAGGCCAGGGCAGGCAGATTTATTTAAGTCATATAGATCATACCATGCCAGGAAGGCAGAATGGCTCTTAGCAAGCTTGGTTCTAGAGGGCTGCATTTATTGCCAAGCATCTGGCATTACAAGCCTGAAAGCCAAGGGCAACTCCACCCACACACCCAAACTAATGTGTCTGGAAAGATATTTATTAGTTTCATCTTTGCACTCACATGCCTCAAAGCACATAATAAAAACAAAATTACAAAAACATTAAAATCAGATAAAAACAGTAGTACACAAAAACTAAAATGCTCATCCAACAATATATTTAAAATTTAAGTAGGAACTCACCCTACTTAAAGGGTGAGTACAACAAAGGCCACTGACATATCAAACTACCCTCCTAATTAAAATCTGTAAGCCTAGGTAAATAACAAAAAAAATTGCCTGGTGCCTAATAACAGAGAGCGATGAGTATTCCACAAACGGAACCATCACTGAAAAGGCCTGTTCTCATGTTGTCACCCTCTGCACCTCTCTTGGACAGGGCACACAAAGAAGGGCCTCCAATTATGAATGCAGTAAATCTTACTTCTATGATGCAAGGAAAAGAAGATTGACAATAACACCTTTTATTAAAGAATGGATTGATAAAGTGTAGGTGTTTGTCACAATGGTCAAACTAACACATTGCATTAGACTAAAAGATGGAGACAGATAATGACATATTGGAATAAGTATATTGAATATTGTGAGAAATATTGGTTACCTCCAAATGTACATTGTGTACAATGTTTTGTTAATCTAGTTCAGAATGGTAATAAAGTATTACAATAAGTCAGGTTAGTTGTTGTAAGCAGTTTTAGTAGCTGGAGTACTTTTTAACAGCAGGTTTCTGCATTAATCAAGACTGCTGTATGATTTAGCCTCATGAATTTCTCATTGTAAGCCTTTGTATAATCAGGTAAGACTTATCAGTATGACATTATGCTATTGCATAATTTTTTATGTGGCATGGATTGCTCACAACAGAAGACATGCTTTGGAAACTTTTTTGGAAAGGGAGCAGAATCTGGAATCATAGGCCTATCCCACTTTTTGTTTGTTGGTCATGCTTGAGTGTGACTTAACCTGGGGAACAGGTTCCCATACACATAATAATAATAATAATAATAATAATAATAATAATAATAATAATAATAAAATTTTATTTGTGAGTCGCCTATCTGGCCGAATTAACGGCCACTCTAGGCGACGTACATGTACATGATAAAATACAATAAAAACCAATGAAAACCACCAACAATAATTAATATACCAATATTAAAAGCAACCCACCCCAGAGATCCCATAGGCCTGCCTGAACAGCCAGGTCTTCAAGGCCCGACGGAAACCTATCAAGGAAGGGGCATGGCGAAGGTCAAAAGGAAGGGAATTCCAGAGGGTGGGGGCCACAATCGAAAATGCCCGCTCTCTGGTCCACACCAGCCTCGCTATCTTAACTGGTGGGACCGAGAAAAGGTCTTGTGTGGCTGATCTCGTCAGGCGGCATAATTGGTGATGCTGGAGGCGCTCCTTCAGATAAACTGGGCCGAAACCGTATAGGGCTTTGAAGGTCAATACCAACACCTTGAATTGGGCCCAGTAAACAACTAGTAGCCAGTGTAGATCTACTAACACCGGAGTGATATGATCACGTTGACGGCTGTTCTTAATCAAGCGTGCCGCCGCATTCTGTATCAGTTGTAATTTCCGGACCGTTTTCAAGGGTAACCCCACGTAGAGCGCATTACAGTAGTCTAAGCGAGAGGAGACCAGGGCATGTATCACCCGTGGGAGCAGATGGGCAGGAAGGTAGGGTTGCAGTCTCCTTATCAGATGTAATTGATACCAAGCTGCCCGGCTCACTGCCGAGATCTGAGCCTCCATGGACAGCTGGGAGTCAAGAATGACCCCGAGGCTGCGGACCTGGTCTTTTAGGGGCAATTTTACCCCATTCAACACCAGGTCTATGTCCCCCAGCCTGCCCCTGTCTCCCACGAGCAACACCTCGGTTGTCGGGATTTAGCTTCAGCCTATTCCTTCCCATCCATCCACTTACGGATTCCAGGCACTTGGAAATGGTGTCCACAGCCAACTCTGGTGAGGACTTAAATGAGAGATAGAGCTGAGTGTCATCCGCATATTGGTGACACCGCAGCCCGAATCTCCTGATGATGGCCCCCAGCGGCTTTACATAGATGTTGAATAGCATGGGGGAGAGGATAGAACCCTGTGGCACTCCACAATTGAGAGGCCAAGGGTCTGAAACCTCATCCCCTAATGCCACCCGTTGGTGCTTGTCTGAGAGATAGGAACGGAACCACCGTAAAACAGTGCCCCCTATTCCTAATCCCTCCAGGCGATCTAAAAGGATACCGTGGTCAACGGTATCGAAAGCCGCTGAGAGACATACACACAATGCAGAACTCATCTATAAATGTAGAATAAGGTGACAGAATCCTAAGGTGGTAGGATGGAGTGTGCCACTTCAGATTGCAGGCATGCCTTTTGCATTATTATTAACACTTATAAAGCCCTCCTACATGAAAACTGTCTATAAATATATTTTTTAAAAGTAGTACATTAGGGAAAGATATTCCAGCCTTATCTGCTTCCTATGCATACTAGCTTTCTACTTGCAGTGAGGTTTTGTTTGTAGGGTATTTAAACATGGCATCTCTCACCTGCAGTCTGAAACCCATTCTGCCACCTCAGTCTGCTGCATGCATAGAACAAGCCTAAGAAACGCTAGTGCAGGAGGGAAAAGGTGAGGTTTAGTCAGACAATCTGTTTATTGAGCATTCATCCTCATTTGTTTGCACAGAGTTTGTGGGGAGATGTATTTATTTATTTATTTATTTTATTTAAACAATTTATATCCCGCCCTAGTTCATAGAATTCAGGGTGGCGAACAAATAAGACAAGTCTAATACAATCCAATATAAAATTAAATAAAAATAAAACAATTCAAATATTAACTTTAAAAGCTTGACGAAACAAAAATGTTTTTAACTGACGGCGAAAATCCATGAGTGAAGGAGAACATCGGATCTCTGGTGGCAGGTTATTCCATAAGATGGGAGCTATGGTCGAGAAGGCTTTGTTCCTAGTATTGGAACGGCGAATTAAAAAGGTAGAGGGAATAATAAGAGAGTGTTCGAAGAATACTCTTGTCGGTCGCTGAGATTTATACTCCAGAATACGGTTTGATAGATATGTTGGAGCTAATCCATGTAAAGCCTTGAAAGTTAATACCAAGATTTTAAACTGGTGACGAAATGAAATCGGTAGCCAATGAAGTTGATAGAGAAGAGGTGTGGTATGCATTTGTGGGCCAGCTCCAGTCAGCATTCTGGCCTCCGCTCTCTGTATGTCTACTGTTTATTGAAAACTCATTCTGATTTGTTTGCAGAGTCGCTATATGATGTCACAGGCTCTTTATGCCATTGTGAATTTTATAATTACATTTCATACCATTTTGCCCTTATGCCTATACCTTTGGTTTTGGAAATGCAGGGCACCTGCAAGAAAAGGGCTTGATTGCATATAGCAGGAGTGAGAAGAACTTTAAGCCCAGAAGTTGAATGTGGCCCTCCCAGCTTTGGCTTCTTTCCAAATTTGATTTACAGACTCAGGCTAATCAAGAAAAGGAGGATAATTATTTTGGCGAAAGATGTAACAAACACAGGTGAATGCTGAAACTCAAATATTGTTGAGAACACTGTAAAAATGTTATATACTTCTGTTTATTTATTTATTTAGATAATTTATATGCCACTTAATTACAATCATCTTTAAACAGTGTACAAGGAATACAACACAATGAAAATATAAATATGTTAAAAATGAAAAATCAGAATTCAGTTAAAATGCCTGCTGGAATAAAAAAAGTCTTCAGTAGGTGCTGGAAGTTCAACAGGCTTGCCTGATCTCAGTTGGAAGGGTGTTTCATAAAACTAGGCCCACAATACTGAACACATGGCTCCTGGTGGATACAAGCTGTGCATCTGAACCATGGGGGACCACTGCGCCTCCCACAAAGATCTCAGGGATCAGGCAGGGATCAGGCAGTCCTTAAGGCATCCTGTTAAGGGCCTTGTAAATCAGTTACTCAGGACCTTGTAAATTAATGCAAGAACCCTGAACCCAGCTCAGTAGCGTATGGGCAGCCAGTGCAAGCTTTTGAGCGCTGGAGTTACATGCTAGTGATACTCTGTTCTCGGCACCAGTGTACCCGCGGCATTTTGCACCTTTGTTGTTTCACTCGCTCTTCCTTCCTCCTCCTCCTCTCTTTTTTAAATGTTGAGTATTTTACATTTATTTATTTTCTCGCCTGTATTTGTACTTCATAGTTTTTGAAAAATAAAAATGGGGGAAGGGGAATGGTTATCGCCTGCTTTCAGCATTTGTAGGTGCAACAGCTAAGAAGCAAGTGACAAGAGTGCTAACTGGGTTTGAAGCGCCAGGCGACTGCTGATCTAAAGGTAGCTTCCTCAAAGGAGCTTCCTCTCTTGTGTACAAATGCAGTTCACTACATTAACCCAACCCATCCCCCTTTACATGAGCAAAACAGGCAAAGGATTGAGGGAGGGATGAGTTGGGCAAATTGCAGGAACAGCCAGTGAGGCGGCTATCTTGGCTTCCGAACATGGAGGGTCACTGCTGCTGATTGGCAAGGGAAGGGACAAATCACGTGAGCTCAGTGAGCAGTGCGGTGCAGCACACTGCAGCAACAGGAGCACTGGATTGGTTACACCACACCACACCGACCTCCCGTGCCTCACACCTCCCCCTCTCCCTCTCTTTCAGTGGTAGCGACCCGCCACATTCAGAAGCCAAGCTGCCTCACCCACCGCTACTGGCAGTACTATTGTTCAATAGTATGGAAACAAAAACCTGACGTGGACAAAATAATCCTTGACAGAAGACCAAATAAAGAAAAGCAAAGAAAGTCAAGGTCTAATCAGACATGATATGATTCTAAAAGTATATATAGAAATGAATAGTGGAAAATATAGTCTTGGCTAATAGCCGACAGAATACACAATAATGTCCAATTTCAAATTCACATGCACTTTACTACACAGAGCGTGATGTGAATTGTTGAAATGCACACAGGATTAACACCTGTTATCATCAGTTGACTGATATATAAGACTCCCTCCATTGCTTCTGATGTTTGTGTTTGTGTCTGTTGCTGTCTTATTGAAATCTTTATTAAATCAACAGAATTTTTCTTTCTTAAAGAAAGGAAGAAAAGATATTGTCTTGGCTTCCTAACACTGTTCAGCCTTTTCAAAAGCTTATTTTTCTCTGGCAGAACAATTTAATATAAAAGTTGCAGCACCAGAGCCCACAAACTTCTTGAAGTGAGCTGATCTGAACAATCTCAGGATAAATCCCTTGGCATACTGCTATTAAACAAACATTTTTGTCCTAAAAATGTTTGGAGTTGACAGACTAATTTTTCCATGTCATCAGTTAACAGAGCACTCAGGTAGGTTAGATTCACAGTGTAATTTAAAGACCAATTGGAGAAGTCCATTTATCACCTCCTGTTCCAGGTATTTCAGCATCCTTGCTGATATGTATAGTTCTAAGAGAAGCTAGGTCTTTATGCCTTTGGATCTAGTTTCATTTGGATTTATTAAGCTATTTTGAACCAGAGATGGGCTATCTGGTGTCTGAATAAAGTGCAACCTTGGCTGCTTTCACACTGCACTTTATTCCATTATTCTGATGATTTCTTACCTGGTAATTTGTGTGTTATATTTGATCTTTCACAAGACGCACAAGCTAGCTTCAGAATTCTAGTGGAATGTAGTGGAAGTTTAGAGCTAATTTCCATGATAAATGATACCAGAAATAATCCGTTAGCAAGGATGGGAACCCAGAAGATTGCAGGAGTTTTTCACTAGCTGCAGCCGCTCACATGACAGGCATCCCAGCATGCAGTGCATTCCCACCCTTTAGTCGCCCCGGGGGGTGTTGCCTGATGAACGTTGTACCGGTATTCCGGCATCAGTGCAGATAGCAGCAGCATTTCCCACACACACCCATCTTGATACAACTAAAACAATTTAAAAAGTCAGATCCTAAATGGAGAGGGCTTGCATGGCAACAGGATGAGATCTTAGACCTCCTACACAGTGGAGAACAGTGTGCATGGGTGAGGGACAAAAACAAGCCGTGTGAAAGACAGTTGCGTGAAATGCCGGTATATCGGCTGAAAAAGCTGCTGTTCCTTAACACAACAGGTACTGCAATGTGAAAGGGATTTTAGAAATCGGGACAGAAGCACTACCTTTTTTAATCCGTTAAACTAACACAATCAGCCCCATGTGTGAAAGCAGCCCTTGTTTGCTAAGCAGTCCAGCTGAATAAAATGACTGAGTACAGGTAAGAGGCAAAATAGTGCCTACTGTGTAGTCATGGCAGCAAAGACTTACTTATTTAGTATTTTAATATGTGTTTTTGTCTGTCTTAAAATGTTTACAATTTTGAATTTTGGATGTAGTTTTAAAATTGTTTAAATATGTATTTTAATTGTAGATGGAAGTTTTAATTTGTACACTGCCCAGAGAGCTTCGGCTATGGGGCGGTATAGAAATTTAATAAAATAAAATAAATAAAATTCTCTGACACCATTAAATCCTTGGGTAGCTGTCCAGTTTTCTTCCAGTGCTGAAGGGTCTGGAAGGATCCTCCCTTGAACCCTGTGACAATTTTGCAAGGCACTTACAAAAGAACATAAGAAGAGCCTACTGGATCAGGCCAGTGGCCCATCTAATCCAGCATCCTATTCTCACAGTGGCCAACCAGATGGCCATGGGAAGCCCGCAAACAGGACCTGAGTGCAAGAGCACTCTCCCCTCCTATGGTTTTCTGCAACTGGGATTTGGAAGCACACTGCCTTCAGCTATGATGACAGATCATAGCCATCATGATTAGTAGCCATTGATAGTCTTTTCCTCCATCAATTTGCATATTGCCTGGAGAATATACAAAATTCTGTGTGCACATTCCCCAAACCCTCTTGAGGTATGCACATTCCTCAAACCCTCTTGGAGATCATACATAATGACCAGAGAATGTACAAAATTCAGTCAATATATGCACATTGCACAAGGCCTGTTGGAGATTATGCATAATGGCTGAAGAATGTGCAGAATTCAATCAATATATGTACATTCCTCAAGGCCTGTTGGAGATTGTGTACATTGATCGGGAAATGTGCACACTTCTCTCTTCATGGATGGATTATGTGCACATTCTCCATTATGTCTGGGGAATGTGCACAATGACCAGCCCTCTCTACCAAGAAGGGAGGGATATGGCTAAGGATGAGGAAGAAATTCAGTTCACATTTAAAGGGGAACCTACCTAATTCACACATTCTAAAACAATATGAAAACTATAGCAGAACCATCCTTTGAAATTCATGCTTCTCCAGATGTTGCAGTGCTGTTCTCCAGCCAAGTAATGTGTACAAAAATACATATACTGTGGTAAATTGTGCATAAACATTGTTGTACAACAATGTGTATATTAGGAGAAATTTGCACTAAAATGCTGGTGAATTTTCATGAGAACTGATATGGAAATGAGAAACATACAGTAACCAAAATTGACAGATTTACTCCTCCCTACGTGTGGAGTACATACAATAGGGATGGGTGAGAGTTTTGCTAAAATTGAACTTGGCACCAGACTTCCCGGTAGTCCACAAGTTAACTATCTTTGCAGACTGATCCTGAATGCTGCAAATTTCCTGGGCTTTTCCGATATCAGAATTTTTAAAAAGCAAACACATCCAACTTTGTTTTACTGATGTGAAACTATCTAGTCTGCCTCTTTGCTTTGCTAAGATGAAATTGACAAGCCTGTGCCTTTGCTTTGCTAAGGTGAAACTGACTAGCATGTTTTCTTGATGTTGTTGTTATGTGCCTCCAAGTCGACTATGACTTATGGCGACCCTATGAATCAGTGACCTGCATATCTTAAATTATTGATATTTCTCCCTCCAATTTTCAAACCTCCTTCATCCAATCCTGCTTTCCGTATATGTTCTGTGTACAGATTAAACAAATAGGGTGATAAAATACACCCCTGTCTCACACCCTTTCCGATGGGGAACCAATCGGTTTCTCCATATTCTGTCCTTACAGTAGCCTCTTGTCCAGAGTATAGGTTGAGCATCAGGACAATCAGATGCTGTAGCACCCCCATTTCTTTTAATGCATTCCATAGTTTTTCATGATCTACACAATCAAAGGCTTTGCTGTAATCTATAAAGCACAGGGTGATTTTCTTCTGAAATTCCTTGGTCCATTCCATTATCCAGCGTATGTTTGCAATATGATCTCTGGTACCTCTTCCCTTTCTAAATCCA
Source organism: Rhineura floridana (assembly GCF_030035675.1). Classification (NCBI taxonomy): domain Eukaryota; kingdom Metazoa; phylum Chordata; class Lepidosauria; order Squamata; family Rhineuridae; genus Rhineura; species Rhineura floridana. The sequence goes on from NC_084488.1 coordinate 104,920,197, forward strand.
GCTTGGACATCTGGCATTTCTCGCTCCATATATGGTAAGAGCCTTTGTTGTATATTCTTCAGCATTACTTTACTTGCATGGCATATTAAGGCAATAGTTCAATAATTATTGCATTCCCTGGGGTCCCCTTTCTTTGCAATTGGGATGTATATGGAACACTTCCAGTCTGTGGGCCATTGTTTAGTTTTCCATAGTTCTTGACAGATTTTAGTCAAATTTTGGACTGATTCAGTCTCAGTAGCTTGTAGCAACTCTATTGGTATGCCATCCATGCCTGGTGATTTGTTTCTTCCAAGTATTTTAAGAGCAGCTTTCACCTCACATTCTAAAATGTCTGGTTCTTCATCATATGGTTCCTCCGTGAATGAATCTGTCATCCTTGCATCTCTTTTATAGAGTTTTTCGGTGTATTGCTTCCATCTTCCTTTTATTTCATCTCGGTTAGTCAGTGTGTTCCCCTGTTGATTATTCAACATCCCTACTGTTGGTTTAAATTTCCCTTTCATTTCTCTAATCTTTTGGAACAGGGCTCTTGTTCTACCCTTTTTGTTGTCCTCTTCTATTTCTATACAGTAACTATTGTAATAGTTCTCTTTGTCCCTACGTACTAGTCGCTGTATTGTTGCATTTAGGGTTCTGACTGTGTTTCTATCTACTTTTGCTTTTGCTTTCCTTCTCTCTTTAACAATTTGAAGAGTTTCTTCAGTCATCCATTGAGGTCTTTCTCTCTTTTTAACTAGAGGTATTGTCTTTTTGCATTCTTCTCTGATAACATCTCTGACTTCATTCCATAGTTCTTCTGGTTCTCTGTCAACTAAGTTTAAAGCCTCAAACCAGTTCCTTATTTGATCTTTATATGCTTCTGGGATGTTATTTAAATTGTATTTTGGCATTATGATTGCTCTGTTGTTGTTCTTTAGTTTTACTCTGATTTTCGATACAACCAGTTCATGATCTGTACCGCAGTCTGCTCCTGGTCTTGTTTTTGCAGAAAGCATGGAACTTCTCCATCTTCTGCTACCAATTATATAATCAATTTGATTCCTATATTGACCATTTGGTGATGTCCACGTGTACAGTCGTCTTTTTGGTTGTTCAAAAAATGCTCCTCTTCAGATGCACACCTTAACGTGGTGAGGGAGTTTGAGTGTGTTGAAGAAGCTGAGAGCAATGCCGTCAGGAGTCTAGACCAAGAGGCTAGACTCCCAGCAGGGGCACCCAAGGTGGAATGGTCAAAGCTGAAACACCAGACTAAGATGCATCCAAACTCAGAGGAAGGCAATGGTAAACCACCTCTGAATTTCTCTTACCACGAAAACCCTATGAACAGAGTATCCAAAATGCAACACGAGATAGTGCTGGAAGATGAGACCCCCAGGTCAGAAGGCACTCACCAAGCTACTGGGGAAGAACAAAGGACAAGTACGAGTAGCGCTGTGACTAAGGACGCAGCTGGGTCAAAGCCGAAAGGAAGCCCAGAGGCTGATGAGCACAGATGCGAAACAGAGTCCGGAGTTGTACGATGCACACAATAGGAACATGGAACGTGACAAGAATGAACCAGGGAAAGTTAGAAATTGTCAAGCAAGAAATGGAACGCATCAACATTACAATACTTGGTGTGAGCGAACTAAAATGGATGGGAATGGGACATTTCCAATCAGGCAACTACAAAATATTTTATGCAGGAAATGAGAAATTAAGAAGAAATGGGGTTGCTTTAATAGTGAGAAGTGATGTAGCAAGAGCAATTAGGAGCTACAACACAAGGTCTGAGCGAGTGATATCAATGAGATTAAATGGGAAACCTATCAACACAACCATCATCCAAGTCTATGCTCCAATGGTAAACACAGAAGAAGAGGAAGTACAGGAAGAAATTGATCACACACCAAAACAAGATGTGCTGATAATCATGGGGGATTGGAATGCAAAAGTAGGGAACAGAGAAGAATTAGGAATTGTGGGGAAATGGGGCCTAGGAGACAGAAACGAAGCAGGAGAAAGACTTATTGAATTCTGTGAAGCCAATAATTTGTTTCTTGCGAACACATTTTTTTGAACAGCCGTTTTCTTAGCTTTGCATTAAAGAGATATCTTGCCTTCTCCCATGGCAGAGGGTGAGGGGGGAAGAATCCAATACCATTCTGGAGGAGGAGAAGGAGGGGAGACTGGGTGGGTGGACACTGCACAAGAGGAAAGCTACTATCCTTTCCAAAAGGAAAACATTGATAACAATATTGTTGGGGGGGGGAGAAATGTTGGAAGGGTAAAAGCAAAAGACAGCAGAAAAATAACAACCTGAAACTGAATTCCATCAAACTGGCAGACAATTCCATCAGACACCAACAAGTGGCTCCCATCCCTAACTTATAAGCACCAATGTCTCAGCACACACTGGCTTCATTTCAGACTTTCCCAGATTGAGAGGGAAGGCATAGGAAGAAGGGCCACCATGGGGGAAGGGCTGTAGAGCTTTGCATGCAAAAGGTTCCAGGTTCAATCACTGGCATCTCCAGGTAAGCCTAGGAAAGATTCCTGCCTGAAACCCTGAAGAGCCATTGCCTGCCAGTGGAGATAATACTGAGCCAGAAGGACCAGCTGGTCTGACTTTGTATAAGGGCAGCTTCCTATGAAGGCATGCTGGAGAATTTCAACAAAAACCGGGCAAAAATTGCCAAAGGTCACTTGTTCGTCCCAATAAATCCAGTGAATCTGTTGGTATTCACAGTTGTTGTTGCTTTTGGTCCACAAATTATATGTAATTGATTACATTTCCCCCATTTGCATTGCATTTTCTTTGCCTTGAAATGAATGGAGTGGAATCATGTAATGACAACTTTATTTATTTATTTATTTATTAAATTTATATCCTCCCCTTCCTCCCAGGAGGAGATCAGGGCAGCAAATAAAAACACTAAAAGCATTAGCATATTAGAACACAACAGCTTTAAAAACATATACTAAAACAAAACATCTTTTTTTTAAAAAAAATAACTTTATAAACATCTTAAAAAGCAATTTCAACACAGATGCAGACTGGGATAAAGTCTTCACTTAAAAGGTTTGTTGAAAGAGGAAGGTCTTCAGTAGGCACCAAAAAGATAACAGAGATGGTGCCTGGTAATATTTAAGGGGAGGGAATTCCAAAGTATTGGTGCCACAACAATAAAGGTCCACTTCCTATGTTGTGCAGAGCAGACCTCCTGATAAGATAGTATGTAAGTTATGTAATTTTGCCTCACCTGACAGTGAGATGAGTAATGTCATTTTGACAAAAGCTGAACTGCAATGGAAAGGAAACAGTGCTGCATGCAACGAATATAGGGCAGAACAGCAAACGATGCTTTACCTCCCCATTCCTATGTTCCTATTCTAAGCACATTTCAAAGCCAGAGCACACAAGGACATGGGGAGTGCATAAGGAGCTTCCCATGTTTTGCCCACACATGTGTGCCACAAATGCCTGAAGAGAGCTAATGGAAATCTGAGATTCTGGTCCTGGATTCACCCTGGAAAAGTTACTTGGATTACCATTTTCCAGACGTGTGACTTCATGGGGTCACTTTTGAAAAGGAGGACAAAATGTCAGCACAGAATGTTATGCCAAAGGAGGCCTTCAGTCTGAGTAAATACAAATGGGATCCAGCTCAAGGGAATTTGGAAGCAGCTCTTTGGTTCCACTGTAGCCTATGTATAACAGCAAATGTCTCCAATGAAGCTCCGTCTGTCCTCCAAATACTATTCCTAATGGTGTAGAAATCTTGAGTACATGATCTAATTTAGTGCATGCCTGACAAAGCAGAGAACTATTTAACAGGGAACTGAGAATTCATAAGATGATTGGATAGACAAAGACCAGTGACCCTGGTTTCTGTCTTATCTCTCTGCCACAAGCCCTTTCCAAACCTTCAGTTAGGCTGGCAACATGTTAGCAAGGATGGAACAACAAGTTTGCTTACATGGGACAGCCATGCATGTTTAAATTAAATGCATTTGTCTTCTTGTCCAAGCTGAACAAGTTTGCAATACTGTTTATTCTTGTTTAAGTACCATTTCTTATCATTTCTCCTAAACCTTGCTTGGTTTCTCACCTAACTGTTGTTACTAACTCAGCCAGTCACTTTAGGTCAGCTTTTCCCAACAAGTGTGCCTCCAGATGTTGTTGGACCACAATTCCCAACTTTCCTGACCATTGGCAATGCTGGCTGAGGCTGATGGAGTTGTGGTCCAACAACATCTGGTGGCTCACTAGTTGGGAAAGGCTGCTTTAGGTCATGTTTTGAGTGTGAAGGTAGACTTAAAAAGGCAGAGGCATTTCGACACCGCCAGCAGGCCACTTCAGACATTTAGCATGGACGTGCAAGGTATGCATTTTTGTGTACATTTTTTGGTTGAAGAACAGCATCAACATTTGGAGGCATTTGAGTTTTAAAGAATAGCCATCTTTTGGTTCAGGAAGTGCAACCTCAGTGCCTCTTTTGCCCTAATGGAGCAGCCCTCACTGTTCCCACAATGCAATTTGCCTTTGGGGGGAAAACCTGCCTGTTGAATGCAAAGCTGTATTTAACATGACTTCTAGTCTGGCCCTTAATCAGCTGAGACATAAGTCTTTTAAAACAACTGGCTTTTCTTTCAACTTGATGGGGTTCACCTTTTCCATGACTACACCACAAAGCACTTGTTTAATATAAATGTGCCTGGGAGCTAAAACTAAATCTAACCTGAGAATAGTACTCGTGAATCATAACACAATGAGAGAAGAGGAAACCAAGTGAATATATTTCCAAATTGTCTAGATTCTAAACCAAGTGAGAGGGGGAATGTTTCTCGCTACCAGTGGCCATGAACAAGTTGGACCAGTCAACCACAGTTATGTCGTGCTCAGAAATCAGTGTCAGTATTGACGAATGTCCAGAAGATATACTGGTCTCAAAGATCCTCATACAATCATTTGACAATGCCACTATAGAACCACATGAAGGCAACAATCACAGAGTGCACCTTTCTGCCAGTTCACTTGTGACCTTGTGAACTCCACCATTCCAGAAACAAGGCCATTATTCAGAGCAGGAGTGGACAACCTCAGGCCCAGGGGCATCATCCAGGCCCTCTGTTCGTCTTTTGCAGAGCTTGGAAAAGTTACTTTTTTGAACTACAACTCCCATCAGCCCAATCCAGTGGCCATCTGGCTGGGGCTGATGGGAGTTGTAATTTAAAAAAGTAACTTTTCCAAGCTCTGGTCTTTTGGAACTCTCCCCACGCCACACACCACTCCGGGCCATGCCCCCTCACCGGACTTGCTTCACTTCCCATTTGACTATTTTTGCCTTGGCAGGAATATGTTGTTGGACTCTGGCAATAACTCTTGCTTGCCTGGATGGAGGATAAAGAGGAGTGTGTGAATGTGGATAGAAACTACCCTCCTATACAAAGTTAACATTTACCTTTGCCTCTGGCTGTGCCCACCAGTGGCATGTGGCCCTGGGAGGCTTGCCCAGAAGGGAATGTGGCCCTCAGGCTGAAAAACGGTTCTCCACCCCTGGATCGGAGGGTTGTTGCACAAGAAAGAATGGGCACAGTCCAGCCAAAGTTGAGGACTTTTGTCTCACTTATTCCTGAAAGCCCCTCTCATGGCACATATGTATGCAGAGCATCCTGAAGCACTGCATACAGATCGGCACACTTTTCATATTACTTTTCTCATGAAACACCAAGCTCGCCTAGGACTACATCTGCATGATACATTTAAAGTAGTATCATACCACTTGAAACAGTCATGGGTTCCCCCCAAAGAATGCTGGGAACTGTGGTTTGTTAAGGGTGCTGAGAGTTGATAGGAGATTCCCCATTCCCCTCACAGCACTACAATTCCCAGAGTTCCCTGGGAAGAGAAACTGGTTGTTAAACCACTCTGAAAATTATAGCTCTGTGAGGGGAATACAGTTCCCAGTTCAAATTACAGTTCCCATGATTCTTTGGGGGAAGCCATGACTATTTCAAGTGGTATGATACCTTTAGCACCCCAGTATAATGAGATCCAGGCACAAAAGGAAGCTCTAACAAACAGGTCAGTTGTTGGATCAGGAATCATGGGTGTAAATTAAAACCAAATGAATAAACATCCAACTGCTTCCCTTCCCCTCTGACTGTTTTTGCTTGGCTGCTTTCTATCCATACAGCATCGCTATTGATGAGATAACACATTCAGTGCCACCAGGGAAAGGAGACAGCCTGTTTCATGCTGGTGCCTGGTTACGGCATGCCTTTTCCAGACAGGTCTGCCTGATGCCTTTGTTGTGAAGTTTTAAGCACCAGGTTACGGCCTTTTTTTTTTTTTACCAAACCATTTTAACGTTATTTTCATCTGAGCCAATTAAATAGGATAGTATGTTTTATCTGAAGCTTTATCAGCTGGTTCCTCCACAGCTTTTTTGTGTCTGTCGGTATTCTCCGCTGTTCTGCTTTGTTGTTTCATCTGCTGTTGAATTCACTCTTTTATCCGTTTTTGCTGTTCTGCCTGTTCTTATTTTTGTAGCCTGACTCTGCCTTGAGCTCCTATGTTGAACTGCTGTTGTATTTCAATGGGGTTTTGTTTTTGTTTTCTTAATTATTCACATTGCAAGCTATTTTGGAAATTCTTAAAGCTGAAAAGCTTATTAATAATACTTTCAAAGGCTCACTTATAATAAATAATAATAATAATAACAAAACTTTCAAAGGCTCACCTGAATTCACATTCCTATCCACATTCTCTTGCAACAATAAATATAAATGCATAAAAAATGTGAGTGAATGTGTTTGCAAATAATAAGCAAATAAGTAGTCCTGCACTGGGCACGGGGTTCGACTCAATGGCCTTATAGTCCCCTTCCAACTCTACTATTCTATGATTCTATTATGCAAATGTCAGGCAACAGACGTTGGCTGCAGTTCTCCACTGAGTACACACAGGTACATATACGAGATGATACATTACAATCCATGATTTCATTTGACAGGTCTAGTTCTCTCTATTATGTAACTACCACAGCAAGCATGGGGGAAGTGCTATGCTCTCTGTTGAGGCAAGACTCAGGCTGGGTGTAAAGCAAGTCAAGGCACTATTCAGGCTGGAGGCAGGGCAAGATAAAGTGAGGTTCAGGCTGCATACAGCACTGATGTTACTTCAGCAAGAAACATGCTGAGACTGAGCTCCATGTAGCAGCAGTTACTGCTGCATCCTAATTGTTAGCCCTGTCTGTACTCAAAGGTGCTGCTTTAATTAACAAGGCCCAACCCTTTCTTGCAGTCTCCCACTGTGATAGATCAGGGAAGAGTCCTTTGAGTCAAAGGATGGCAGTGCCGCATCCTTGGGCTGGAGGAGCAATTGCCCCATAGGCTTGGCCAGCGGCAGCACTTCTGGGGCTGACCCTACATGCCTTTCCCCGTCTGGTTCAAAGTCCACAATTGCATCACCTGAAGAAGAAGAATCTGGCTCCTGGACCCTGAAAAGGGGCTTGATCAGAATAAGGATTAATAAACATGTTGGGCAGGGGGATACAATCAGGAACACATGATAGGAGTTTAACCCTTTCCGTCTCCACTGTGGTCTTGATAATAGTATACGTACCATCAAGCTCCAGGGAGGAAGCTGGCATTGGTGGCAATCCTGATCCCCTTGCCCCATCCTTGCCCTGCTGTGGTTATTTTAAGAGGAAAATACAACTAGACTAGACACAAATGCAATCACACCTTTAATGTATCATTTAGTTTAGGCTTTAATTGTGAAACCTAGGTTTGCCTCTGTTTAATCCTCCGTAAAACGGCTCTGAATGAGCCCAAGAATTTCCCATTAAAAAAAAGAAAATCAGTGAATTGAATTAGCAACAGAAAACAGGGCAAATTTGCTGGAGCAGGTTTATATAACACATACAAACGAGAGTACAACCGCTAAGTCAATAATTTTTAGCCAATTCCCAAGAATTCTTTATGTGTGTTGCAAATATTTTGTTGAGTTGTCAGTGTGCAGCAAAGTGAAATTCTTGTGGGATGTAGCATGCTATGAAAATAGAATGAAAGAGCAGTGTGTCTGTTTATGTTTCCTGTAGAGATTCCCCCAACTTACTTTTTCCTCAGAGAAATACAAACAGCTGTGGAGTGTAAATGCTGTTATTTCCTCCTTCCTCTGCATTTCTCAGTGCAATGTTTGTGAAACAACTGCAAGTCCACAGCCCATGCGGTGGGAATTTAACTTGTTTCAGATAGTCACATCACTGCTGATAGCAACTTTTATAAGATGAATGCATATTTGCAGGAGGAGGACCCTTACTACTTGTGATCAGGTTTGATCAACCTCTTTTAGGAAAGGGGTTCAAAATGAAATGATGACTGTCATAATGCTATTAAATCTATGATGTGGCTGTCCCACGTTCATTACACTGGGCTAGTGTAATTTTTAAACACAGTGTTTAAAAGAAAACTTTGAAAGCTTTTAACCACAAAGCAATTACCTCCGAAATGAAATAATTGCACTGCATCTCCACCTGGTGGCTACATCAGGTGGTTCTTTCCTTATTTTTTACTGCATTTCTATACGATTTAGACAACTATCATGATGTTCTTGAACCAGTGAACTGGTTATGAACAAAGGGGGGATTGTGATATGAGCCAAAGTTACCCCATATTTCTTAGACCATGTGATTGACAACATAGGCACCAAACGAGCAACAGAAGTACACACAGTGAAACCTAGTGACTTCAGCAGTAGCAGAGCATCACATCCTGTTCTTTCAGCTTATTCAATGTAGCATCCTGTTATTAACCACAAACTTTGTTCCAGTAGCCTGCTTTGTCCTAGACAATGTGCCTCTGTGGTTATGCAGAGTATATTTGCCATGCTTGTTTGTACCATATAGCCTGTGTGGTTAGCAAAGTGCTACGTTCTTATCTATGCAAAGAATACATGTCTATGATGCAGGAACTGGTATGCAATGTATGTAACCAGAAATGTATAAAAATACCTTGTACCCGGTGTTCGGGGCTTCAGTTTTTTTGGTTTTAACTGAGGTCTTAGCTCTGAGCTAATACACGACCGCTCCTCCAATAACTTGTTGCTATTTTTTATTACTTTACATCTTGTTGAATGGCTGTTATTTGCAGTACCTAGAAACGATCCCTAAGGAATATGATGAGGATAATGCAAAATGTGATGACCCTTGTAATGGATACATAAGCAAACCCCACACCAGTGGCTCAAAAAATGTAAATTACGGAGGCAGAACATGGAGGCAGCCATTTTGGCACGGGGGAGCAGCCCTCCCATGTATAAAGACAGAGTCCAAAGACTAGACAATCATAAGAGCATAAGAATATAGAAATATAGGAAGAGCCCACCTGGATCTGACCCAAGGCCCATTTGGTCCAGCATCCTGTTCTTACAGTAGTCAATTACTCCATCAGGCTGCCTCAGGTGGGATGGGAAGCAGGAATCATTCCATCAGCTTTACTGAAAGACCTGCTCCATCAGGCACTTTTTACCCCTGAACTATGCCAGTTGCTCATTATAAGAGCTACTATTTAAGAACCTGTGCCTGGGTTTAATTCCCCCCTTCTATCCCTGCCCCTTTTCCCTTGTGTGTCATGTTTTTTAGATTGTAAGCCTGTGGGCAGGGGCTGTATTGCTTTATTTGACTGTATGTAAGCCACACTGGGAGCGGTTGGAAAGCAGGATACAAACACTCTAAATAAATGAATAAAATCAGCAACAGCACTCCACCAACTTGTGATTCCCAGCAACTGGTAATGAGAGGTGTACTGCCTGCAACACTGGCAATGGTCTGAAGGCACATGAGGCCAGCACTCTGCTGAAGCTAAGCAAAGTCATGCCTGGTCAGTGCCTGGTCAGTGCCTGGATGGGAGACTGCCTGGGAACCATATGTAAGCCGCCTTGGGTTTCTATCATGAAAAGAAAGGCAGGTTATAAATGTAATTAATAATAATAACACTGGATGCAGAACATGGCTATCATGGCTAATAGCCATCGATCAAAGGCTATTAGCCATTAGAATTTGTCTAATCCACTTTTAAAGCCATCCAAGCTTGTGTCCATTGCTACCTCTTGTAGGACCGAATTCTGCAGTTTAATTATGTGCTGTGTCAAGAAATGCTGTCTTTTGTCTCTCCTGAAACTTCCAAAGCAAAAGTGGAGAAAGCCTTTGGAACAAAAACCACAGGAAAGTTGAGATCATAGGAAAGCTCTCCTTAACTCTCATTATTTAAACAGAAACAGTCCCTTTTTTCCTGGTACATGACCTTAATAAATCCCTTTCTGTGTTTTGTACCTGTAGTTTGCCATTTATGAGTTTGTTCATTTGAATCGGAAAGAACTGTGTAACATTCGATAGACTATGTTGTATGGGTGATCAGACCAGGGCTTAATTTTGAGTGAGGAGTTACCACCAGGGCTGAGCACCTCTTTTCAGAGTCAAGAGTTCAGCCTCACAAAGTGTGCAATAAAGACCAAGGTCTGCACTGCAGAGTGACCACAATCAATCCAGTCCTCCCGATTTAAGATTAGAAGGGCTTCCGGATGAGAATTTCCAGGGAGACTTGATCACTGGTGTAGTCATTTTAACATTAGGGGGTTAAAATTAGAATATCTTCTTATTATAGAATGGAGCAGGAACCCACCCTTAGGGCCCTCCAGACCTTGTGTTTTTTTTTCCAGGTTTTTGCAAAATACCATTGATGTAATAATTGTGCATTAGTGGGTGGATTTATACTGGACTGTTCATATATCATTTCACTTTATCAGCTGTTCTGCAATACGTCCCCAGTGTTATTGCATTATTGCCATTGGGAAATGCACTCTTGCGCAACAAAAGCAGGAGGAACACACACACCCAAACATTTGCGGTCTGCAACCTTAAAACATTTCAGCAGGGAGTTATGGGACATGCACTGATTAGAAACAATGCATTATGGCTACCCCAACATGTTTACAGAGTATTGAAAGCAGGGTCACGTATAACTGCCCCAATACCACCATGAGCATAAATCATCATGAATGCTCAATAAAAAGAATGTCTGGAGGGGCCCTTAGACCTCTCTTTCCAGATCCTTTCTATTTCTATCTGATATTATAGCAGCCTATAGCAGCCTGTTTTGTTAGCCTGGCCTGCTAATAAAGTATGTACAAGTTTTACTTGTGTGTAACATGTGTTCCTCTCTAAAACCTGTTATCTCTCATTTTAGAAACGAAGCATTAAGCATAAGTGTAATCAACTCTCTTGTCTTTGGTGATGAAGCTTTTCCTTACAAGACTTTAGACCAATAATGTTTCAGAAATCAATAGAAGCAGTAATATAAACTGATCCTCTATAGCTGAGATGGAGAACCTGTAGCCCTCCAGGTGCTGTTCTTTGACTCCAACTCCCATCAGCCCCAGCCAGCATGGCCAATCGTCTGGGATGGTGACAGTTCTAGTCTAACCACAGTTGGAGAACCACAGGTTCCACATCCCTGCTCAATAGCATTGGAATCTAGATGAAGGATGGCCAAATGGAAGCTCATAAACTAGATCCAGCCACAACACAACTTCATCTACCACATTTTATGTGGCGTGGTTAAAAGAAAATGGTTGTAGTTTCCTGTGAGGTGCCTGTATATTTTCTACATTGAGTCTAAGTAGCCACGATGGATTTAGAGCAGGCAAATGGTATAAAAGGGGGAGGAAGAGAGAGAGAGAGTAAAAAGTGGAGAAGTGTGTATAGACAGACAGACAGACAGACAGACAGACAGACAGACAGACAGACAGACAGACAGACAGACAGACAGACAGACAGACAGACAGACAGATAGATAGATAGATAGATAGATAGATAGATAGATAGATAGATAGATAGATAGATGATGGCTTTAAAAGAGGATTAGACAAATTTATGGAGGATAAGGCTATCGAAGGCTACTGGCCCCTGATGGCTATGCTCTGCCTCCACAGTAGGGATGGGGGAGAAATTTGATTCAGTTCACATTTCAAGCTGAATTTGCACTTTCTGAAACAATATGAGAATTGAACCACAACCATCCTTCAAAATTTGCACTTATCTGAATTTTGCAATGCAGTTCACTAATCAAACAATGTTTTCAAAAATGCTTAAATTTGGGGGGGAAGTGCACAAAATGAATATACTGATGAAAATAACATACAAAATGCATTATATTGGGATAAATTGCTTGCAAAAAAGTCTGTTAGTCAAAACTGCTCTAAAAATGTATATATTAGGAGAAATTCAGACTAAAATGCTGAAGAATTTTCATGTTTTTTTAAAAAAATCACAAATTGCTGCAGAAATGTGGAGAACCAAATCTAAAATTAGAAAAATGAGAAACTGAGAGAACTGAAACTGACATATCCTTTCATTCCTACCCCATGGTCGGCGGCAGTATGCTGCTGAAAACCTGTTGCTGGAAACCACAAGAGGGGAGAGTGGTCTTGCAGTCAGGTCCTACTTGTGGGCTTCCCATGGGCATCTGAGAACAGGTTGCTGGACTATGTATGCCCTTGGCCTGATCCAGCAGGCTCTTCTTGTGTTCTTAACACTGCCATTTTTTGTAAAAATAGAAACATCCAGAAATCTGCTCACAGATCTGCAGGACATCATGACGTTTGGCCCCCAGTTGTAAGGGAAAGAAGCAAGGAGTTTGGATGTATGTTTCAAATACATTCCACTGTACTGTTCATGAACATGCTGGAATGGCAAAGGCTGTCTGCCAAACAGATGTTGACCAACCCAAATCTAGCATGTTGAACAAAGCCCAATAATAGATTACAGAGAAACCACTGTGCATTGAGACAAGTCATACTCCATCTTAGCTGCTGATTTTAACAGGTAGGAAAAGGCCCTTTTCTTATGTATTACAATCAGTCTGTGTTCTGCTGTCATCTGTCCCCTGTGATAACAGCCAGCATTGGGTTGGGGGGAACAGGGCCGGCGTTCAGTAAAAGTGTGTCGTACATTACATTGCAAAATACAGTTGCTTACTGAGTGGTAAGAAGTAGGAATCACTGGCCTCTCGGGAGTAAAAGCTAAATTTGGCTTGCAGTGTTTTGCCCAGAGCAGATCTCGAGGGCATGCCACAGTGAAACATCCTTTGTCAGTGCTGTCCGCTGTTTATCTTAATATGTCACCATCTTGAGCTGGAACACAATGCTGAACAATGTGTCATGTGACCTTGGGGAAATCACAAGAAAAGGATTCCCAAACTTAACCTATTTGTGTAAATAGCATCCCAAGAGAGGCGGGAAATGGCCTATTGTGGAGACACAATGCAAAGAAAACTGTCTGAGAACTAAGACTAGATCTGAATGCCAACTATGCTGCGGAAGGGAAGCAGGGATAGGCAAAGCCTTAAAAATCACTTGAGCTGTAATCCAGCACATGTCTACTCAGAAGTAAGCTCCATTGGGTTCAATGAGATTGCAATTAGATTGCAGCCTTAGTTACATGTTGAATTCACCTGGGAGTAAGTCCCATTGAACCCAATGCAGCTTACTTCTGAGTAGACATGTATTGGATTGCAGCCTTAATTACATATTGTACTCAGTCAATCCAGTAGCTATTTTCTTGCTAGACATGCCCAGCATCTGGAAGGAATGGAAGGATCTGTCTATTTTGCTGCCCTGGGCTCCTACTGGGAGAAAGGGCAGGATTTAAATCTAATAAATAAAATAAATAATACTCTCTGTTTCTCATTTTTCCAATCTTAAGTTCAATTCTCCATATTTCCACAGCAATTTGCAATGTTTTTTAAACCCCCAAGAAAATTCTTCAGGATTTTAATGTTTATTTTTCTTAATAAACACATTATTGTATGCAGTTTTGACTGATGTGCGCATTTTTGCAAGCAATTTCTCCTAATATAATGCATTTTTGTATATTATTTTTACATTATTTTCACTCACACATTCATTTTATGTGCATTTCCCCTAATATATACACTTTGTAAGCACTGTTTGGCTGGAGAACTGCATTGCAAAATTCAGATAAGTGCAAATTTTGAAGAATGGCTGTATTGCAGTTCTCATATTATTGTGCAAAATGCAAATTTGATAGCTTCGGCTTCAAACGCAAACTGAATTGAATTTCTCCTCCGGCCCTATATATCTGCGTACCAAATATATAGCTAACAATGGAGCATATCCTCCAAGTAGGGGACCGATGCAACTGACAGTTTTGGTTTCTCATTTTTCCAATTTTAAACTCGGTTCTCCAGGTTTTTGCAGCAATTTGCCAAATTCTTTTTTTCCCATGAAAATTCAGCATCAAATTTAGTGTGAATTTATCCTAATGAACATACTTCTGCTTATTTTTATTTTTATTTTTATTTTATTTATTTTTAAAACTTATATACCGCCCGACTAGCAATAGCTCTCAGGGCGGTGAACATAGATACAATAAAATACAATATAATACAAAAACATCAGTCTAAAATCAAATTTCACAATCTTGCAGTTTTGACTAATATACACATTTTTGCAAGCACTTTTCCCTCAATATAATGCATTCTTATATATTACTTTCACTAATATATGCATTTTACACACACTGTCCCCATCAAGCCCCTTCCTGTTAGGATGCCAACATTGAAATCATTTCAACATAGGGACAAAACACATTATTTGCCCAGGGTTTTTAAGGTCTCATAGGAACCAAGGAAGCTGACTCAGACGGTTGATCTATCGAGCTCAGTATTGTCTCCAATTATTAGCAGTGGCTCTCTGGGGTTTCAGGAGTGGGGGTCTCTCACCTAGCCCTACCTGGAGATGGTGAGAGTTGAACCTGAGACCTTGGGCATGCAAAGCAGATGCTCTATCACTGAGCTATGGCCCTTCTCAAGTTTTAAAGTGATGTACAGTATTTTGTATTCCGCTTGGCTCATTTTAATTACCTCTGCTTGTGGTTTTTATTGTGTTTTAGGACATGGTTAGCTTTTATCATGCCTTTTGTACACTGCTGTAATACCTGGAGATGGAGAATGGTTCAAAAATATTTTTTAATAAATTAATCTTCATATATATATGAAGATTATTGCCAGGGAAGGAGAGATGTGCTTCTGCGGCTTTCTACCTCAGGGGCCAAATTAGGTTGACCCGCCTTGGGAACAGAGCTTGGAAGATTACTTTTAAAAAGTAATAAATTACAGTTACAGTTACATGGCCCAAAACAGTAGTAATTACTGTTACAATTACAATTGCTCTGAAAGTAACTGATTACTTTACTTTTCCTCCAAAGTAATCACTACAATTACATTTCAGTTACTTAAAAAAACACCTACAAGGTGCTGGCCTTGGCTGCAGCACATCTAAGTAGCCTAAAACAACATTAAAAATAAACAAACACATACAGAGATAGTAAAATAATTATTTTATCCATAAGATAGCAATGGTGGTCTCTCCGCTGGTAAGGGTGGTGGGGAGGGAGGCTGAGGCCACTACTCAGATCTTTGCATGTCAAACCAAGTGCAACCCCCCCACTCAGCCAGCTAGCATAATCTCTCTCATTTAACCACCTCCCAGACCCTGCCCTGCCACCAACTAAAGGACACTCACTCAAGCAAACAGTTTTCCCTGAGATGCAAAAAAGTTAAAATATTGCAAATGCAGCACAGTAGCCAGAGAGGGTGGTGGAGGCCACTTTGTGTGCCAAGTGCAAACACAGTATTCTCTCTCTCTCTCTCTCTCTCTCTCTCTCTCTCTCTCTCTCTCTCTCTCTCACACACACACACACACACACACACACACACACACACACACACACAAGTTGTCATCTTTCACCTCCACAGTTCTTTATCTCCATTCTGCTGCTGTCTCCTTCTCCTTCTTTATCCATGTTCTTGACCTCCAGATCCTTTCCCCCTCCACTCCATTCTTCACCACCACTCTCCACCCCGTCTCACTCTCCGCCTCCTCCCTCGTCGCCTCCTACCCATCCACAGAGCATGAGGAAAGAGCGACACTGCACAGAAGCCCAGTTTGAGGCACATGATTTTCATCCACAAATTAGAGGAGCAGAAGACTTCCCCTGCTCCCCCCCCCAAGTAATGCCCAAAAGTAATTCTGGAAACGTTACAATTACTCCACAAAAGTAGTAAAATTACTCCTACTTCCATTACAATCAAGATGTAAAGGAATTACCCACTCGTTACTCAAAAAAGTAATGAATTACAAGTAATTCGTTGCTTGTAACTAGTTACTTCCAAGCTCTGCTTGGGAACTATGCATCTTGTCTTGGGCAGGGGTGGAGGATCAGATGCTCCATTTGCTGCTCTGGGGGCCTTTCCGGACTAGTGGGTTTTTTTGCAGGTGCATTCTGCAACATGCCACTAATGCAATACTAGTGCATTAGTAGTGGATTTATACTGGACCATCCACATCCCATACACCCCATTCCACTTTATTAGTTGTTCTGCGACGCTTCCCCAATGTTACTGTGTTATTGACACCTGGAGGAACATCTGAAGATGTTAATCCAATGTGTGGGAGCTGTAAAAAAAGCAAATTCCATGCTAAAGATCATTAAGAAAGGATTGGGGGGTGGGGGAGTAAACTACTGATATCATAATGCCACCCATTATAAATATTTATGGTGCAACTGCATTTGGAATACTGTGTACAGTTCTGGTTGCCTCACCTCAAAAAGGATACTGTAGAGTTGGAAAGGGTTTCAGAAAAGGGCAACGAAAATGATCAAGGAGTTGGAGCAGGTCTGCTATGAGGAAAAGGTTACAGCATTGGATTTTTTCATTTCAAGAAAAGGCGAGTAAGAGGTGACATGGTAGATATGTATAAGATGATCCATAGCACGGAGAGAGTGTTTTTCCCCCCTCTCATAACACTAGAACACGTGGGCATCCAATGAAGCTGAATGTTGGAAGATTCAGGACAGACCCAAAAAAAGTCCTTCTTCACGAAGCAGATAGTTAAGCTATGGAACTCGCTCCCAGAGGAGGCAGTGATGGCCACCAACTTGGGTGGCTTTAAAAGAGGATAGACAAATTCATGGAGGATAAGGCTATCTGTGGCTACTAGCCATGATGGCTGTGCTCTGCCTCCACAGTCGGCAGCAGTATGCTTCTGAATATCAGTTGCTTGAAGCCACAGAAGGGGAGAGTGCTCTTGCAGTCATGTCCTGCTTTTGGGCTTCCCAAAGGCATCTGGTTGGCCACTGTGAGAAGAAGATGCCATTGGCCATTGGCCTGATCGAGCAGCCTCTTCTTATGTTCTTAAATTAATTCTTGCACTTTAATTCAACAAAAGTGGCCCAAAAGAAACCAAAGCCACAGAACATTTGTTGTACAAAAAATTACACAGTTTCAGCAGGAAGTTACAGGACATGCACTGACTGGAAACAAATCAGTATGCCCATCTCGAAATGTTTGCAGATGTAAGCACTATTGAAAGCAGGATCATGTATAATTACCCCAATACCGTAATGAGCACAAACCATCATAAATGCACAATAAAAAGGACATCTGGAGCAGCCCTAACTCAGACAGGAAAATGTCTTTGGCTGGCCTTGACAGCAGTGCAAAGGCAAGCCCCTGTGCAAGAAACAATCAGAGGTTTGCAACGTTAGGAAACATTAGCAAAACCTTAACAGAATAGCAAACTGCGCTGCTCATTCTGACTATTTATAGAGCAGCGATCCCTGCTGCTACATTATTATCATTAGATCATTTACTACTGGTAATTTAGAATCTCATTTCCCTTTTTTTCAAAAGCTGAAATGAAATAATTGAGCAACCATGGCGAACTACAGAACAGGACTAGGAAAGAATGAACAAAATAAGCCAGGTTCCACAAATAGGGTTACCTCCTGAGGACACCTAGTGGTGAAAATATGCTATGACTACGCTAAGGCCTCCTAAAGTTTCAACAAGAGTTGCCAGAGTGGTGATAGTGAAGTTATACAGCTGTATACAAAATGGAATCAGATATCATTCCTAGTAGCAGCGCCATTGACTCATTCAATTTTGTGGACACGTTTTGTAGCGAAAGGGCCTGTTCAGTGCTTTTTTGGTTAAAAAATGAGGTGCTGGTACTCATATTTTGATAAAAGTGCCGTGGGTGCCAGCACAAAATGGCTGCAGAAGTGATGACACTCCATACCACTGAGTACCATCACTTAAAAAAGCCCTGGGCCTGTTATACAAACATATCCACCACCACGTGTAGGAAACTGGGTTTGGCCACATACCTTTGCAGGCTGAGGCATAAGAACTGCAGAAATTGAATACATAACACATTAATGCCTGTACCTACTTCTTCATCTGTTTCATCCTCTGTGACAAGTAGCTTAGCACGGACATGCTTGGAAACCAGGTTCAGGCTTCACTTTTCCTGTAAATCCAGAGAATGGCGTTGGGCAAATCACTTTCTCTCTTACCTTCAGCTCTCCATCTGGGTAATGGGAATCATCTATCTCACAGAGGGGTATTGTGTGAGGTCAAATAAAATATAGACTTTTAAGGATAAGTTGCCATAGTTCAGGGGTAGGCAACCTGGTGCCCGCCAGATGTTCCAGACTCCCATCAACCCCAGACTGCATGGCCAATGTAGTTTCCTACATAGTAAGGTCAATACACAGCTGAACTGCAAGCCCTGCTTACAAAGCCTCTAACTTTAAACTACAATTGCACCCCAAAATTGCATGTGTTCAATTGCAAAAGGTTTGGTGTTCTTTTTGTATATTTGCAAAAAACACAAGTCTGCTGACAATTTTCCTCTCTGCTTTGATCTTCTTGTAGCAGATCTTCTTGGAATGGAAGGAGCAGCAATTATATACTTTGGACAACATCAAAGCCCTTTTCCCTCTCATCTGGTCCCCACTGAACCACTGATGACTGGAAGACATCTGGCTGCAGGCCACTTTTGGCCTTTGGGCTGGGAATCCCCCCCCCACTAGACCCAGTGTATTAGACCCAGGCTATGTATGTGCTGTGCATTGTCACCTTAGGACCCCATCAGAAGAGTGTGAAATCTGCAACTCATTTACTCCAGAGTAGTCCCCGGCTTGCAGCAAAAAAAGTCTTTGGGGATGCTTGGCAGGATGTGTACGTCCTGTGTGTAATGATCACCTGTGCAAACATTAGACCCTTGCCTATGATTTTTGCTTGCTAACTCTGGATGCAGTTGCATGCATGATTGGATCTAATTATGCAAATAATCCCTTTAGAAAAACAGCTCAGTGGTGCAATAGTGTTGCTAACTGTAGTTGTGATGGAAAGGATCCCTATTATGTCCTGATTTCAAGGCTTTAAACTCCCTTTATGCCAAGCAAATTGTGGCATAATTTCAAGTAACGATGTACTTTTAGAACTGCCAAATGTCAGGGGAATTATTTCTGACAATTAGTTATGGAGGGTGATTCTGCAGCAGGAGGTGTATGTTTTCATGATGCACATTGTTGTTTTTATTGAATTGCCCATTAAATAGAGTATAGTGTGTGCAGCTCCTTGTATTAGTGAATAAAGTTGGAAAACTGTTCTAAGTTAACAATAAATGTTTTATTAGGGTTTAACACAAAAGACCTTTAGTAGGATCAAGCTGTCAGTGATTGCTGTTTCCCTTTCTGCTCTAGCCACACCCCTTGTTCCTTGTCTCCCAGCTCCTAAGAAGCCTTAATCTCACAGTGTGTGGAGCAATGTGATCTAAAAATCAGTTAGTCCTCATGATAATACAAGTTGAGATAATAAGATGCAGATATGCAATTTATGATATTGGGGTTTTCCTACCCTACTGATAGTTAAATAGCTCTAAGGCCTCCATATCTGTCAATGTCAATGGGAGATTTCCTCCCAATGCAAATTCCAGCTTCAACGTAAGGATTTCCTCAGGACTGACTGCTATTGGTTGCCTGTTTCTTGGGGGAGGGGAGTGCTATCTGCTGTTTTTTGTCTTTGTTTTATTTGTTTTTCAGGGTGTAGGAGTTTTGATGGTTGTTAGAGGGGAGTATTCTGAGCACTGCCTTTTTCTTCTTCTGTGAAATGGGTGTTTTGTTGTGCCCAAAACAGTTTCATAGATTTCCAAATGTGTACCCAGGCCCAAAATGGCTGAGAACCCATGGTTTGCATTCATAATCTGAATCGACAGAGTGTTTGAAAATTGTAGCTTACAGGTCGTGACCCAAAAGTAAGGCCCCATCTGCATTAAACATTTTAAAGCAGTATTGTACCACATTAAACAGTGATGGCTTCCCACAAAGAATCCTGGGAACTGTAGTTTATGAAGGGTGCTGAGAGTTGTTAGGAGATCGCTATTCCCCTCGCAAGCTACAACTCTCAGAGTTCCCTGGGAAAAATTGATTGTTAAACCACTCTAGGAATTGTAGCTCCGCAATGGGAATTGGCAACCTCTGCTCTACACATCCAGAGACACAGGAAGCTGCCTTACAGCAAGTCAGACTATTAGTCCATCTAGCTCAGTCTTGTCAACACTGACTGGAAGTGACTTTCCAGGGTTCCAGGTAGTGATTCTTTCCCAGTCCTATCTGGAGATGTTGGGGATTGAACCTGGGACCTTTGCATGCAAAGTAGACACTGGACTACAAAACTGTGTCCAGTGGCACTTATGCCCTACATTCAGGTAATGTGTGAACTGGGGTGGTCTCTAACCTGACGCTCCGATTCTCCTAATTTCTGTCCTGGCCAACCGGTTGGATTCAGACTCATTTTTTCTGTTACATTTCAGGTGAAATCTCAGTTTAGAGTGTTTCATAGATCAGTTTACAAATTATACTCAAGCTAAGATGTTGTTGCAGCTATTACACACACCCTTTGAGAACTTTTAAGTAAGTTCAGGGCAGGCTCTCTGTATTAGCGTGAGAAAGAGTTCTCTGACTGTGTGAGCAAATGAGCACTCCTACAGACAAATTGAAAAGGGGGTGGTATCTGTGAGCACCAGCTTATTTATTTGTTTGTTTGTTTGTCTATATCCTGCCCTTCCTCCCAGCAGGAACCCAGGGCGGCAAACAGAAGCGCTAAAAACACATCAAAACATCATAGAAACAGACCCTAAAATACACCAAAACAAAACAACTTTAAAAACATTTTTTTTAAAAAGCTTTTGAAACATATTTTAAAAAGGGTTAAAAAACATATTGTTCTTTTAAAAAAAAAATATTAAAAAGCAATTCCAACACAGACACAGACTGGGATAGGTCTCAACTTAAAAGGCTTGTTGAAAGAGGAAAGTCTTCAAAAGGCACCGAAAAGATAACAGAGATGATGTCTGCCTAATATTTAAGGGGAGGGAATTCCACAGGGTAGGTGCCACCACACTAAAGGTCCATTTCCTATGTTGTGCGGAACAGACCTCCTGATAAGATGGTATCTGCAGGAGCCCCTCACCTGCAGAGCGCAGTGATCGACTGGGTATATAAGGGGTAAGACGGTCTTTCAGGTATCCTGGTCCCGAGCTGCATAGGGCTTTGTACACCAAAACTAGAACCTTGAACTTGGCCCGGTAGCAAATGGGCAGCCAGTGCAATTCTTTCAGCAGCGGGGTGACATGTTGGCGATACCCTGCCCCAGTGAGTAGTCTCGCCACCACATTTTGCACCAGCTGCAGCCAACCTCAAGGGCAGCCCCACATAGAGTGCATTACAGTAATCCAGCCTGGAGGTTACCAGTGCGTGGACAACAGTGGTCAGGCTATCCTGGTCCAGAAACGCATGTCCTTGGTGGCAGCGGCACTTCCTCAAGATCCTCTTCGGACACCACCAGTGGTTGAGCCTCTTAATTCCTCTTTCTTGAGAGGGGTTGTCTGTCAGACATGGTTTCTTTGATTGTAACTGGAACTAAGGAGGTGGGGCTGTCACTGTCTAAAGTGCTAAAGCCTTCTCCTGTTTCAGCCCCCTGCCGCTGCAACCCACTGTGTCCCTCCCCAGAATCCCAGTCTGTCTCCTCCTCCTCCTCTTGATCACTTCAAGAACTCTCCATAAGGTCCATAACAATTCCCCCTGTCTTTGCATATAGGGATGGGGCAGAAATTTGGTTTGGTTCGCATTTAAAGCCATTTGCACTTTCCGAAACAATATGAGAACAGAAACACAGCCATCCTTCAAAACTCACACTTATCCAGATTTTGTGCTGCAGTTCTCCAACCAACCAATGTTTGCAAAAATGCATGTTGTTATGTGATTGAGGGTTGAGGTAGATTATTTGGGCCCCTTTCAAGCCTGTGATCTTATATCTGAAGTTGGGATATGCAAGCAAGAAACCTACTCTATTAGTCAGACTAGTCTCTTTTTTTAACCTAACAGAGTGGCCAGGTGAGCTAATGGGTCTGTCAAGTGCCCATTAACAGGTGAATAGATTTTGGAAAGAGAGATCCTGTTGTTATTGGAGCTCTTTTCAGGAGAGAAGCCCTTCCCCCCACCCCATCGTATAGCTGAAGAGAGGCTTGTGGTTTTAATCTAGTCTGGAGAAGCTGGGAACAGACAGACGCACAGGCTTGTTTGCTGTCTGGACCCCCAAAGCTATGGACAACGGGGAGCAAGATCTGATGGACTGTTAATGCTATGAACCCCTCCATCTTGTGCTCAGGCTGTGAATGTGTATAAATAAACCACATATCATAAAGACACCATAGTCTCTGCTGACCTTCATTCCAAGGAAACCAAACCATGAGTTAGCACAGGAACCCCTGGAAGGCTCACACCACTTAGAGGTTGGGGTGGCGCACAACAAAATTTTAGGGGGAAATGTGCATAAAATGAATATAACAGTGAAAATAACATCCCAAACCACATTATTTTAGGAGAAATTGCTTGCAAAAATGTGTGCATTAATCAAAACTATATACAAAATGTGTTTCTTAGAAGAAATTTGCGCTAAAATGCTGGAGAATTTTCATGAGGATTTTAAAAAAATTGCAAATTACTGCAGAAATTTGGAGAACTGAATATAAGATTGGAAAAATGAGAAACCAGAATTGACAGATCTTTTCATTCCTACAAGCTTGCCCCTGCAGCACTCTTTTAAAATAAATAAATAAATAAAAATGGAGGAAAAGATCCCTAACTATATTATTTTGGTTGGTCTCTTTTCCCTATTTGTTTCCCTCAGATTTGTTTCACAGAAGAAATAGGTTGAACTTATTTTCTAAAATGTCATTCCTTATATGTCACACCTTCCCTGAAATCTGTGCTTAACACAGTGTCATTTTTCCCTCTTGACAGCTCATTTGTTGTGCTTGTTTTCAGCAATACAAATTGGAAAATGGCTTCCATTAAAGAACATGGCTTATTATTGTTCAACAAAGGTATCATTTGGCTAAATGATGAGTTCCAGCTAGTCTGGATAGTTTTGTGCACAGCATAATATTCCTGGCAAAGTGATGGCTAAACTCTTCAAAATGCACATTATAATTAGAAATGGGAACCACTGAGAGAGTTTTTTTTTTAATTGAGTCGCTGCATGTTTCAGTAATTGGATAGATAGAATTTCAAATTGGAAAGTATTGCAGTCAATACTTCAAAGGAAGGTTTTGATTATACATATTTATTCCGTGAAGGTTGCCAAGCTGGGGGACGGGGGGAAGCTTTTCCCTGTTGGTTGCCACACATCGTGGATAATAGAAAATGCAAAGTATAATTGTGATTGATAAATGACATTCAAAAAGTCCTTTATCAAACGTCAGAGGCTTGGTTTTCCATAACTTCCAAAGGTCATTTTTTTTTTACCTTTTCCTAATTGCTCATTCTGCACCAAGGGGATTTCACTGTTCCCAAAGCTGCATCCATATGGGATTTTTGTCTGCTTCCAGATGGGAGTTTTAGTACTAAACTACGTACCTGGTCTAAAGCATTCGTCCTCCTCCATTCCTAAAGGAGGCACACAGGAGTCTGTGAACAAACCTCCACGTAATGGGAAGCCTTCAGGTGACTGTAGCAGCTGTTGATTCTGGCAGCTGCTACAGCTACTGAAGACTAGCTCTCGGTCAGCTGGCTTCTTCTTGGAGCAGCAGTAGGGTGAGTGGGTGACAGTGGCACTGCTGAGAGAGAGCTAAAAGAGGGTTCTTGAATACTCTCCTCAACAAACAAACACAAAGGTAGTCAGACCTGATGGCTGCCAACTGACACACATCATTAAACCCAATTCAGTGAACCCAATGTCATAACAGAGAGGAATTCACTTGTAGTGAAAAGACACCCAAAGGAATGGAGAAAAATACATTCTGAATCATTGTGATTGTTAGGGGCCTCATACTGGAAGCACATGATGGATTAAAATGCCTGAGCTCTAACTTAAGAACATAAGAAGAGCCTTGCTGGATCAGGCCAGTGGCCCATCTAGTCCAGCATCCTGTTCTCACAGTAGCCAACCAGATACCCACAGGAAGCCTGCAAGCAGAACTTGAGCACAACAGCACTCTCCGTACTTGTACACTAAGTATCCACTAAGGATAGTGGAGAATTTCACAACACTCAAACATGAGTGAGAGCTCGATAGTGATTTACTCATTTGCCTACCAAGCAAGATGGTTGGTTTCCATTTGAGCAGGGCCGGTTCCAAAGGGCGGCCGGGTTGGGCACTGGCCCAATGGCCTCACAGCTCTAGGAGCCCCTGGGGGCCCCGTGAGGGGCCCTCCGCTCCCCTTCTGCGATCCCGCGGATCACAAGTCGAGCTTCCGAGCTGCCCACCATCCCCTGCGCTTCACCTACCTTTCTCTGCTGTTCGCGCAGGGTTGCCATCAATAAAGATGACGGCTGAGGTTTCCGTAAGGGACTGAAGCCTCTGCCGCCATCTTGGTTGATGGCAGCAATGTGCGCACTGCATGCCATCAACCAAGATGGCAGCAAAGGCTTCAGTCCCTTACGGAAACCTCAGCCGCCATCTTTATTGATGGCAACCCTGCGCGAACAGCAGAGAAAGGTAGGTGAAGCGCTGGGGATGGCAGGGGATGGCGGGCGGTTCGGAAGCTCGTCTTGTGATCTGCGGGATTGCGGAAGGGAAGCAGAGGGGCCCCAGGCAGGCTAATGCCCAAGGGCCCCCGCATTCCTGGAGCCGGCCCTGCATTTGAGCACTAGCAAAGTTTATTGATACTGATTTTTTTTTAAAAAAATCCAACA
Organism: Rhineura floridana; assembly: GCF_030035675.1. Classification (NCBI taxonomy): domain Eukaryota; kingdom Metazoa; phylum Chordata; class Lepidosauria; order Squamata; family Rhineuridae; genus Rhineura; species Rhineura floridana. Next base: position 104,945,312 of record NC_084488.1, read on the forward strand.
AAATTAACAACAAACTTTTTGAACACATGACGTTTTTAACAATGATTTCTTATTCTAACATTACTCTGTTCTTTATTTTGGAGTTACTGTCAGATCACATATGCTGAAATGTGTATTCCACTGAACTCTGATTTACTGAGGTGGCCATTAACATTCATTATTATATACTAGCACTAGCATTAGGCGTGGCAGGCAATTCTGCTGAATTTCAGAAGAGGGGAAAAAACCCTTTAAAAATATTGTTGCTGCAAGAGGCTGTCTTTCAGGGATACACTCTCAGCTCAGGCACAGACATAATTTCAACTGACTTGACCTCAGAGACCTCAGAAATAGATTAGGTGTCCATCTCTTCAGGAGGGATGGGGTGCAGTCAAAACAAGAAAAGTCACAACAGCTTCCTGATTCCACATAGCTGCTTGCTCAGAACCAATTTACACCACAATCACTAACAAATTAACATTCAGGCTCCCCTAACTGAAACTCAGTCCCTCAGTCCTTGCAACTGAGCAGTTTTATCACCCTCCCCACGACTTCACCCTTTCAGGCATTGCCATACACACTCAGTTGAAACAACTCATCAGCATCAGGAAAAATGAAAACAAGAATGTTATTTTCGCAAATCGCCATGCCCAGTCAAGAAAGTAGAAATTTAATGAAATGCGAACCACTGCAAATCAAGTTTGAGGAACAACACAGTCAGAAGTTGAACAGGTACAGAACAGCGAGCCACATCACTAGTCCCAGCAACTGGCCTTCAGAGACATACTGCCTCTGACAGTAAAGGAAGAGCATAGCCATCACGGCTAATAACCACTAATAGCCTTCTCCTCCGTGAATCTGTCTAATCCTCTTTTAAAGCCATCCAAGTTGGTGGTGAACTCCATGTGCTGTGTGAATCTGTTGTGAATCTTCCAACATTCAACATTGAATGGGCTCTGGCTGGGAGGAAGGGCGAGATATAAATCAAATAATAAATAAATAAATCAAATAATAAATAAAACACTGGCTGGATGTCCCTGCGTTCTTGTGTGATGAGAGAGGGAGAAAGACTTTTCTCTGCCCAGTGGCCGCTTTCTCCACACCCTGCACAATTTTATATTCCTCCTGTATCATATCCCCATGTGCTTCATTTTACTGCAACAGGTGGTGCCTCTAGACACCTTGACTCCCCACCCACCCCACTTCTTTGGGAAAGGGGACATTGGCAGCAGAGAGGCTACATGCAGGCCCTGTGTGTGGCTTGACAGATTTGCCTCTTACAATGAAAGATTCAGAGAGCCTTTTAAAACAGTACCGGCATCTCACTTGCATGGTGGTGGCGGCTGTAAAACTATTGTTGGTTTTGAAGAGGTTTGTGTTTACCCAAAATGATTCTCATGGTTACAAGGTTGTGAAAAGATCAATGTTGTATACCGCTGGGATGAGTCAGAGACAACAGATGTCTGCTTAAACTGAGGGCAGGAGGGTTGGGAATATGAAAAACTCACTGTCAAAATACCTGGCTGTTTTAAAACCACAATTAAGGCAACAAAATCTCTTTTTCAACTGGTCTATAATAGAAGCTCAAGCTGCTATGTATTCCTTTACATTTGAGGTAAATGTAAATGTCGATTCTGACTTATGGCGACCCTATGAATAGGGTTTTCATGAGGCAGAGAGGCAGTGAGCGGCCCAAGGTCACCCAGTGAGCTTCATGGCTGTGTGGGGATTCGATTCCTGGTCTCCCAGGTTGTAGTCTAACACCTTAACCACTACACCACACTACAGCAAAAAGTAAGTTTTCCTTGTCAAGTGGCTGTCATATACTCTACTGAAGTGGAGGGAAAGAAGCATAACAGGGCATAATGCATATTTCCTCAACAACAACAACAACAACAATATACCACTTAATTGCCAAAGTGGCTTCTAAGCAGTTTACAAGTATAAAACCAATTTAAAAAACCCATGCATAATTAAAATACGCAATAAAACAATTCCATCACAACATTAAAATAAACATCCTGAATTAAAATGTGCAATTAAACAAGCCTATTTAAATACCCAGTAACTAAAACAGCAATTAAAACAACTGAAGCAGGAGGTTCAAGTTAGGAGACCAGAGAAATGCTCTCCTAAATAGGTATGTCTTCAGGAGCCGATGGAATGCCAATATGGATAGGGCCTCAAGGGAAGGTATTTGCACACAGCACTGGTGCCACCTGTGAAATCCAGCCTGGAGGTTACCAGTACATGGACAACAGTGGTCAGGATATCCCGGTCCAGAAATGACAGTAACTGTCTTACCAGCAGAAGTTGGTAAAAGGCACTTCTAGTCACTTGAGGCCACCTGGGTGTCTGGCAACAAAGATGGATCCAGGAGCACCCCCAGACTACGGACCTGCTCTTTCAGAGGGAGTACGACCCTATACAGAGCAGGCAACTGACCAATTATCTGAACTTGGGAACCACCAATCCACAGCGCCTCCGTCTTGCTAGGATTTTGACTCAGTTTATTGGCCCTCATCCAACCCACCATCGAGTCCAGGGACCGGTCCAGGGCTTGCACAGCCTCTCCTGATTCAGATGTTACAGAGAAATAGAGCTGGGTATCGTCAGCATACTGCTGACACCTCACCCCAAATCTCCTGATGACTGTTCCCAAGGGCTTCATATAGATGTTAAAAGCATGGAGGACAAGATGTTACCCTGGAGCACCCCAGAGCACAACTGCCAGAGGGCCAAAAGACAATCACCCTATGCTATTCTCTGAAAATGACCTTGGAGATAGGAACTAAACCACTGTAAAACAGTGCCTCCAATACCCTTCTCACTAAGTCGGCCCAGAAGGATACTGTGGTCAATGGCATCAAAAGCCACTGAGTAATAGGGTCGCACTCCCCCTGTCCTCCTGATAAAGGTCATCCATCAGGGTCCCATAACCAGGCCTGCACCCAGATTGGAATGGGTTAAGATAATCAGTTTCGTCCAAGAGTATGTGCAATTGCTGTACCACAACCCTCTCAATCACCTTCCCGGCCAGTAATTGTCACAGATCAATGGGTCCAGGGTGGGCTTTTTCAGGAGCAGTCAGTTCACTGCCTCTTTCAGGGTGGCTGGCACCACTCCCTCCTGCAATGATGCATTGACCACACCCTGGATCCACTCGGTCAAACCCCCTCAGCAAGCTTTAACAAGCCAAGAAGGGCAAGAGTCAAGAGGACACATTCCTGGCTGCATCATCGCAAGCACCTTGTCTACATCATCAGGCGGCATCAACTGAAACTGTTCCCAAGAAGTTGCAGCAGACGTTGCACTGGAGACCTCACTGGGGACCACAGTAGATGTGGAGGGGCATCAAGACTGCTATGGAGGCAAGCAAGTTTACCCTCAAAGTACCTTGCAAATAATTCACATTGGGCCTCCAAAATGTCTAAAACTCCATTTCCTGGAGTTGATGTGAACAGACTCCTGACAATACAGAAAGATCCACTGGATTGCTACTTGAGGATGCGATGAAGGCAGAGAAGTGGGCCTTCTTCCACACCCTCATAGCCACACAGGAAGCACTGTTATGATGTTTTACTCGTGCCCAATCAGCCTCACAGCATGCCTTTCGCCACTTGCGCTCTAGCCATTGTCCAGCCTGTTTCATTGCCCTTAGCTCACTGGTGTACCAAGGTGTAAACCAGGCTCCACAATGCTGGAGAGGGCCCTCGGGGGCATGTCAAGAGCCTGACACGCCTCGTTGTTCCACAGTGTGACAAGGGTTACAACAGGGTCATCTACTGGGAACTCCCCCAGGGCATTCAGGGCATTGATTTTGGAGTGCCTTTGTCGAGAGAGGTGGGATCCATGTGATACACACAATTTTTCAGCAAGGGGCAGGGAACTTCTGCCACCGGTAAAGACCCTCAACCTAACCAGGGCTGGACCAACACAATTGCTCTGCCTGAGTCAGGGATGGCACTACTGCATATACCATTCCATGTACAGAGGTTGACCTGACAGGAAGTTGAATCTTGCTTCAACATTGGCAATGGCACAGTGTCCACCACGTGAGCCATATGGCACACACAGCTCTATCCTCCCACACCTGACTGGCACTCCTTGCCCACCTACACCCCCCCAGCATCTGTTGCCTGAGGTGGCCACCTCAGTCTGCTTTATCATAGGGCCGGCCCTGACTTGACCAACCTGCACCCATGCCCTTCCTCACTTATCTACAACTACATGCACATCAATCAGAAATAATTAAAATGCTGGATGAAATAGCTCAGAATCACATTTGGTCTACAGTCATATGGGATCCCATAGTGTGAGCCAAAAGATAGAAATGATGAGCAATTAAAATGCTATGCCTTTGATCTTCTTGACTCTAATGATGATTTGTGCTTCTGCTACACAGTCCTGGCAGTTGCTCTGTCAGGTATAGCATTTTTCAGCTGCTTCTCTCTGAGATACATTCTGATTGCCCTTTGCGATGATGGAATCGCCAGACAATCAAGGACAGATGGAAACAGAAAACCAGGATGCCTCATAAACATGTTTTGTGCATGTGGTTATTATTGGTTTTCTGACTGCAAGGAAGCAAATTTGACAGATATATATGAGTACAGGGGAGGGTTTCTTTTGATTGGTCAGGTCTCGAAATTAAGCTGTGCCAAACGAAGATGCTTTCATACGCTCTCAGTGCCATCTATGTCCCACTGACCTGGGTTATTTTAACAACACAAGATGTACCACCAAAAGGATACAAGGTCTGGAAGCAACATCTGCTTTCCATGCAGAAGGTTCCAGGTTCAATCCCCGACATCTTCAGGTAGGGCTAGGGGGGCACTCCTGTCTGAAATTCTGGAGCCACTGCCAGTCAGTGTAGACAATATTGAGCTAGATGGATCAATGGTCCGATTTGTTATAATGCAACCTCCTATGTTTTGTTCTATGATCTAGAAAACTCACTTTGTGTGGCTTTAGTTCCTTAGCAAGGAAACATATTTTCATAAATTCAGTTCCACTATTCTATTATTGTAAATGAATCTGTAGTTATGCTTCTCTTAATAGCTCATCTTGAATCTGCTCTTCTAAATGTCTACTGGTTTTAGTTCAATGTGTTGAATAATAGGATCATTCCTTTCTGAACCCAGCCTGCATTCTGTGCCTCTTTCCTGGGTGGATCTGTGTGACCCCACCAGCAAACACACACTGGCAGCCAATCTGCTATTTTTTCCTATCTGCCCAGATGGCATGCAATTTGAATTGATTTCCTACAGACAGCTGCCGACAGTGATTCCAGCACATTTCATCATCTTCTCATCCATCTTTAGGAACTAACCAATTTATCTCTGCTGTTGGTGGAAGGTCAAGTGGCTATCCATTATCACTTCCATTTGCACAGAAGGGAAGCTCGAAAGATGCAGCACGAGGTGGTCTGCCTCAAGATTGCAAACCAAATGACCCAATTCCCTTTACTGGCTAGAGCAACATTTCCTACCATTTGCAAGTAGGTCTGGTCTTGGGGAGGGAGTCAATTTTTTTTTTAAGTATTCCTTTTCAGTATGATGTGTAGCGCTGCAATCCAGCTGTGCTAGTAACCATTTGTCTAGTGGGGATTGCTTGAGAATAATGGTAGCCTCCCTACAGAATATCAGATGTACAGTTCACTGAATTCAAGATGACTGAATGGGATGTTTGCAGGGTGTTTATAGATGCTCTCTCTCTCACTCTCACTCTCACACACACACACACACAAACACTGGGCCCCTCTAGACTGGTGTTTTTTGCATGTATATTTTGCAACATTTTAGCATGTATTTTTAAATTGTTTTTTAAAATGTGTTTTTAAATTTGTATATTTGTTTTTAATGTTTTTAATTGTTGTAAACCGCCCAGAGCGCTTTGGCTATGGGGCGGTATACAAATGCAATAAACAAACAAACATGTCACCGAAAAAGTTTACATTTTTTCTGCAACATGTCACTGACACGATAATAATTAGTGGTGGATTTATACTGGACCATGCACACGTCATTCTGTTTCATGAGTTGTTCTGCGATGCATCGCCAATGTTACTGCATTATTGAAGTCTGAAGCGACGCTCTTGCACTGTAGCACAACAAAAGTGGGACACAACAAACAAACAAACAAACCCCAGAACATTTGCTGCATGGAAAGTTACAGGATTTCAGCAGCATGTTACAGGACATGCGCTGATTGGAATGAAGCAGCATGACTGCCCCAAAACATTTTCAGACACAAACAGTACTGGAAGCAGGCTGACGTATGACCACCCTGACATCATCATGAATGTACAATAAAAAGGACATCTGGAGAGGCCTGCTCTCTCTGGTTCTATCCGCACTATACATTCAAAGCAGAGCTACAATTCTCAGAGTTCCCTGGGAAGAATGACCGATCGTTAAACCACTCTGGAAATTGTAGCTCTGTGAGGGGATTCGGGTTCTCCTAACTGGCAGCACCCTTCACAAATGACAGTTCCTAGGATTACACACACACACACACATATACATACAGACAGAAGGAGGCGGAAGGGAGGGGAGATAAATTTAATACCTTAATAGTACCTTTAAAAAAAGATAGTGGGGTAATGAAAAATCCAGAAGTCAAATCAGTAACCACACAACTGCAGTCTTGGGCTAGACTCTAACTAGAGTCCAGCTACGAGAGGGAACAAATAATTTTAAGGGCCTAATTCTGTGCTATAGACTTAAATGGATGTGAGAGCCATTCCCTCTCATCTTGAAATGTTCGTTCTGTGACAGACACTCGAGTTCTCAGAATCCCACCAGAGTTTAATTTCCAGGATTCTTTGGAAGGGGGAGGGGGAATGGCAGTTATACTTCAATAAAAGCAATATAAATTTCTAGTCTGTATGTGCTCCCAAGAGAGTTGGGATGACAAAAGCACTATTTACCCATAGTGTATGCACTAATAATCTTTTTCCTCGCACTGTCACCTTTGGTCAACAAGACTTTGCAGGGTTTTGTAGCAACCCAAAGACCTTGCGGATGTGTAAGGGCTTACACTGGGGGGGGGGAGTACATGTACACATGCCAGGCCCAACCCAAAGGTCCCAGCCATGCCCACTCCATTGCGACCATAGAAAAGTCTGAAGGGTGTAACCCAGAAAGCCTGTAAGCATGTTTGTCTGAACATGCATACAAGCCTGCTTGTGATCAGGAGGAATACTGATAACCAGGAGTTCCTATTTTTGGGGAAGCTTAAAGGGTTTTCGGCTGAACACGCTTACGTGCTCCCTCCAGACCTTTCTGCATTGGTGATACCACAAGATGCTTGTGTTACCAACACAGCCATTACGCACAAATGATAGGATCTAACTTTTCTTCCTTTCAAGTCCCAGCAATTATTAATTTTTACATTATTTCCATTAATTTCATTTTTTACACACCTTTCATCAAAGGAGCTTGGACTGGTGCACATGATATAACCCCCACCCCACCCATTTTCCTCACAACAACTCTAGAGGGTAAGCTAGGCTGAGACTAACTAGCCTAGGGCACCCAATGAGCTTCATGGCTGAGTGGGGATTCAAACCCAGGTCTCCGTGATCCAAGTTCAGTGCTATACCCACTGCACCACACTGCCTGTCATACATGTAGGCAGCCTTCATGAAAACCAAATACAGCATCTCCCTTGCTCTATCCATGAAGGAAAGGTATGAAAACGTTTCTTTCATGGGCCCTGTTCATACACTTTCCAGGTAGGTGATATGTTGCACGGTGGAGAAGAGAATACATACCCCTCCCCTCTCCTGAGCCAGCCCTACCATGAGGCAGATGCCTCAAGTGGCAGACGCTGAGGGGTTGGGAATGGCAGCGGAGGACAAGTACACATCATCAGTACACTGAAAACATGAGGCTCTGTTTCTCCATAACATCTGAATCAGGAGTGGCTGTGCAAGCCCTGGACCAGTCTGAATGCAACAGTGGACTGGATGAGTTTGAGTCCTAGGAAGACAGAGATTCTGTGACTAGATGGTTCCTGTTTCTAGAAGATGGGCCAACTGCCTGTTCTGGACAGGGTCACACTTCCTCTGAAGGAGCATGAAAGAATGTACATAGTGTGGGGGTACTTCTGGATCCACCCTTATCATTTGAGACCGAAGTGACCTTTGTGGCTTTTACCAGCTTTGTTTGGTACGGCCACATCTGGATCAGGTCAGCCTGGCCACTGTAGTCCATGCATTGCTAACCTTGAGACTGGATTTCTGCAATATGGGTCTGCCCTTGGGCCTGGTCCAGACGCTCCAGCTGGAGCAGAATGCAGTGGCTAGACTACTGAAGGGGCAGATAGCCGACAGCATGTGGAACCCAGTTAGTTTTTGCTACTGCCTGATGTTTATTGGATTGTGGTAACATGGAGGTGGGCTTTTTCCCGGGTGGCACCCGTGTTGTGGAATGCCCTCCCTGCTGAAATATGAGAAGTTCCTTCAGTATTGGCATTCCATTGGCTCCTGAAGACACACCTGTTTAGCCAATTCTCCCAAACTTCAACTTCTGATTTGATTAACCAGTTTGTTGGTTGGTTTTTAACTGTTTTTTTTTTTTTACAATAATTTTTATTCAAATTTTCATAAAACATACAAAACAAAATCATGAAACATTCAAAGACAAAAAACAAAACAAAACAAAAATGATTAAACAAAAAAATAAAATGTTGACTTCCCATTTGTCGCAGATCAAATCAGTTATAGGTCTACAATATATAACAATCCTGTCTCTTAAATTATATTATAAGATCACTTTCCTCCAGTAGTTATCTTAATTAATCATCAAATCTTATAAACATTACTTTATTCTTTCCACAAAAAGTCAAAGAGAGGTTTCAATTCTTTAAGAAATATATCTATCAATTTTTCTCCAAATAAACATGTCGATTAATCCATCTCGTTAATAATAATAATAATCTTATTGTCATAACCATAGTCCAAATAAACATATCGATTAATCCATCTCATCAAAATCTGTTAGGTCCAATAATTTCAATAGCCATTATTCCATTATCCATATTAATTCCATCTTCAATAGTCCTGTTAAGTCCAGTAATTTCAGTGTCCAATCTTCCATTATCAGTATTCCATAATAATCTTGCTGTCATAGCCATAGTCATATAATAAGAGTCTGATGGGAATTTCCTCTATCCCAAATATTTTCTTGCCATCAATTATGAATAAATTGCTGAAATATTGTCGTAAAGTCATATCTCTGTTCTTCTTTTTTACAAAATGCACTGGCTCATCTCTTGAGAGTTTTTCCATTGTCACATGGCTGCAGTTAATTCCATAGATTTTCTCTATATCAAGCTCCATCACGTCATTCCAGTCCAGAAGATTATCCAAGCTATTGATAACTTTATCTCTAATATCTTCATTAATTTCTTCAGAGATAACGTTAAATTCCAAACAGTAGATTTTATTTCTAATATCCATAAACTCCAGATCTTTTTCCAATTCCACATTTGTTCCAATCTCCAGGGCTTGTATCTTCCCTTTATTTTTTCTTTTCTCATCTCTGATCTCATTCTCCTCTCTCACAGGATCCCCTATTTCTTTAAGCTCCTGCGTCATTTTGCTCAGTTCAATTTTCAGCTCCTTACTGCCCTGTCGCAGGGTTTGTTTCATTATCTCAATCTCATCCATTATTTTCTGAAACATAATTACTTCCAGATTCTCAGCCACTTTCTTGATTGCCATTTTTAAAACCACGAAAACAAAACAAAATAAAAATAAAGAACCACTTCTTATTTCAGCAACAATTGAGTTAATATTCCAGGCTTGATGACATCACAGTATAAACAGAGCAGCCTGCCTTATCTCTCTATGTTCAAGAATACAAAACAAATTTAGTTCCCAGCATCAAAACAGTTAGTGGCGTCGTGAAGCAGATTCGTCAAAATAAAATAGACCAAAAAGAGAATAGTCCCAGACAATATAATGTTCCTCGGAATAGAAATCCCTCTTCTGTTTATATCTTTAGAATGCACTTCCAGGACAGCTTTTTGCAATAGAAACAGAGATAAGCTGTTAATTTCGTGAATAACAGAGAAGAGTTATAGCTCACCCAGAAGTTCTTTAAAGCTGATTCATTTGACAAATCTCTTTTTGCTGCAACAATTTAAACCAAGTAAAAAAAATAATAGAAAGAAGGGTGCTTGCCTGTTAGTCCGTTTTCTCTTTGAAGAAAAGATAAACGTATCGCATTAATCAGATAGAGCTTGTTCGGAAGTCCGTCCGGCATTGCTGGCTGGACCTTTTCTCATAAATTAATGAAATCCAGTCCTCCCAACAAAAACAGGCTTTTGAGGTTGATCTCTACGTTTCTCCCTGCCCGGGAGAAATTTCATCAGTCAAAAAAAAAATGTTCTGACTGATTTATATCTGAATAAGCTTCTTTTGAGGCGGGAGCCCGTCTCAAAAGCAGGCACAAGCGAAGTCACCCTTCCCGGAAGTCGGTTTTTAACTGTTTTAACTGACATGTGTTTTAACTGGTTTGCTTGATTGTATTTATTAATTAAGGATGTTTTAATGTTCTGATTGAACTGTAATTGAGTATTTTAGCAATGATTGTATTTTATAATTGGTTTTATGTTGTAAACCACTGAGAAGTCATTTTGGCATATAAGCTTGTGGTTGGAAGATTCAGGACAGACAAAATAAAGTTGTTCTTCACACAGTGCATAGTTAAACTGTGGAATTCGCTCCCACAAGAGGCAGTGATGGCCACCAACTTTAGTAGCTTTAAAAGAGGATTAGACAAATTCATGGAGGAAAAGGGCTATCAATGGCTACTAGCCATGATGCTCTGCCTCCATAGGCATAGGCAGTATTCTTCCAAATACCAGTTGCTCTTCCTGCTTGGGGGTTTTCCAGGGGCAACTGGTTGGCCACTGTGAGAACAGGATGCTGGACTAGATGGGCCACTGGCCTGATCTAGCAGATGCTTCTTATGACCTTATGTTCTTAAGCGGTATGTAAAATTGTTGTTGTTGCTGCTGCTGCTGCTGCTGTTATCAACATCAACACCTCTGCTGAAACATCTGCACTGGCTGCCCATATGCTACCAGGCCAGATTCAAGGCTCTTGTATTAATATACATAGCCCTAAACAACTGGGGTCCAGAATACCTTAAAGACTGCCTGAGCCCTTATATCCCAGCTTGATCACTGAGATCATCCGGAGGAGTGCTATTAGTTTTCCCCTGTGTTTTTAAGAAGCCCAACTGGCTTCAGCTACAAATCAGGTCGCATGCTGTGCAATACTCTTATGCAGGCATCCTCGCTACTAATTTGCAAACATCCCTTGAAGACCTTTTTTGTAATCTGACAGGCCTATTCAGTTTCAATTTTTTCAAGATGAGCCAGTCATATTTATGTTTTGAATTGTTTTTATGTATCTTATATTCGATTATATTGTATATATTTGTTGTATACCATCTTGATATTTTATGAGTGGGCGGCATATAAATATTTTTATAAATAATTAATCAATCAATCAATAAAAATAACTGCTGGAGAATCGCCCTCTCCCTCTTTTTTTCTCTCTGTCCCTTCCAGAAAATGGAAGGCTGAGATTGTTTTGACAGGCTGACTTATTTTATGAGTACATGCCAGGAAGCAATCAGCTTGGGATATGCTCTTTCTACCAATGAACTTGGAAGCAATGATGCATTTCTTGTCTTTTACACAACAGCAACAGGCCGTGCATCAAAGTCAAAGGCTACCAACCCCGGCCTCTAGCAAGGGGTTGGCAGTTAATTTGGATGGTGGGTCAACAGCAATCTGTTCTAAGATGCTTTGACTCCTTTGTGCTTGGTAGATCTCCCCACTTTTCTTGAAATGGGGAAGGAAACGCACCTAAATCAAGATCAGGGGGATCACACACCGCAAGCCCTTGTTTATTATCCTAACCCTTAAAGCAGGGATTGGGAATCTGCGGCCTTTCTGTTGTTTGCCTCCAACTCCCATCAGTCCCCAATGGCACAGCCAATAGTCAGGGGATGATGGGAGTTGTAGTCCAACATCAGGAGAGCCACATAGGTTTCCCATCCCTGCCCTATAGTATCCAAGACTCTGTATGTGCTACAATTCCACAGCAGTGCAGAATCTACTATTAAGTACAAACAAAATGCAGCTTCCTGTGAATCTCACCTAAAAGAAAAGAAGTTTCTAGCCCTTTTGCTCTTGAAGTTAGGTTTAAAAATGAAATTTTGGAAGCCAGAAGTGATACTGAATAAGATTTTCAGTGGTTGGATGTAGGGCTCTTCAGTCCAAGGAGTTCATTGCCCCTTCCCATGACTACCAAAACCAGAATAAATTATGCAAGATAATGGCCACCAGCTTGGATGGCTTTAAAAGAAGATTAGATAAATTCATGGAGGACAGGGCTATCAATGGCTACTAGCCATGATGGCTGTGCTCTGCCACCCTAGTCAGAGAAAGTGTTTCTGAAAACCAGTTGCCGGAAGCCTCAGGAGGGGAGAGTGTTCTTGCACTCGGGTCCTGCTTACGGGCTTCCCCCAGGCACCTGGTTGGCCACTGTGAGAACAGGATGCTGGACTAGATGGGCCACTGGCCTGATCCAGCAGGCTCTTCTTATGTTCTTATGTTCTTAAGTAAAAGGATGCAGATCTGCTCAATTTGAATAATTTATATAAGTCTCAGTATTCAGATTTGTCTGGCACAGGATTTGCATTGCCTGGGTGCAGAATTTATCCCCCTGACCCCTATTTTTTTTTTAAAGCATGAGGAACACATAGCATATCTCTGTTTCTCTGAAGATGTGGATGCACAATAGTAAAATAGAACATTACAACATATCTCAAGGGGAACAATGGAAGAGAAAGGACATCCACCGCCAATTGCCATCACTGATAAACATGGCTGTGTAAAGGAGGAAGCTCTGGGTTGTGTTCAGCTAAGTCCTACTCAGAAAGTCCCATTGAAATTAATGAACCTAAGTAAGTTGTGTCCATTAACTTCAGTGGGTCTACTTGGAGCAGGCCTAGTGTTGAATACCACCCCGTCTTTGCTGTGGAAGCTCTGTCGTTGGACAGCATTTCCAGCTATTGGAAAACCGCTGACAGGGAATGTAGAAGATCATATGACACACATATGTTAAGTTTGCTTCAGTGGTCTCAGTGTGAAACCTGACTTCAGTCTGAAAGGTGCTGTACAAGGATGACTGTTAAGAAGAGAAGGAATGATGGTGGGGATTCCACAGGCTCTCTACAACAGAGGTTATGGCAGGCTAGCAAGCAGTGGGAGGGTGGCAATTGCCTGACCTCCCAGCAGTGGAGTCATTGCTGCTTATCAGGAGTGAGGATGGGAGGCAGCAGAGAGGTCAATGCTGTGCAACTGCACCGGCAGAACCCATACACCATCCCTGCTAATGTGCGTGCAGAGACAACTTCCTTACCACCTTGCCCCTCCCGTATTCCCTCCTGGTGAGCAGCAGCAACTCCACTGCAGGGAGGTCGGGCAAGTGCCATTGTCCCACCTCTCTGTCTACTACTGAGGCTAGCTCAAGTTGGTGGGGGAAGATTTCCCTCATTAATGTTTTGCCTATTTTGCGATAGTTACCAGAACCTAAGAAGAGCCCTGCTGGATGAGTCCAAAGGTCCATCTAGTCCAGCATCCTGTTCTCACAGCAGCCAACCAGATGTCTATGGGAAGCCCACAAGCAGGACCTGAGCACAACAGGTCTTAATAATACCTACTCAGCTACTTTGCTTACATAGCTGTGAAACAGAAACAGCCCCCTTCCCCATTTACACCTGTGGGTTATACTGAGGGCCAAACACATGTTCTGCTGTACTCCATTTCCATCTTCCCTTTCCTTCCTTCAATTGAAAACAAGGGGAAATTCCATTTCTACCCCAGGTGACCTCTTTTTTGTTCTGCTTTGTTTTCTGTTACTGTCATGCAGGGCTTCATGGTCCTTACTATTCGAGAACGGGCTCACTCCTGCAATGACAAAAGCAAGTGCTTTATTTTAAGCAACATCTTTTGCTTCTTTAGTGGTCCTTTAACTTGAGGATAAGTTAAAAGATAAGAATGAACTTTGACAAGTTCATTCCTGAAAATGTATCCAGGGCCAAATGCATTCTGGGAACAACCCACACAGGAGATTAGGCCTGCACAGCGTACTTCACTCACTATCAGCCGGTTAATTAAACCTCCTGGTTTTGCTGCCTGCCTGGGACTGCAAAAACCAAACAACCATAAGTCCTTATGAAAATGTATCAGCATTTTAGTGCGGATTTCTCTGAATATACACATTTGTAAGCATTTTTCCCTAATATACACATTTGTGCAAAGCCATTTTCCCTAATATGCATTTTGCATGTTAGCTTCACCAATATGTGCATTTTTATTCACACTTTACTCCAGTATTTGCATTTTTGCAAACATTTCTGCAAAACTCCGAGAAGTTCAGATTTTGGAAGATGATGGTGTTTCAGCTCATATTGCTTCAGAAACTGCGATTTAGATATGCGAACTGAATTAAATGCGAACCGAATTGAATTTCTCCCCTCCCTTAGTCACTATTAGCGCAGTGCTGAAACCTGTTCCCCAATTTCCCACAAGCTTTCTTCCCAAAAGGGGCTTCTGTTTTTCTGCGTCATTTGCAGGACACTTAAGAATTTATTTATCGTTCCAGTGAGTGCAGGGTTGAGCTTACCTTATTACTGCAAGGTGGCCAAAGGTGATATTTGTGGTTTTCTTCTTTCCTTCACACGAGGTGTGACTGCATTATAGCACTGGAGCACTGTTTAAGGCAGTGGTAGGGAACCTTTGGCCCTTCAGATGTTGCTGTACTACAACTCCCATTATCCCTGGCCATGGGCCATGCTTGCTGGGCCTGATGGGAGTTGAAGTTCAGCACCATCTTAGAATAATAGAGTTGGAAGGAGCCTATAAGGCCATTGGGTCCAACCCCCTGCTCAGTTCAGGAATCTCATTTAAAGCATCCCCGACAGGTGGCTGTCCAGCTGCCTCTTGAATGCCTCCAGTGTTGGAGAGCCCACCACCTCCCTAGGTCATTGGTTCCATTGTCATACCGCTCTAACAGTTAGGATGTTTTTCCTGATGCTCAGTCGAAATCTGGCTTCCTGTAACGTGAGCTCATTATTCTGTGTCTGCACTCTGGGACGATTGAGAAGAGATCCTGGCCCTCCTCTATGTAGCAAACTTTCAAGGACTTGAAGAATGCTATCATATCTGCCCTCAGTCTTCCTTTCTCAAGGCTAAACATGCCCAGAGGTGTGGGTGATCCGCACCAACACCAGCAGTGGGGGCACCTCGACGCCCTCCTCCTCCACACCGTCTTCTGCCTTCAGGCTGGACTCTGGGTACTGGATAGAGGCTACGCAGACTCTTACTCAGCCATGCTGAAAGTGGCCCAAATGTTATTGCTGCTGATTGGATTCATCTGCATAAGATCTTCACGGTGGATAGATCACAGTACATACACCTACTTCAAAATTATCTCCATGTATGACTTAGTTATGATTCTAAATTTCTACATGGTCTGCATCTTCAAAATTTACCGAATGCTGGCCTGCATCGACTGGCCACTTGCAGTCCTTTCTTGGGAACTTCTAAATTGGCAGGATTCCCATGACTCCAGACTGCACCAGGGCCTTTGAAATGTGATGGACTCTGCAATCTGCATTTGTAGCTGGAGCGGATGCATGTGTGTTGGCTGAGCTGCTTGACTGCCATGGTGATCCAATTTAGCTGTCAGTTTGTAATACGATTTATTCTACATCAACAAAAATGGTTGATTTTTGTCTTATTTGAATTTATTGTTGGCTTTTGTAAACTTGCTTCTCTCCGCACCCCCAGCGCTTTGCGTTTTGAATGTTTGTTGTGAGCCACTTCAGGCACAGCATGCTGGAGAAAGGTGGCATATAAATAAACTCAATCAATCAATCAGTTCTTTCAGCCTCTCCTCGTAGGGCTTTGTTTCCAGTCCCTTGATCATCCTTGTAGCGCTCCTCCTCCCCTGTTCCAACTTGAGGGCCAAAGGTTCCCCACCACTGCCTTAAACATTGCTCCTGTGCAGGGCCGGTTCTAAAGGGCGGCCAGGTTGGGCACTGGCCTGAGGGCCCCGGAGCTACAGGAGCCCCTGAGGGGCCCTCCGCTCCCCTTCCACGATCCACACCCCCCACGCCCCCCACTTACCTGTCAGCCGGCTTTTTAGCATTGCCCTTAATGAAGATGGCAGCTGCAGCTTCCCAAAGGTACTGAAGCCACTGCCACCATCTTAGATGTGCGTAGCATGTACGTATGCCATCAGCAAAGATGGCAGCGGAGGCTTCATTCCCCTTAGGGAAACCACGGCCGCCGTCTTCATTAAGGGCAATGGTAAAGACTAGACAGGTAGGGGGGCCGTGGGGGGCCATGCGTACGCATGCCTTGCACACCCACCCACCCACTGGGGGGCCAGGGCAAGCTGATGCCCAAGGGCCCCCGCATGCCTGAAGCCGGCTCTGCTCCTGCGCTATAATGCAGTCACCCTGGCTGCCTACATTTCCTGATCTGGAAAAGCTCCATGAGAAGCTGTTACCTCATGACATCTTCCCTTGTCCTTCACTTGACGCATGGGAAGCCGGACAGTCTGTCTCCTAGCTGGCCGCTGTGAGGGCAGGATGCTAGACTACATGGGTCTTGGGTCTGATCCAGCAGGACTCTTCTTATGTTCTGATGGCTACCAAGTGTCTGAGATTCACTGACTTTGTTTTTAAAGGAAGTTCTTCCTTTTACCTTTAAATACCTTTTATAGCTGTGTCCCACTCCAACGATGATAGCTCTCCTGCTATCATGGACAACGATGGTCTCGGGGATGGAGAGCATCCAGCTGAGGAAGAGGGAAACGATCCCTTAGAAGGGACCCATTCCTTGGGGGATGAGCAGCTGTCCTCTCGTGCCGAGGATATATCTCCAGGGGGTGGAGGGATCCTTGTAGTGGGTGATTCGATCATTAGGAACATAGACAGTGGGGTGTGTGATGGGCGTGTAGACCGCAAGGTGTTTTGCCTGCCTGGTGCGAAGGTTGCGGATATCGCCCGTCGTTTAGATAGTTTGGTAGACAGTGCTGGGAAGGAGTCAGTGGTCGTGGTGCACGTTGGCACTAACGACATGGGGAAATGCAGCCGTGAGGTCCTGGAAGCAAAATTTAGGTTGCTAGGACCAGCTTCACAGTCTCAATGCGTGGATGACACGATGGTGTCGGGTGGATTTGTTAGGCACTGGGGAACATTTTGGGACAAGCCGGGCCTGTACAAAAGGGACGGGCTCCACTTGAACCAGAATGGAACCAGACTGCTGGCACTTAAAATTAAAAAGGTGGCAGAGCAGCTTTTAAACTGACTGAGGGGGGAAACCCGACAGGAGCTGAGAAAGGTCCGGTTCGGAATAAACCTCCCCCCTGGGATAAAAACCAAAGAAATGATGAAATTTTAAAAGGGGTAGGCCTAGAAGTAGGCATTGTGAGAGCAGGGGCACAGGATATAAATTCAGAAGAGCAAAAGTACCACAGGCCTAACCACAAGTGCCAAAGACACTTGAAGAGAGACACTGCTTACAAGTGCCTGTACGCTAATGCTAGGAGCCTCCGAACCAAGATGGGAGAACTGGAGTGCTTGGTCTTAGAGGAGAGCATTGATATAGTGAGCATAACGGAGACCTGGTGGAATGGAGAAAACCAGTGGGATACGGTTATCCCTGGATATAAACTATATCGGAAGGACAGGGAAGGACGTATTGGTGGCAGAGTCGCTCTATACGTGAAAGAAGGCATTGAATCCAGCAAGCTGGAAACCCCAAAAGAGGCAGACTCCTCCACAGAATCGTTGTGGGTGGTGATACCATGCCCCAGGAGGGACTTAATACTGGCAATGATCTATCGTCCCCCTGATCAAAATGCTCAGGGAGACCTTGAGATGAGATATGAAATTGAGGAAGCATCCAAACTAGGAAATGTGGTAGTAATGGGTGACTTCAACTACCCGGACATAGACTGGCTGCATATGTGTTCCAGTCATGACAAAGAAGCAAGGTTTCTAGATATTCTAAATGACTATTCCCTAGACCAGTTGGTCATGGAACCGACCAGAGGGACGGCAACCCTGGACTTAATCCTCAGTGGGGACCGGGACCTGGTGCAAGATGTAAGTGTTGTTGAACCGATTGGGAGCAGTGACCACAGTGCTATTAAATTAAACATACATGTAACTGGCCAATTGCCAAGAAAATCCAACACGGTCACATTTGACTTCAAAAGAGGAAACTTCACAAAAATGAGGGGATTGGTAAAAAGAAAGCTGAAAAACAAAGTCCAGAGGGTCACATCACTCGAAAATGCTTGGAAGTTGTTTAAAAACACTATATTAGAAGCTCAACTGGAGTGCATACCGCAGATCAGAAAAGGTACCGCCAGGGCCAAGAAGATGCCAGCATGGTTAACAAGCAAAGTCAAGGAAGCTCTTAGAGGCAAAAAGTCTTCCTTCAGAAAATGGAAGTCTTGTCCGAATGAAGAAAATAAAAAAGAACACAAACTCTGGCAAAAGAAATGCAAGAAGACAATAAGGGATGCTAAAAAAGAATTTGAGGAGCACATTGCTAAGAACATAAAAACCAACAACAAAAAATTCTATAAATACATTCAAAGCAGGAGACCATCTAGGGAGACAATTGGACCCTTGGATGATAAGGGAGTCAAAGGTGTACTAAAGAACGATAAGGAGATTGCAGAGAAGCTCAATGAATTCTTTGCATCTGTCTTCACAGTGGAAGATATAGGGCAGATCCCTGAACCTGAACTAACATTTGCAGGAAGGGATTCTGAGGAACTAAGACAAATAGTGGTAACGAGAGAGGAAGTTCTAAGCTTAATGGACAATATAAAAACTGACAAATCACCGGGCCCGGATGGCATCCACCCGAGAGTTCTCAAAGAACTCAAAGGTGAAATTGCTGATCTGCTAACTAAAATATGTAACTTGTCCCTCGGGTCCTCCTCCGTGCCTGAGGACTGGAAAGTGGTAAATGTAACATCAATCTTCAAAAAGGGATCCAGAGGGGATCCCGGAAATTACAGGCCAGTTAGCTTAACTTCTGTCCCTGGAAAACTGGTAGAAAGTATTATTAAAGCTAGATTAACCAAGCATATAGAAGAACAAGCCTTGCTGAAGCAGAGCCAGCATGGCTTCTGCAAGGGAAAGTCCTGTCTCAGTAACCTATTAGAATTCTTTGAGAGTGTCAACAAGCATATATTTATTATTATTTATTATTTATTTATTTTATTTCATTTTTAAACCGCCCATAGCGAATAGCTCTCTGGGCGGTGTACAAAAGATTAAAAGTACAGAAATACAAAATATCACAATAAATAAACTGAAACAAAGAGATTTAAAATTGTAACATTAAACGCTTTAAAATGCCTGGGAGCATAGCCAGGTCTTAACCTGGCGCCGAAAAGATAGAAGCGTCGGCGCGAGGCGTATTTCTTCGGGGAGGCTATTCCACAATTCGGGGGCCACTACAGAAAAGGCCCTAGATCGAGTAACTGTCCCCCGGGCTTCCCGATGGGTTGGTACCCGGAGGAGGGCCTTAGACGCTGAGCGAAGTGACCGGGTCGGTTCATAGCGGGAGAGGCGTTCCACAAGATACTGCGGTCCCACGCCGTGTAAGGCTTTATAGGTCAAAACCAGCACCTTGAATCTGGCTCGGAAGCAAATAGGTAGCCAGTGCAAACGGGCCAGAACAGGTGTTATATGCGCTGACCGGCTGGTCCTCGTCAGCAGTCTGGCTGCTGCGTTTTGCACTAGCTGAAGCTTCCGAACTGTCTTCAAGGGCAGCCCTACGTAGAGCGCATTACAGTAATCCAACCTAGAAGTTACCAGAGCATGAACAACTGAGGCGAGGTAATCCCTGTCCAGATAGGGGCGTAGCTGGGCTACCAACCGAAGGTGGTAGAATGCATTCCTTGCCACCGTGGCCACTTGCGCCTCCAGAGACAAGGAAGGATCGAAAAGAACCCCAAGACTACGAACCTGTTCCTTCAAGGGGAGTGTAACCCCATCTAGAACAGGGTAAGCATCCACCATCTGGGCAGGGAAGGCATTCACCAACAGTGTCTCAGTCTTGTCTGGATTGAGTCTCAGTTTATTAGCTCTCATCCAGTCCATTATCGCGGTCAGGCAGTGATTCAGCACATCCACAGACTCACCTGTAGAAGATGAAAAGGAGAAATAGAGCTGCGTGTCATCAGCGTACTGGTGGCAACGCACTCCAAAACTCCTGATGACGGCACCCAGAGGCTGCATGTAGATGTTAAAAAGCATGGGGGACAAAATCGACCCCTGAGGGACTCCACAATGGAGAGTCCAAGGAGTTGAGCAATGTTCCCCAAGTACTACCTTCTGGTGACGATCCGCCAAGTAGGAGCGGAACCACTGCCAAGCAGTGCCTCCAACTCCCAACTCCGCGAGTCTCCCCAGAAGGATACCATGGTCTATGGTATCAAACGCCGCTGAGAGATCAAGGAGAATCAACAGAGTCATACTCCCTCTGTCCCTCTCCCGACAAAGGTCATCATACAGGGCGACCAAGGCTGTTTCAGTGCCAAAAGCAGGCCTAAAACCGGATTGAAACGGATCCAGATAATCGGTCTCATCCGAGAGCACCTGGAGCTGACCGGCAACCACCCGCTCCAGAACCTTGCCCAAAAAGGGGACATTCACCACCGGTCTATAGTTGTTCAGGTCATCTGGGTCTAAGGAAGTTTTCTTATATAGATAGAGGTGATCCAGTGGACATAGTGTACTTAGACTTTCAAAAAGCGTTTGACAAGGTACCTCACCAAAGGCTTCTGAGGAAGCTTAGCAGTCATGGAATAAGAGGAGAGGTCCTCTTGTGGATAAGAAATTGGTTAAGAAGCAGAAAGCAGAGGGTAGGAATAAATGGACAGTTCTCCCAATGGAGGGCTGTAGAAAGTGGAGTCCCTCAAGGATCGGCATTGGGACCTGTACTTTTCAACTTGTTCATTAATGACCTAGAATTAGGAGTGAGCAGTGAAGTGGCCAAGTTTGCTGATGACACTAAATTGTTCAGGGTTGTTAAAACAAAAAGGGATTGCGAAGAGCTCCAAAAAGACCTCTCCAAACTGAGTGAATGGGCAGAAAAATGGCAAATGCAATTCAATATAAACAAGTGTAAAATTATGCATATTGGAGCAAAAAATCTGAATTTCACATATACGCTCATGGGGTCTGAACTGGCGGTGACCAACCAGGAGAGAGACCTCGGGGTTGTAGTGGACAGCACGATGAAAATGTCGACCCAGTGTGCGGCAGTTGTGAAAGAGGCAAATTCCATGCTAGCGATAATTAGGAAAGGTATTGAAAATAAAACAGCCGATATCTTAATGCCGTTGTATAAATCTATGGTGCGGCCGCATTTGAAATACTGTGTACAGTTTTGGTCGCCTCATCTCAAAAAGGATATTCTAGAGTTGGAAAAGGTTCAGAAGAGGGAAACCAGAATGATCAAGGGGATGGAGTGACTCCCTTACGAGGAAAGGTTGCAGCATTTGGGGCTTTTTAGTTTAGAGAAAAGGCGGGTCAGAGGAGACATGATAGAAGTGTATAAAATTATGCATGGCATTGAGAAAGTGGATAGAGGAAAGTTCTTCTCCCTCTCTCATAATACTAGAACTCGTGGACATTCAAAGAAGCTGAATGTTGGAAGATTCAGGACAGACAAAAGGAAGTACTTCTTTACTCAGTGCATAGTTAAACTATGGAATTTGCTCCCACAAGATGCAGTAATGGCCACCAGCTTGGACGGCTTTAAAAGAAGATTAGACAAATTCATGGAGGACAGGGCTATCAATGGCTACTAGCCGTGATGGCTGTGCTCTGCCACCCTAGTCAGAGGCAGCATGCTTCTGAAAACCAGTTGCCGGAAGCCCCAGGAGGGGAGAGTGTTCTCGCACTCGGGTCCTGCTTGCGGGCTTCCCCCAGGCACCTGGTTGGCCACTGTGAGAACAGGATGCTGGACTAGATGGGCCACTGGCCTGATCCAGCAGGCTCTTCTTATGTTCTTATGTTCTTATGTTCTAAATAAAAACCACACTAATTCATTTAAAAGTAAAAAGATTTCGCTTTTGAAAAAATTACAAAAAGCTGTCAAACAATCAGGAGGGGATCTAAGTGAGGGACAACCCCAAACAGCCTAATGAAGTCCCTGGAGCCATGGAAAGCTGATTAACAATGGGGACAGGGACGGGAGGGACAGAAAACGAGGTGGGAGGGGGAATGGAATGGAGTACTGTGAGGAAGGCATGGCTGGCTGACTGGAACATGAATTGAAATATGTTGTTGTTTCTCAGGGTCTCAGATGTGATCTTTTCACGATCTGATATTTCCACTGATATTTTTTGGCTCAAAACTGCCATAAGAGGAGCCCTCATTTAGGTATAGCCCATTCTCGATCCTCCCGTTACAGACTTTGTGATAAATGCAACACATAATTGATGGACAGAATTCACTGCCACAAGCCACACAGCTGCACTGGCTGGGGCTGATAGGAGTTGAAGTCCAAAACATCTGGAAGGTACCAGGTTGGGGAAGGCTGCCCTAAACTGATTCACCAGTTACACTACTATGCTAGAGAGGTAAGCAGAGACGCAAAGAATGACATATCTCTCTGCCTCGCTGTTGTTCATTCATTAGCAACACCTGCGCTCTGCAGGTAAGGGCCTCCTGCAGATACCATCTTATCAGGAGGTCCGTTTCACACAACATAGGAAGCAGAACTTTAGTGTAGTGGCACCTACCCTTTGGAATTCTGTCCCCTTAAATATTAAACAGGCACCATCTCTGCTATCTTTCTGGCGCCTACTGAAGACCCTCCTCTTTCAACAAGCCTTTTAAGTAGAGATATTATTCCAGTCTGCATCTGTGTTGGAATTGCTTATTAATATGTTTTTTAAAGCTTTTTTTTTTAAAAAAAAGATGTTTTTAAAGATGTTTTGTTTTAATCTATTTTTAAGGATGATTTAATCTATTTTAGTTTGTTTTTATGATGTTTTAGAGTGTTTTTAGCGCTTCTGTTTCCCGCCCTGGGTTCCTACTGGGCAGAAGGGTGGGATATAAATGTAATAAATAATAAAAATAATAATAATAAATAGTATATTGTTGTTGTTGTTGTTTATTGTTGTTGCTGTTATTGTTATTATTATTATTTAAAGGCAATAGAAATGCTTGCCATCACTTTCATTTACTTCATGAGGCTATCAACCATATCTCATGTGAACAACGGTGATAGCTGGGAATGAAATGCCTCCGTTGGCCAGCGGAGCTGAACAAGTATAATTAAATCCGGAGGACCTTCTGCCAGAAAGCCACAGAATTTATTTCCTACCCTCAAGGTCATTCTAATGAAATTCATTGGCTTTTCCAGATTAGGTTGCTTGCAGCACTGCTGCGCATACACACATTGCTGCAGCCAAAACCACTCTAATCCTCTCTCTATTCTCCCTCCACACACACAGCCTGAATTAACTCAGAGTCGCAAAGCTGCAGAGTGTCATATAACCCTTGCTCTTCCTGGCTCTGCCAGTCAGTTGGGGGAATCCAGTACCCAGAAGACATCAGTCGAACACTCATTCATTTGGCCAGAGCATAGCACTAAGGTAGGCTCAAGGCCTATGCTGGCCATGCAGAGCAAACAGAAGCCTTCAGGCACTCTTTTGTTTATGGGCCACCCCTCATATTTTGCATGCAGAAGGTCCCAGGTTCAGTCCTTGGCTTCTCCAGTAGGACTGGGAAAGACCCCTGTCTGAAACTTTGGGGAGCCACAACTGCTCAGTCTAGATCAGTGTTCTTCAGCCATGGCTCCCCAGATGTTGTTGAACTACAACTCCCATCACCTCTGGCCATTGGCTAAGCTGGTTCAGGATAATGGGAATTGTAGTCCAACATCTCAGGACCCAAGGATGTAGGATGCTGGTCTACACAATGCTAAATGAGATTAAGTGTCAGGCAATTTCCTATGTTCACCCAATGCATGATTGGCAAGCTCTGGGGGTGGGCGAGAGAGGGGATGCTTGCCCTGATACACTGAAAGCTTAATCCTGTGAACAGCATGGTGGATGCACACAACCTGCTGGAGGCTGCCCTGTGTAGACTTATTGATGGCTACGTCTGTGTTGGAATTGCTTTTTAATATGTTTTTAAACCTTTTTTAAAAAAACAGTATGTTTTTAACCTTTTTTAAAAAAAAGATTTCTTGGAAGCTTTGTAAAAGAGTGTTTTTAAAGATGTTTTGTTTTGGTGTCTGTTTTTATGCGGTTTTAAAGTGTTTTTAGTGCTTTTATTTGCCGCCCTGGGCTCCTGCTGGGAGGAAGGGCGGGATAGACATATAACAACAACAACAATAATAATAATAATCATAGCTACTATGTGTGTATCTGAAGAAGGTCTGAGCCAGAAAGGGAGAAGAACATTTTCACTCCACATCCCCACTCAGGACAACTCTATGCTTTACTAGTAGTTCATCAGCCATGATGCCTCTACCGGTGTTGCATAAGCTGGAACATAGGAAACATAACGAGTCAGACCACTGGTCCAGCTAACTCAGTATTGCCAACACTGTCTGGCAGCTGCTATCCAGGGTTTCAGGCAGGAGCCTCTCCCAACCCTAAATGGAGATGCTGGGGATTGAACCTGGGACCTGCTTAATGCAAAGCTCTACCACTGAGCTATGCAGCTTCCTGAAAAAAGGGACTGGAATGTCTTATTGCTCCACTGCTATTATTACTTAGGCTGGCAGCTCCCTCCTCACACTTGCTGATGGTTTTCAATCCCTTTGAAACAGCTTTACATGATGCTTGTGTACGATCTCTTCCTGCCCTGTCAGTGTTTCCCACTCATTAGCCTTGAATCACCACCCACATGATCATCACAGCTAAGGCACTGCTAGGCATAGACCTGCAATTTTAAAAAAGAAATCTAACTGCCCACAGAAATATGCAAAGTGGTTGGAGGGCTTCTCTTTTTACAGTTTAAAAGCAAGCCACAGGTTTGGATGGCATGCTTGGAATGCCTCCCAGCTGCCCATGCACTTTGAAAATGGGGCCACAAATGTCCCTGGGAGCAAGAAGCACTGGTCTGGGTACCATCTAAATAGGGAGATCATTAAGCCCCAAGTCTAAAATTATCTAAGGCAGGTGAGGGGAACCTTTGGCTCTCCAGTGGTTGCTGAACTCTAAGTCCCATCATCCCTGCCCATTGGCCATGCTTGCTGGGGCTGATGGGAGTCATAGTTCAGTGACACCTGATGTAAATGTGCTTTAAATGTATGGCATGGATATGACTTCACTGAACCTTTGATGTGAGGGGTTCTGTCCTCACCAACTTTCTCTCTCTCTCTGTCTCTCTCTGACACTTTGGCATCCCTGCCTTCCTTTTTCCTCCATCTTTTCTGCAGCTAACTCCTAACTACCTGCCTGCCTTGCCTGCCAGGTGGGTCTCACCTCTTCCTACTCCCTCCTTCTCAGTTTTGAACCCCACATCCGTTCCACAAACTTTGCGCTCCTCTTCAACTGCTGACAAGGCAATTTAAAAAACCCTCCTCTGTTGCCAACAGTCTGATCCTGCAAAAGCAAAGTGTTGAGTGTCTGTGAAGGCGCTGGGCTGTGCTAGAAACAGGGCTGAGCCAAAGCAATTTGCCTTTTTGTGTATTCGTTTTCACGAGTGTCAAAAGGCACTTTTTGGTTTCAGCACTTGCTGCCCATTTCTGCTACTGACTGGCTTCATGTTCTTTTTTTTCTTGACACTCATTTTCTCCCTCCCCCCACCCATTCTTGGCCTCCTTCACCTTCATTTCCATTTACTCTGACTGGCTGTGATTTTGTGATGCTGCCTCAATGCTACCGCTGATGTAACAATATCACATACGTTTTAAAACAAATTCACAGGTGTTCAGACTGAATGGGAGTGAGGGCATTCTAGGCCTCCACCTGTCTACTTGAGTAAGAGGATTGTAGCCATG
This sequence comes from Rhineura floridana, assembly GCF_030035675.1. Classification (NCBI taxonomy): domain Eukaryota; kingdom Metazoa; phylum Chordata; class Lepidosauria; order Squamata; family Rhineuridae; genus Rhineura; species Rhineura floridana. Next base: position 104,971,388 of record NC_084488.1, read on the forward strand.
AAGTCAGCGGGCTATATCATTTCCACCATCCAAGGTGTAACATTGGAGGGGATGGAAAGATCTGTCAGTTTCAGTTCTCTCCGTTTTTCATTTTTCCAGTCTGAAAATCAGTTCTCCAGATTTCTGCAGCCATTTGCACGGTAAAATCCTTGTGAAAATTCTTCCGCATTTGAGTGTGATTTTTTCCAATAAACACATTTTTGTATGCAGTTTTGACCAATGAGCACATTTTTGCAAGTAATTTCTCCTAATAAAATGCATTTTAATGTAATTTTCACTAATATGTGCATTTTTACGCACACGTTCCCCTAATACATGCATTTTTGTAAACTTTGTTTGGTCAGATAAAATGTGAATTTCAAAGGATGGCTGTGTTTTGATTCTCGTTTCAGAAAGTATGGATTTGGTAGATTCTCCTTTAAAGGCAATCTGAACTGAATATCTCTCCCTTCCCTAGACATTGGCGTAGGCTTTCCTTCACCATGTCATATCTGTTCAGGGGACCTTTCGTGAACGAAAGCTACTGCCATGTAATGTCCAAATGCAACATAAGATTTCCAGGAGACCAAGATATCATCATAAATAACATGCAACTGGTGCGCTGGATTGAAGGCAGAAGAGAGGTGGCTGGATGCATACATGGCAGGCCAGCACAAACCTTACATTGAAAGTAAAGTTTGGCATCAGTGGGGACTGGTGGCTCCGATGTCAGTGGGGCAGTCCTGAGCACTTTGGACAGCTCCTTGAAAGTTCAGACTAAAACCCAGAGCCGATTCACTGCCTCACTGACATCAGAGCCACCAGCCTCCACTGGGTGGCATACTCATGCCTAGAGCCAGCTGATAAGGTGAAGACTCTGCCCCAGGCGTAGGGAACCTCAGCCCACAGTCCAAATTAGGCTCTCTAGAGGTCCTAATTTGACCCACAAGGCCATTTTGACCCACAAGGCCATTTTCCCCCAGCCAGCCACATCTGGTGCCAAGTTTGACACAGGTAAAGCCACAGTTAGAGTGTGCTCCCAATTGTTCCTCTGCAATTGAGGCTTGCATTCGGCACCTTTTAAATTTGGCACCAAGCCTCACTGAGATCGGGTCCCACATGGAACCAGGCCCTGCCATGCCACAAGTGGGACACATTTAGCACTGAATTTAAATTCAGCACCAAATAAAAGCCCACTGGATGGACTCCACTTAGGAGCTCCCAACTGGAGCATTGGAGCAGAGCAGATCCTTCATATAAGCAGGGCTTGCATTCAGTGCTGAATTTAAATTCATTGCCAAATGTAAGCCCTTCTTTTGACAAGGATCTTCCTTTACAGAGGCAGTTTAATTTAAGCAGCATCTGTAAAGGAACCATTTTCCTTAAGTTGAGTTGCAAAGCAAAAAAAATTCCTTCCTTCTCAGGCACGGCTTGAATCCAAACCATACCTGCAAAAGAAGAAAAAGGAATCAGAAGTGCACTCCCACTTCTGTTCTTTGAAGTTGTCACCTGATGTCATGGTGATGTCAGGTGATTGGCAGGTAGCAGCCCCACCCACCTGTCAGAGTGGCCCTGGCCTATGCCAATAGATAGATTAGACATAACATACTGGCTGTCATCCCAAACCCACACACATGCAGTAGCCATTTTCGTGTGTGATTTGCCCATTTAACAACAACAAAAAATGCACAGAGAAGTCTGCGAATACAGCCTTTACAGGGATCAGGGTATATATTATACCAGCATATATTACATGTGGAGCGTATTTAGACCTAAAAATATGTGAGAACATATGGAAGTCTGGGCAGAAAAGGAGTTTTTTTAATTAAACAAAAATGATAAGAAGAACATACCTTAAGTTGCAATGCATTGTACAAAAGTTACAAACAACACAGACCCTGCCCTGAGGACTGCAATCTGAAGACAAGTCAGATTAGAGAGGAAAGGAGAGGGAGGGCCAAACTATATGTTACTTCGTAGATCCACATACAGTATTTCTCTTTCCCTCAAAGCAGCTGCAAGGAGCCCTGATTTGAAGTGAGGCCACAGAACAAAGAGGAGGGGTGTAACACTTTCCCCTATGCTGATTCCCTGCCGCAGCATGTTCTTCCAAAGCTGCTATTAGCCACAGAAAAGATAACATGCTGGCACTCCTATTGCCCCTGCATGTTTTTCTCTCCACAGGAGGAGGTAATATTTGCATCAGCACATCAGCACATGCATGGGGAGAAAGTTTAAATCCCCTCCTTCTTTCTGCTAGGGCCCAGATCCAAACTTAGGCAAAGAAAAATATGCCAGGAGGTCCAGTCGCAGATGTCTTCTTTTGTGATGTGTAGTTTGGCCCCAAAAGAGAAAGAGAATCATTTGGAGAAAGGAAGGATGAATCACATCCACAATATACAGTACATTGAAAGCACATGGCTTCCCCTAAAGCAGCCTGCCTTTCCCAACCTTGGGGCCCTGAGATGTTGCTGGACTACAATTGCCAACATTCCTGACCATTGGCCATGCTGGCTGGGGCTGATGGGAGTTGTAGTTCGGCAATATCTGGGGACCCAAAGGCGTCTCAAACTATTTAATCACAAGCAGTTGCTGACACAGACATGGGGCACGAAACTAAGAATATGTCACTTTTAAAAAAAAAAAAGCTAGCTACTTGTTGTCAAGGAAACAGAAAGTCAAGGTAAATTATACTGTAAAATGATAAATGTTGCATCAGGATAAACAATCCTTTCCCTTGTCAGAAAGGAAGATGTCAGCCCTCCTACACACACACACACACACACACACACACAGAGAGAGAGAGAGAGAGAGAGAGAGAGAGGAATGTAGGAGACCCGCTGGATCAGGCCAGTGGCCCGTCTAGTCCAGCATCCTGTTCTCACAGTGGCCAACCAGATGCCTGTGGGAAGCCCACAAGTAGGATCTGAATACAACACCACTCTCTCCATTTGTGATCCCCAGCATCTGATCTTCAGAGGCATACTGCCTCCATCAACAGAGGCAGAGCATAGCCATCATGGCTAGCAGCCACTGATAGCCTTCTCCCCCATGAATTTGTATAATCCTCCTTTAAAGCCATCCAAGTTGGTGGCCATTACTGCCTCTTGCGGGAGCAGATTACATAGTTTAATTACATCCTCTGTCAAGTAACTCAGGAATGAGATGGGACTAAATAAAGCAGAGTTGTAATGACTGTGATAGATAACAGAATGGGGCATATTCACCCAAGTGGAATGGACCCAATTCCTATGAATGCAAGTTAAGGAGGGCTCGAGCCATGCTCATATTAGCAGGGTCATTCCAGATATGATACATGTGCTGTCCAAGCAATGGCATTGTTCCTCCAGATCTGCCACCATGTGCCACCCAAAAGTCACCTACTCATCCAAATGTTTCTGCTCATTCTCCCTTACTACCTCTTTTACCTGGAATTCTCTCCCAGGATATTGCGATGAAACCTGCCTCTGACATGGTCTGAGGGCATATGATGCAGCAACCTTGCTGTATCTAAGTAGATCAGGGTCTGGTCAGTCCAGGTCTGGAAGAGAGGTTCCCGGGAATCCCATAGACCTTGAGCTCCAGGATGAAAGAAAGTCAAGATAGAAATGTAACATATAGATGCAGAAAAATTGTATTTTAAATATTTTTCATTTATGGGGTTTATATATTGCCTTTCACCATGACTGATCTCAAAGATGATTTACAAGAGTAATATGACTTTTATAAAATGACAATTTTATAGTTTTACTGTGACTTAAGGCTTCTGTAATTTTTATTGTTAGATTTATTCCATGTAATCCACTTTAAAGAAATAACCACCACAAAAAATATCTGCAGCATGTGCAAAGAAAGCTTGGGAAGGAAACCAAGTTTCCTCTCACTTGCCCAACACTTGCAAGAAGGTTAGACACCGCAAGAGTCACTTCTGCTCTTTCTTTACCTGCTCTGTTCTAGGACACAAATAAAATAAATCCCAAGTCAGAAGACTTTCAGGAGGGGGGGAGTGTTGGTAGCAAGTCCAAAGAGACCCCTCCAGACATCATTTTATTGTGTATTCATGATGCTTTGAGCTCATGATGGTATTGGGGTAGTTATATGTGATCCCGCTTTCAATACTCTTTGCACCTACAAATGTTTTGGGGTGGACATACTACTTTGTTTCCAATCAGTGGACACCCCATAAATTCCTGCTGAAATCTTTTAAGTTTGTCCCAGTTTTGTGGCACTGTAGGGCAAGAGTCCCCCTCCAGATGACAATCACGGTAACGCTGGGGAAACCTGCAGAACAACGAATAAAGCGGAATGATGTGCAGATGGTCCAGTATAAGTTCACAATGAAGGTACTATTATTGCATTAATGATATTTTGCAAACAGGGCCGGCACCAGGCCTGATTGGGCCCTTGGGCACCAACCTGCCCCAGGCCCACAGCACCCATTTGCTTGTCCCGCCTACCTATCCCATTGCTGTAAATGTTGTGTGAGCTGCGCACACATGCCTACCATTAACCAAGATGGTGGTGGGGATGTCAGCCCCTTAGGGAAGCCCCTGCCACCATCTTAGTTGATGATAGGCATGTGCGTGCAGTGCAGACACACAACATTCACAGCGATGGAAGAGGTAAGTGGGGCATTTATGCAGGCTTATTGAAGCCCATGCTGTCTTTATGGAGCTCCCTCTCCTCAATCCATGGGAAGGTCAGGAGCTGCAGATCATGGAACGGGAGTGCGACCCTCCCACCCTGAGGAGGGGCCCTTCAGGGGCCCCTCAGCCAGGGCTCAACCTGGCTGCCCTCTGGTGCCAGTCCTGCTTGCAGAATACACTCACAAAAAACACCAGTCTGAAGGGGCCCTTGCACAGTCCCCAAAATTTATTTATTTATTATTTGATTTATATCCTGCCCTTCCTCCCCGCAGGAGCCCGGGGTAGCAAACAAAAGCACAAAATAATCCTTTTCAAGGGCTGTCCTGAGCTCCTTCTGGAAGGGTGGGATATAAATTTAATTAAATAACAACAACAACAGTGTAACAGGTGTCTCCTTGAAAAGGAAAAGGGGGAAATGTGCCAGAGGTGTTAGAAGTTTGTATAACCTTGTTCTGAATGGCCTGTGGGTTTGGTTTGCGGAGGGCGGAGCTTGGGAGTTTATTTCAATGATCATATTCTGATTATTTTCATTGTTAAATACAGCATGGAGAAAATAGGACACTAATCCCAAAATGGTGATTAATTACAGCCAATGGAAATTTCTGAATCAGATGCTACCTAGAAGCAGTGTTTGTTTGACAACAATGTTGATCTATATCAATGCAGGACATATTGATTCATTCCATCTATCAAAGCAGTGAATAAATCCATGATTTATCCATCATCCATGTGAATTTATGCTATTGTTTATTGAGATTACATTTCTTCGGAGGAATAGCTGTCACTGTATTATGTGCAGAGCTTAGAAAAGTTACTTTGTTTGAACTACAACTCCCAACAGCCCAATCCAGTGGCCATGCTGGCTGGGGCTGATGGGAGTTGTAGTTCAAAAAAGTAACTTTTCCAAGCTCTGATTATGTATTATGTATTGTGGACAGAAGTCCGCAAACACATACAATCCCAGTGCTCAAATTCCAAAAGAAGGGGCGAAAAATGTCTCCACTACCTTTTGCAATGTTTCCCCATAGCTACTGTTGTTAGAAGGCTAAGTGGGGCAAATCTGAAGAGGAGGGCTTTAGGACAAGGCTTTTGGGTTGCACTATGGACATTGTAAACTAGACAAAAACTTTATTGCCTCTTAAACAAGAACCAAACAAGAACAGGAAATGTCTGACTCTATCTAGATACAACCAAGTCTAATGTTACCTAGTGACTAAGAAGTATACTTTTATTTATTTATTTATTTATTTATTACATTATATCCCACATTTCCTCCAAGGGGCTCAAGGTGGCATACAAACATAATTCTCCTCCCTCCCAATTTTATTTTCACAAGAACCCTGTGAGGTAGGTTAGGTTGAGAGACAGTGACTGGCACAAGATCAGCCAGTGAGATTCATGGCTGAGTAGGGATTTGACCTCTGCTTTCCCAGGTCCCAGTCTGACACTCTGCTACATCACCCTGGCTGTAATAATACAATATCCACACAGACCCCCATCTACCTTCCCCACCATTACTTCAATAATCTAATTAATTCACTCTATGTGGGGCAGCCTGGAGACTGCAGCTAGGGCAGAATGTCGCAGCCAGACTACTAAGAGGCATATCTGCATGAGACCATGTTACACCAGTTCTCAAAGATCTGCACTGACTTCAGATATTTTGTCAGCAGGCCAAGTTCAAAGTGTTAGTACTGACATACAAAGCCCTAAATGACTTAGGACCTGAGTGTCTGAAGGAATGTCTCTCTCCACATAATCATGCCCAGGCCTTGAGGTTGGCTGAGGAGGCTTTTCTCATTGCAGGAGATTAGAAGATCTGTGGTTCACCAGGGAGGCGTCTGGGAAATCACACCCCAGCTAAGAAACATAACAAAATCAGAATTATTTATATGTTTAAAACTGTTTTGAAATTGTGTTCAGGTAAGAAAGTGTTAATAGAATGTTAGTAGGTGCAGATGAGGTGTGACTGACGGGTGGGAGGGGGTGTGTGAGTGAGAATTCCAAGGGGAGTTTGAAAGAAAAAAGTTGTTGGTGTTTGACAGATAGAGTTAGACAGGATTAGAGAATTTCTAATTAGAAGGGCAAGGGTTTTGGGGGAGGCTTTCATTGGGATTAGAGGGGTAGGATAAATTGGTAGAACAGGGGCAAATTTATCTCACCTTATTCATTTATTATCACATTTAACATCTTCTGTATAATAAAGTTTGTTTGATTCAAAATCCCACGTGTCAGCTTGGTCAAGCATGCTACCAAACCAAGGTCCTATTCTGCACCTGTACCTATACCAGATTACGCCAGTGATCACCTTTTGGGGGAAAGGCAGTGAGGCTGAAGCTTGTGGTTCAGAGGGCATATCTGACCCAGGCTGAGGGGGACTTCCTGGGGATTTCCTGATCCAAACATTTGGGAATCAGGAGGTGGGAATCCCAGACACACAAGAACGTCACACCTCTCCTCTCTGAGCTTCGAACATGGATATTTGTTGGCACCAGCCGAAGATTCTCCTCGTCTGCCAAGCCTCCATGCGGAATGGGCCATTATGTTTCCAAGAGATAGCTATGTAATGAGTGGTATATTGAACAGATAGTTGTATTTTAAAATGTATTTTATTGTCGCTGTTATTATTTTGTGTCTTTTACATTGTTGTGACCTGCCCGAAGATTATGTCTAAGGAAGGGCAGGAATCAGATTCTATAAATACATGCATAACTAATATTTCTTCTTCTTTTTACATATACTATGAGGGCCCACCGATTATATTTGCTATAAAGGATATTTTCTCTCAGATTAACATTTATTTCCATGAGAAATTCAGAGAGCATCGTGTTTCATTTATTGTTTATTATATTTTATCATATTTAACCATATACAACAAATATGCTTGGTCTGTTTGTCACTTTGTATTATTAGTTGAGGTTTTAGGCTTTATTCTACTACAATGTATGGGCTCATCTACACAGTGGTTTAGTGTGTGTTTGGTGCTACTCACATTCCCTTTTAATTCCCTCTCCTTAAATATTAGACAGGCGCCATCTCTGTTAACTTTTCGGCGCCTATTGAAGACTTTCCTCTTTCAATAAGCCTTTTAAGTTGAGACCTATCCCAGTCTGCATCTGTGTTGGAATTGCTTTTTAATATGTTCTAAACTTTCTTTTTTAAAATGTTTTTAGTCTTAGAAACTGTCTTGATAGCTTTTTTAAGTAACGTTTTTGAAGATGTTTTGTTTTAATGCGTTTTAAGTTTGTTTTTATGATGTTTTAATGTTTTTAGTGCTTTTGTTTGCTGCCCTGAGCTCCTGCTGGGAGGAAGGGCGGGATACAAATCAAATCATATTATTATTATTATTATTATTATTATTATTATTATTATTATTATTATTATTATTATTATTATTATTATTATTATTATTATTATTCACATGGTTCACATGACGTTACTGGCAAACAGAAGCTATCACTCAGTTCCCCCCCCCGTAAATCCATACTAACCCAATCCTCTGATAATTCAAAAAGGAAAGGAAAAAATGACTTCACTCCATAATTCAAGTGCTTGCAAATGCTGTGCTCTGATGCTTTTAGGTGGGTGTGTCAATTGTTCCCCTCTCCATGCCCACTCCCTCCTCCTCCCTTCTTTCTCCCATTATGCAAGGTTTTTTTATGTTGCTGCAAACGGTGCCTTGTTTTTCTTTTTCCCCTAACTTGTGTACAAAAGCATAACACTGCTCAAAGATTTGTATTTCAGTTGTATTGTACCAGTGAAAATACAAATAATTGCACTTCCTGCTTGTTTTTTTTTAAATGAAACTTACTGATAGAACAAACTCAGCATGCTTGGTTGCCAGGTAACCAGAGGGAGCGGAAATGTTAAATTAGATAGCATGGTCATTAGGAAACTGCGTGATCAGTGGCCAAATGTGGTCCTCCAAACCCCTCTTTCTTACCCTCGGGGCTCTCCCCGGGCCCCACACCTTCCTCAAGTGCTTTTGCATACTGGAATGTGTCCTTGAATTGTGATACCTCTTGCTTTCCCAGATGAAAGATAGAAAGATGTGGGTATAGAAAATGCTAGGAATTGTGTGTGACTGGAAGATAACCTGCTGCACAAATGTAAAAGTTACATTTTCAGGTATGGTTTGAAGGAACGTGAGGCCACCACCTTGCTGAAGCTAAACAAGTCTGGGTCTAGTTAGTGCCTGGATGGGAGACCACCTTGGAGCCACACATATGCCATCTTGGGGTCCTTGATGAAAGAAAGGTGGGGTACCAATAAGTAAATCCATTGCTCTGCCACCTTTTTAACCTTCGTTGCCACTCACTTATGCCTCTGGCCCTGCCCACGTTTTGCCTCTGGCTGCACCCACCGCTGGCATGTGGCCCCCAGAAGATTGTCCATGAGAAAATGTGGCCCTTAGGCTCAGAAACAGATCCCCATCCCTATTTTAAATAAATTGTTCACACTAATCTTCCACCCTCTTCCTTCAAAATAGGAACAATTAGAGCTCAATGAGAATTTTGTCACAACTTTACCGGGACAAGAATTATGGCCTTGCTTTCAGACGCCCAAATTGTGAAGGCCCTCAGGGCATCCCATCACATCTCTTATTAACTGGGATAATTGTAAGTGGAGCTTAGATTTTTAGCTGAAATGGATTTTTCATGATTTATCTGCCTTGCCGAAGTTCTTGCCATTGGAGGTAGAGGTCAGAGGGTGGTAGATTTCCGTTGAGTTGCATTAAAAACAACACATTTCCATTACTGTAAAAAGAATAATGGAACCAAGCTCAGAACTGGAAAGAGAGCCAATTTGGACAGATTGTTTCTTTGTCTCTAGAATAGCCTTCGGCATCAGACATCCAACATTGTTCTGTTTCCTGAATCCTCCTTCCAGCTGCCTGCATTCAACACAGACATGCACACACCAACATAGCAGGTCAGCCCACAGCTTTTATCCACTTGATTTAAATGACATAATTCTATGGCGCTGAATACTACTTCCCCCCCCCCCAGCAACAGTGGTTAGTTTGTCCCTTTCTGCCCACCGACCCACCCTGGTCCTTTTTTGCCCTATAGGGTATGTCTCCAACTTCATAGGCCACCAGAGTTTTTATTTTCATAGAAGAGGAGTTGGGTGAACCTTTTTTTAGTTCACAGCACTGATGCTTCACTGATCATACAGGTAGAGCTCAGCAGGTTTGCTGGACCTGTTGCTGTTGGAAGTAAAGCACCAATACTTGTAACAACCTGTACCAATGGGGGCAATAGACAGAAAGGCAACCTATTCTTCCCTCGCTGATTCTTTCTTTAGCCACAGTTTGTTATTCCTCAGGCTTTACTTCCTTCTTCTTCCTTCCTAGTCAGTCAGACATAGTGCCTGTGATTGCAAGCCTTAGGGCTCTACAATGGCCACATGTACGCCAGTAGTCAAAAGGACTTTATTTCCCAGTAGTAATAAAGCTTCTTTATTCTTTCAACTACCAGTCTTATCAGATTATTCATTTCTGCACTCCGGTGCAATATATCCAAAACGCCAATAGTTGCTGCTTTGCACAAGTTGACTCTCAGTATATTGCCAGAACCAACCAGAGTGGCATCAGCACCAGGCATCCTTGGGCAGATATCAGAGCCCAAACACCCAACAGGGCCCAATGATGCCATTTTGGGCCTCCTATCCATGAGCTTATCCAGTGAAGGAAGCTGGGTCTGGGAATTTTAAATTCCCCACAATACTCTGAGTGAAGCTACATTGGGGCATTCTGGGAAATTTTAAATGGCAAGCAGCTTGCAGCAGACTTCTGCCCTCTCTGCCTTCTTTGCAAGCTACAGAGAGGCTGGGAGATGGCAGCAGGAAAGACAGGAAAGCAGCCTAGGCACAGACAGCCTACATTATTATTATTATTGTTATTATTATTATTATTATTATTATTATCACTACATCTCCACCCTTCCCCAGTCAGCCAGTGACCCCCAGCCAGAAGCAGGAAAGGAAATCTTCAGAGGGGAAAAAACTCCAGAGCCGTAAGCCGGCAAACTCCCTTATTTTTCTCATTGCTGATGCTAAGTGTGGAGAACTCCCAACTCTTTTATTTGTGGAGTGCCACTGTCTTTTGCTGGGGCCCTATTCTTTAAAACTCACTGTGAAACAGAGGCCAGAATGCGCTGACCCTGCAGATGACAAAGGCTGCCATTCCATGTGCAACCATCATTTGGGGGGCCCTGTAGTGTCGTAAGCTGCTACAAGAACTGCGCCTCTACATTGTCTTCTGGCTCTGTGCATCCCATTTTACTTCTGGAGAGCACAAAGTGGGCCAGCCCTGGACTAGGTGGTTTGACTGAGGCTGGATTCAAAGGATATGAATTGCCCAGCACATCAGAAGAGTTCCTCAAACCTTGCAAAGACTCACTTCATGGCATCTGCTGAGCTTCTAGAGCTACCTAGTTAGATAAATTAAATTTTCCCAAGTAATGGATCAACATGGAGCAGCAAGGGCAGCATCCCTGGGCATCCCTGCATACACAGTAGAGTAGAATGAGATTTCCAGAACAAGAGGCAAAGCTTGACATCCAAGAGTACAAGTATCAAGGGTCAAGAGGAACAGCATCAAAGGTCATGACTGTAATGTTCCCTGAAGGCATCTTTCAGAAATAACTGAAGAAGCTCCAGTGAATTAAAACAACAGGCACCAAAACTTAACCCGGTATCAAGAAACACAAAGCATAGAACTTAGTGAAACAATCATCTATTCAAAGAAAGATTAAGCAATTCTAATTTTGGAGGCCCCGACAACCATTTTCCCCCTTGATCTCAATAAAAAATTAGGGGGCGTTGCATTTATTTATTTCCAGTTATGAATCACTTCCCATAAAATATTTCAATTGCACAAATTCACATATAAAATATAACAAAAACAAATTTAAAAATTTCATAAATAAAAACAATTCCATATCCATTTCAAATCCATACAGATATAGACTGGGTTAAAAATCTCCTCTTGTTGAAAAAGGATGTCTTCAATAGACACTGAAAAGACAACAGAGACAGCACCTGGGAGGAAGTTTCAAAGGAGAGGTATTACCATGCTAAAGGCCTAATCCTACTTTGTACAGAATGGACCTTCTGATGACATGATATTTGCATGAGGTCCTCTCTTGCAGAGCACAGTGATCATTTGGATATATAAGGGGTGAGACAATCAACCTCAATAGCTTCCTCTAGTGCAGGGTTTGGAAACCTCCAGTCTGGGGACCAAATTTGGCTTGGCACTGGTCCCAATTCCACCCACAAGGCCATTTCCCCCAAACAGCCGTCACCTGCCCCACATTTGACATCAGGAAGAGATGCGGCTGGTTTGGCTGCATAACCAAGTTCCCCATGGGGAACCCAATGGTGTAGCCCTAACCCTGAAGAAAGCAGGCTTGAAGTCACCACACATCAGCTGATCGGCAGTGACTTCATGCCTGCTGATCAGCAGCACTTCCAAGCATCACACAGGGGCTCTTTGTATGGCCTGCATGGTGCTCTGAAGTCCTAACAATCATCAACTGATGTCATTGAGACCTCAGGTGATTGGCAGGTGGGAGGCTCCATCCACCTGTCAGATTTCACCTGCAAGAGGTAGGAGACATAAAGATCTGGTCCACTGGCTATCAAAAGTTTCCCAGCTTGGCTCTAGTGAGTCAAGATTGAGTAATTAATACAGTATAGTGATAAACTATGTATGTTGCAGGCAGGAGTTGCCAAAATGACACCATCCATGCACAAGAAGGATGCATCAACAGCTTTGCGGAAATGCCAAGTTTTGCAGAAGAACCTCCTCCCCTCAAAAGTAAGAAAAAACACTGGGGGAGTTCTAGTTGCCTTTTCCATAATTCCCCCTGCTGCACACACACTTTTCCTACTGTGTTTAATTGAAGCCACCTGCATTTACCTGGGGGCAAAATTTGAAAGGTGGGGTCTTAAGCCCTTCCTTTATTGCTGCCCATCAGTCTGCCAAGAAATAATTTTTAAAAGTGTTTGAAGGTACAAATAGACTGAGGTCAGTTTAAATGCCTTTCTGGATATCAGACTATGCCCTTAATCTTGCCTTTTCCTTTCTCTCTCCCCCCCCCCCCGCCTCTGAGTACCTGCTGCAAGGGCAAATTACCGGGAGACTAAGGAGGTAGCGCTCTAGCATCATGCAGTGATAATTTTAGGGGATTACACTATTTATGTAGTTAACGGTTCATGCTGGTCAAAGATTATCATGGCTTTAAAAGCATAATAAATAGAGCTTGTCAGGAAATGGCTCGGCGGAACTTCTTACTGGGGCAAAGAGGTGTGAGCCAGAGTTGCCACTGCGACTCTGCCTAGAGGAAAACATGTTTCATTAAGATGAGATATTACTGCATAAAAAAAACACATGCAGAAGTAAAGAGAAATAGAGTGAGACACAGGGGTGTAGTCATCCAGGGTCTCAGGGGGTCTTAGACCCTTTACTTTTTTGGGAGCAGGGTTCCAGCATTCTATGAGCCACTCAGCATTAAAGGGGAAGAGAAGAGTCTTCTAACATGCTTCCTTGTCCTTTCCTGCTGATTGGAGCCAATCAGAGTGAAAGGAGGTGAGTCAGCCACTGAGAAGACTCTTTTCAGTAGCTAACACTGTCTTCTTTCATGCTTATTAACTCCTAGGGACGTCTCTTGTTGTGGGAGAAGGCATTAACAAGGATCTCATTCTCAACCCAGCAGCAAAAAAATGAAAGAGGGACATGGCTGTGACTATCATGAAGGTACCCTGCACTTCTAAATTTGCCACTACACTACTGGTGAGGCAGTATTATTATTCTGTATTCTTCTTCAGTAGGACCAAAAAAGGCTTGCTTCCCACATTACAACAAAGGAGGCATCCTCCACCCAAAAAGTAGGTCAGACTTTTTCCCCAAAATCAGAGCTCCATATGTGTTATTTTCCAACACCTGTTTCATTATTTCTTAACCTATGTTGAACTCGAACTGAAATAGGATCTAAAACAATATTTCAAATTACAAGATGATTAAACAAATTTCTTCATTTAGAAAATATATAAGCTGAGTGCTAGCTCAAAAAAGAAAAAACCAAGAGCTGTACAATTCCACATTATATATAAAACATGACTAAAATACACAAACCAATTAAAGACAAATATACATAAAACCATCATTAAAAACAAAGATAAAATCAACAAGGGTCCCTCCAGACTGGTATTTTATTGTGGGTGTGTTCTGCAACGTGTCCTTGGCACAGCAATAGTGCATTAGTGATGGATTTATTCTGCTTCATTAGCTGTTGTGCAGCGCTTCCCCAATGCTATCAAATCATTGCTGTTCAGAGGAGCTACAGCTCAATAAAGTAGGAAAACAACAACAAAACTCAGAACGTTTGTGATATTAAAAGCTACAGGATTTCATCAGGAAGTTACAGGACATGCGCTGATTAGAAATGAAGCAGAAGGACTGCACCAAAACGTTTACAGGCACAAATAATATTGAAAGCAAGATGGCTTATGACCAGTGGCGTCACTAGGGTTGGTGTCACCCGGTGCGGTAACTCATGGTGTCACCCCCATGGACCTCCTCCCGTATCAGACCATACAGAATCTTTAGTAATGTTTTTTGTACTAATGTTACTCGTAAATCGTAATTCCCATATATCACTGAATGTAATGGCAATAGTAGTGACATAAACAACTAGCAAAATTAAAATTACACCTTTAAATTACAATATCATACGCACAGCTCAAATTCTTGCTCTTATTACTAATGGGAGTTAATTATCTTGCATATGCCCATAGTAAATTTTCAGATACTTTCAGACCCTCAGCAATTTTCAAGTGGTCTATGTAGAAGTAAGGTTTGGGAACCCCTGGAATAAGACACCTGCTTATGTCCCTATGCTGCTCTCTCCCCTCATTTAGGTGCCTGGGATTCATGCGTGTGGACACACCTCCTTACAATTATGGAAAGTGATTCCTAATAATAAGTCTCCAGACACAAAGTTACATAGGTATTTATCAGTTGTTTAGTAGAAAATTCAGAGCTGCAGGGTCCCTTCATGATAGTTACAGCCACATACATCCTTTCTTGCTCCTGGATTAAGAATGAGATCTTTGTTAATGCATTCTCTCACAACAACAAACATCTCTAGGAGCCTATCAGCATGAAAGTGGAGAGCGTTAGCAACTGAGAAGAGTCTTCTCAGTGGCTGACTCACCTCCTTTCACTCTGATTGGCTCCAATCTGCAGAAAAGGCAAGGAAGCATATTAGAAGACTCTTCTCAGTGACTAGCACACTCCCTTTTCATGCTGACTGTAGGATGCTTGGAGACATAGGGACCCTGCTCCCCAAAAAGCAGAGGGACTAAGATCCCCTGGGCAACTACCCTCCTGGTGCTTATGGACATGACCGTAATATATTTTGTGACGTGCAAGTTCAACATTATTTATTAAGTGTGTTTAGGATTACACCGATGGCATTCGCAAATATGTACTTTCACACAGACTTTGGTTTTCCATAACACAATGTTTGTCCAAGCCTCCACACTGGGGGGGGGGCACTGCTTGCACACCCCTTCCATAAGCACATCAAAGTTGGATACACACCTGAACCAAGACCCAGACAAAAGGGCACTCAAAACAAAAAGGTAATTACAGTGGCTGAGTAGATCTTGTACAGTGGTTATACTGACTGGGCAGCCACTGTCCTTCACATTTTACAAAATACTTTTTTCTATACAAAGATTAAATTTCTGTGTATGAAAAAGTAATATATGAAGTGGTCTCAATAGTGAGAAAAGTAAACAAGTGAATGGTGATCCAAATGTTTTTCATTCTCACGTTATGAAGCTAGCTGCCAGATGATGTATCACCTTCGCTACGCATGCAGCGTAGACTGAAAAAACAGCACCCAAGCCACCATTCAATACGTGCATGTGTTCTTTCCAACATGAATCTACAGGTCTCAAAAAGTTATGTGTGACAAAGTCCTCAAACTTTATAACATGCCTCAAACATGGTATCTTGTTCTACCAGCGTGCCTTCACACCATCACTTTGCCAAAACATAAGGATAGGTAAATTGCTTTTAGGGAGGTTCACAATTATGATTTCCTATTTATTTAATCTAAAAATATTTAAAATACATAAAAACAGCCAGGGGAAGATATTGGAGAAATATAAAATAAATACAAATTAAAAAACGGGGGGGGGAGGTGAAAAGACCTTAAATGTGCTACTCACCATCTCTCAGCCTATCCTCCCCTCAGGATGAAAACAACGGAGAACCATGACCACCCCCAGGAAGAACGGCACACTTAAAATGTAGAGGAAAAAATCATCTACAACCATAGTGTGAAATCAAATACTTATTGGGACACAGTATGAAGAAATATTTATATAAACATGACTATCAAATATGTTTATGAATTACACAATCTTTAAATATATTTATAGTGCAATCCAATGTTTGTTTACTCAGAAGCAAGTCCCAATGTATTCAATGGGGCTTACTGAAACTGGGAAGTGTGCAGAGAGCTACAGCCTCAAGCGATAAGGAACTTGTTCTTTCAACTTGTTCTTTTAAGTTGAGACCATATCCAAGTCTGAGTCTGTGTTGGAATTGCTTTTTAATATGTTTTTAAGCCTTTTCTTTGTTTTTTAAAAAATGTCTTTTTAAAGCTTTAAAAAAATATTTTCAAAGATGTTTTAATATATTTTAAAGTCTGTTTTTATGATGTTTTAAAGTGCTTTTAGTGCTTTTGTTTGCCGCCCTGGGCTCCTACTGGGAGGAAGGGCAGGATATAAATCAAATAATAAATAAATAAACTTCATTCATCCAACCCAAAATTCAGAATCATGCCTCTTTAGGCTGTTTTCCAACGGTTTATTCTTGCTTTATGGTTATTGGATTTTAAATGGCTTTATTTCTTGTTGTGAGCTGCCTTGGTTTCCAACCCTACCTCACAGGGTTGTTGGAAAGACTACACACACACACTGCAGATGTATAAATACATACAGCCCATATAATAGTTTATTGTCAGACCAGTTGGTCATTGCAGAAAAATCAGTATTAGTTTTAAAAAAATCAGTATTCGTTTCCTACAGAATAAAAACTGTAATACCTAAGTAAGCCCTGCCTACTTGCTTTAAAATAGGACTGGAGGAGGGGGGGGACAGAAAGACAACACAAACGCAATTCTTTTTTACATTCACTCCAAAGTCCCATTGATTTTCAGCACATTCATAACCATGTCTACTCAAAAGTAAATCCTAATGAATTCAATGGGATTTACTCTGGAGATATGGGATTAGCAATGATTTTACCCCCACAAAAGCAAGTATTGGGAAGGTTTTGAAAACACTGCCCAGGATCTGACTCCTACACACAAGAGGGGAAAAAACTGAAATATATATACTTACCCAATTTATGAGATTTTCAGATAAACGGGGGGGGGGACCACCATTTTCTGGCCTTGCAATGAGGTTTACTAGACACTGACACAGGTCAAACAAACACTTCACTGATTGGCTGCAATCCTGAACGGGCAGGGTTAAATCTATGAAGTGCTATACAGTAGTTTAAAAAAAGATTTAACGGGGTGGCTGACGTTTTTATGTATATCTCAAGAACCAGACCACCTAGAAACTTAATTTCTTTTTTAAATTAAAGCTGAGAGTCACCCCCTCTGATGGTGTCACCTGGTGCAGTCTGCACCCCCCGCACCCCCATAGTGACGCCCCTGCTTATGACCACCCACCCTGATAGCATCACGAGCACAAATCATCATGAATCTGCAATGAAAAGGACATCTGGGCTTCCTAAAACATTTAAAACAAATGTAATTGAATCATGTGTCTGGATAGGCTTCCTGAAACAGAAATGTTTTCAGCAGGTGGCACCTAAAATAGTCTAGTGAAGCTGCCTGCAGTACTGTAGTAGCAAATTCAGAAGTGCAGGGGCCGGTCATGATAGTCACACCACACCCTTTCACAGCCACACTCCCTCACTTGCTCTCCATTGTCATCTCCACACTCCTCAGTCCTTCCCATGCACACCTTCTCCTACAATAGGAGACATCTCTATGAGCTAATCTGCATGAAAGGGGAATGTGTTGGCTGCTGAGAAGAGTCTTCTGAGTGACTGGTTCATCAGCTCCAATCAGCAGAAAAGGACAAGGAACCATGTTAGAAGATTCTTCAGTGGCCAACACACTCTCCTTTCATCTTGATTGGCTTGTAGACGCTGGAGACATAGGGATCTGCCTTGGACCCTGGTCCCAAAAAAGTAAGGGGTCTAAGACCCCCCGAGTCCTTGGACAACTATACCCCTGGGTGCCTGCCTAATCTGACATGGTAACACATGAGAAAGAAAGAGCACTATTTTCATACAAGATTCTTAAACATGCATTCCAGTACCACAGTTATAATCCAAGGCAATATAAAATAAGAGATACCAGAAATCCAGAAATCATCTGTCTGTTAAAATGAATGGATCAGTCTATTTCCTGTCTGGGTCAATTTCACACATACTAATTCATAAATCTGTTCCATCCCATTTCCACATTAATCGGTTAATTTTAAAAAAATCTATATGAAAAATCATATTAAAGTATTTTATCACTAAATGTATTTAAATGCTTATTTCATCACAATGTATGCATTATGCATTTTAGCTAATAACTGTAGCGCAAAATACAGACAAATGCAAAATCTTAAGGATAATTATATTCCAGTCCACACATTTATGTGGCAGGTGCAGATCAGATCAGTTCGCATCAGAATTAATTTACAAAATTCCTGAAATATCCCAAGTCTGCATATCCATGCATCACAAGCTGGGATGTAAGAAGACATCTTTTCTGTTCCACCCTGTATTTGTCACATGCAACACTGTCACATACAGCACTGCTTCCATTCTGCTGCAGTTCATTGTCCACCAGAATTCTCCAGCATCCCTAATCACAAGCCAGTTGTCGCAGGATGTGAGCCAATTATCACTAACCCAATATCAGCAGCTAAAAGCCTACAGAGTTCCCAAGATGAGGCAGGTAACAGGATTTGCATGGAGGATTTGCATGGAGTCAAGTATTCCTGTAATGCACCTAGACACTTCCCTCCCCTCTTCAGCACCTACCAGGTAGGGCTGTCCCAAAACATTTTGCTGCCTGAAGCAGAGCAGCAAATGACACCTCTCACCCAGAACAAGGTATACAGCTCTCAGGGCCAGGCCATTTATTTTAACACCCAAGGCAAAAAATAGATAAATCCACAAGTGCCTCTTCCTATAACTGGCAATAAAAACAACAATAATATATTAAATAACAAATTTCTGCCCTTTCAAGACATCCAAAATTTTCTCCCTGATGTAGCCTCACTTTGCTTAATGGTAGGGGCGGCCCTGCTAGCACACTTGACCCTTGCACTTCTTCAGATTCTGATTGCATGGAGCTCAGCCCTTCCATAGAAGTGTAGCTGCACAGCATGTCCTTAATCCATTCATCCATGAAACTCACTCGATAATCTTGAGTGACTCACCTTTCAGCCTGACCTACTTCACAGGCTTGTTGTGGAGATAATAGAGGAATAAACTGTAGGGGAAGTACTTGAGCCCCTGGAAAGAAAGGAAGGATTCATATTACAAATGAGAGTCATAATAAAACAATATAATAGTGTTCCAAAAAGGAAGTGGTCAAACACTTTTTGAAATATAGTATTTAAAATATTGCATTCCATGGGCATCTGGTTGGCCAGAGTGCAGGATCGGATCTAGCAGGGCTCTTCTTATGTTCTCAGTTGCAAGATTCCTACATTGGGCAGGAGGTTGGACAAGATGACCTCCAGGATCCTTTCCAACTCTAAAATTCTACTATTCTATTTTGTGGACAGTCCCGGCAAAATAATTATTTTCTTCAACTACTGTACTTCAGCAACAGCCTAAACAACAGACTAACATTATTAGAATTATAATAGCAAAGCCTGCATGATATAACCAGAAGAGCCAGCCTTAAACTGGTGAGGACCAGAGGGAGGGCCTTTTCAATAGTGGCCCCCACCCTGTGGAATTCTCTCCCAAATGATCTCCGCCATGCCCCTTCTTTTTTTTTTTTTTTCAATAATTTTTATTCAGATTTTCATAAAACATACAAGACAAAATCATAAAACATTCAAAGACAAAAAACAAAATCAAAAATAGTTAAACAAAAAGAAAAAAAGAAAAAAAAAACAAAAATAAAAAATAAAGAGTAAAATATTGACTTCCCATTTGTCAAAGATCAAATCAGTTATAAGTCTATAATATATAACAATCCTGTCTCTTAAGTCATATTATAAAATCACTTTCCTCCAGTAGTTATCTTACTTAATCATCAAATCTCATAAACATTACTTTATTCTTTCCACAAAAAGTCAAAGAGAGGTTTCAATTCTTTAAGAAATATATCTATCAATTTTTTTTTCCAGATAAGCATATCGATTAATCCATCTCATTACTAATTATGATAATCTTATTGTCATAACCATAGTCAAAATAAACATTTCAATTAATCCATCACATCAGAATCTGTTAGGTTCAATAATTTCAGTAGCCATTGTTCTATTATCTCTATTAGTTCCATTTTCCATCTTCCATCTTCAGTAGTCTTGTTAAGTCCAGTAATTTCAATATCCAATCTTCCATTATCAGTATTCCATAATAATCTTGCTGTCAAAGCCATAGTCATATAGTAAGAGTCTGATGGGGATTACCTCTATCCCAAATATTTTCTTGCCATCCATTCTGAATAGGTTGCTGAAATACTGCTGTAAAATCATATCTCTGTTCTTTTTTTCAAAATACACTGGGTCATCTCTTAAAAGTTTTTCCATTGTCACATGGCTGCAGTTAATTCCATAGATTTTCTCTATATTGGGCTCCATCACATCATTCCAGTCCAGAAGATTATCCATGCCATTGATAACTTTATCTCTAGAATCTTCATTCATTTCTTCAGAGATAACATTGAGTTCCAAACAATAGATTTTATTTCTAAAGTCCATAGACTCCAAATCTTGTTCCTGTTCCACGTTGGTTCCAATCTCCGGGATCTCCTCTCTCACAGGGACCCCTATTCCAGTCTCCAGGGTCACCTCTCTCACAGGGACCCCTGTTCCAATCTCCGGGGTCTCCTCTCTCACAGGGACCCCTTCCAGGGTCACCTCTCTCACAGGGACCCTTATATCTTTAATCTCCTGCTTCATTTTACTCAATTCAATTTTCATTATCTCAATCTCATCCATTATTTTCTGAAACATAGTTATTTCCAGATTTTCAGCCACTTTCTTAATTGCCATTTTAAAAGAAAAATATAGGAAAACCACTTCTTATTTCAGCAACAATTGGGTTAATACTCCAAACTTGGTGACATCACAGTATAAACAGAGCAGACAGCCTTATCTCTCCAATAGTTAAGTAAACAAAATGCAGTTCCCAGGATCGAAACAATTAATGGCAATCGTCAAGAAACAGATTCGTCAAAATAAAATAGACCAAAAAGAGAGTAGTCTCAAAACAGTATAATATTTTTCAAAATAAAAATCTGGAATAGAAATCCCTCTTCTGTGTATATCTTTAGAATGCAAATCCAGGACAGCTTTTTGCAACAAAAACAGAGATAAGCTATTAATTAGTGCGTAGCAGAGAGAAGTTATGGCTCCCCAGTGAGATGTCAAAAACTGATCAATCTGGCAAATCTCTTTTAAACAGCAACAATTTAAGTCAAGTAAAAGAAAAATATAGAAAGAAGGGTGCTTGCCTGTTAGTGCGTTCTCTCTTAGAAGATAAGGTGAACGTTCGCTTTATCAGATAGAGCTTGCTGTTAAAAATCCGTCCCACCTTCGTCGGCTGGACCTCGTCCCATAAATTAATGAGATCTGGTCGTCCCAACAAAAATAGGCTTTGAGGTTAATCTCTTCGTTTCTCCCTACCCGGGAGAAGTTTAATCAGTCAAAAAAAAAAGAAAAAACTGACTGATATATCTGAATAAGCTTCTTTTGAGGCAGGAGCCCGTCTCAAAAGCAGGCACAGGCTAAGTCACCCTTCCCGGAAGTCTCCGCCATGCCCCTTCGATGATGAGCTTCTGCCGGACTTTAAAGACCTGGTTTTTCAGGCAAGACTTTGGGTTGGGTTAAGCTTTTACTGTTGGGGTTTTTATATTTTAATATTTTAATGTTGAATGTATCTTATTGTGTACGTTGCCCAGAGTGGCTGGATAACCAGCCAGATGGGCGACTAATAAATATAATATAATAATAATATAATAATAATAATAATAATAATAATAAACTATGCTTTTCTCCCACTTGTCACATTAAATATCAATAAAGCTGCATGGCTGCTTTAGTCAGCTGTAGCACATGCAGATCTTCAATTGTATAGTGTCACCTACAGCATAGTCTGGAAAGTGTCACAGACAAATCAGCTTTTATCTTTAATGTTTTCAGGTGTGTGTGGTGGTACCATTGTTGCAGGTGTAGGATTTTAACTGCATTTGACCTGTAGCAGCTCAGGGTATTTTCCCTGTTTGTATCCCTGATCCTAAACATTTGCACAAGCATACACCTTGCAGTATTCATGACATGTCAAACAAAACTGGCATATTATTATATTTTCAGACATTGTATTAGGCTGGCATCGCTGGCTGTGTGCATGATCATGGGCAATTTATGCACTCACCAAAAATAGCAAAGTTGTTATTCAGTTGAGCGACGACATTATTATCATAACAATGAAGCCATTAATCTGAAATGACCCACGAGTGGCATTCAAAAACCAGCACTTTCTCTGATCATGCTCACTTTGACAATTAGAGAAGATATCAAAATCTGATGAAGGAGAAGAAATCTGATAAGGAGGGATCAACAACAGTAGCTTATAAAATCTATAGTTAATTTCATAATTTAAAGAACTATAGTTAAATGCAGAACTCAGAACAAAGCTTTGAAAAATATTCCGTTCATAACAGGAATGTAAATAATCACAAATGACAAAGGCTTGAATCCTAAGGAAGTCCTTTGATCACATAAGGGAGGGGGCAATTTCCCCCTTCCATCTGCAGCCCCTTGCACCATGTACCACAACATTCCCAAGGGTCTCCCAAATTCAGGAGTAGATGGGGGTTACGGATGGGCGAGAATTTTGATCCAGTTTGCATTTCAAGCCAGGTCTATTAAATTCACAATTTCCAAAACAATATGAGAACCAAAAACACAGCCAACCTTCAAAATTCACATTTTTTCAAATTTTGTGATGCAGTTCACCAGCCAATGTTTACAAAATTGCATATATGAAGGGCAAATGTACATCAAAATGAATGTGGAAATAACATGTTATCTGTGGAAATAACATGCAAAAATGCAATATATGATGACAAATGTCTTGCAAAAATGACTACATTGGACAAAACTGCCTACAAAAAGGTGTTTATTAGCAGAACTATGCAGTTAAATGCCAGAGAATTTTCATGGGGATTTCAGCAAATTACTTGAAGATGTGGAGAACTAAAGATGGGAAAATGAGAAACAGAGAGAACCGAAATTGACAGATCTTTCAGTCCCAGGGAGCGGACAGCAGACTGCAGAGGGAAAGGGGAAGTGGGAATGCCCCATTCTGTGTTTTGTTCAACAGAAGGGACATTAGGACCAAAATCAACAAAGAAAACAAATGGCAAATCACAAAAGGTCAATGATTAGTTCAATAATGATCAGTGAGGGGTGAGCAAAGATTCCCCTTTTATGAAGAAACATCAGATCACATCCCCTGAAGAAGAGCACAGCGGGCTCAAAATACATCAGGATAAATTATTTCCCAGATATACATTTTTTTTGGTCAATGTTACATTTTTGCACCCATGTTTTTTTCCTTCGTGTTTGGAATCAGATCGCAACCAAATCCATACTCATCAGCGAATTATGCCCAAAAAAGGAATTAAGGATTCTCAACAATGGTAGTCATTCTTGTCCATTAATAGACTTGTGTCGGCATGCCAGAACTCTTGGAGTTGTGACCTGATGTAGAGGGCAACAAAGAGGGCCAAAGTATGGAAAACTAATCCTATGCTGAAAGGTGAAAGGAACTTGACTACGTTTAGCCTGGAGAAGAGAAGAGTGTGCAAGGCTATAAGGAAGGACTATTGTGTTTTGCACACAGAAGGTTACAGGTTCACTCCTCAGCATCTCCAGGTATAGCTTGGAAACATCCCTGCTTGAGATCCGTGAGTCACCTACATAGTCCTGTGGGCCCCTTCATATGTTCTTTCAATGAGTGTGGACTTCCCCTTTGACTTCTAGAAATTGACCTGAACTCATTTCTCAAAACGAAGTTATCTGCCTTCATCTTAGAATCATTTGTTTCTTCGTTTCCTGCACTGATGTCCCAACTTTCCTTCAAGGAGCTCAAGGTGATATTCATGGTTCTTCTCCTCCCCATTTCATCCTCACAACAATCCTATAAGGCAGCCTTTCCCAACCAGTGTGCCTCCAGATATTGTTGGACCACAACTCCCATCAGCCTCAGGCAGCATAGCAAATGGTCAGGACAGATGGGAGTTGTGGTCCAACAATATCTGGAGGCACACTGGTTGGGAAAGGCTGCTATAAGGTAAGCTGGGCTGAGAGATAGAGACTGGTCCAATGTCACTCAGTGAGCTTTATGGTCGAATGGGGATTTGAACCCTAGTCTCCCAGATCCTTGTCCAACACTCTAACCACTATACCATATTGGCTCTCAGCTGGCCTGGAAATGGACTGGAAGCCAATGTAGCTGTTGCAAAAGGGGAACCACGTGCTCCTGGAAATAGTCTCTGGTCAGAATTTTAGCTGCTGCATTCTAGACCAGAGCTTCTCAACACCTTCCAAAGAGGTGTGCATCACTGTAATCCATTCTTGACGTAATTAAAGCATGCATCATTCTGGCCAAATCCATCTTCCCTAGGAAGGAAAGTAACTGGCACACCGGCCTAATGTTGGCAAAAGCAATCTGACCACAGCTGCCACCTAAGAATGCAGCATCAAAGCCAGGTCCAGTATTACCCCCAAGCTGCAAATATGAGTTTGCAAAGGAAGCACAACCCCATCCAAAGCAGGCTGATCCCCCGCTGCCAGGCCCCACCCTGACACGCTAACCACTACACCGCACTGGCTTACCAATATGCTAACAGCAAAGCCAAAGTAGAATTGCTAAGCCAATCTACACTCAAGGGCCTCAGAAGGTGAAGGGCCATATCTCATCAGGTAGAGCATCTTCCCTGCATGCAGAAGGTCCCAGGTTCAATCTCTGGCATCTCCAGGTAGGGTAGGGAGAGAACCTAGTCTGGAACCCATCTGGAGAGCTGATGCCAGTCAGTGCAACATTACTGAGCTAGATGGACCCATGGTCTGATTCAGTATGTCAGTTTTCAGTGTTCCTAAATAACCAAGATGCCCGCCCAGGCAACAGCATTTATATAAAAAGTAAAACTTTTGCTTACCATTACAGCAAACAAAATGTGTACGTGCCAATTTTCCCAAAGAGCACATTTCCTTCCAAGGTGCAAAAATAAAATAAATGCTACATTTTGTAGAGTGCCATTTTCAAAATTGTCCCAGTTGCAGTTGCTGGGCATGGAGCCATTTAAGAACTATTTGCTCCACATTTACCCATGAAATACTCCCTCCCCACCCACCCCACACACACAGAGGGAGGGAGAGGAAAACATTAAGTAAACCAGGGAGACAGAGAGTGAAACAAATCACCATCCACATTTTGCCAAGGATGGAGACAACTATCAACTTAAAAGAACAGCAGGACCAACTTAGACCATTGAATGTTGGTCTTTTTGACCCTGAAAGCAATGTGTTTTGTTTTAAATGGAAATATAGTTAACACAGCACATAAGTCACTACACAGTGATAGAAATATAGGCTGAACCTACACCCTTCCCCAATCACATATGAGCAATTGAGACACTATCACTAATACATCAGGGACTAGGAGTCGCCCTTTCATCGGATGATGGAGATGAGGACTCTGAGCCTGAAAGGGAAGGCCTTGTAGGGCTAGCCACAGAACCACTGTTACCAGGTGAACCTGCAGGGCCAGGGCTATTTTCCTCATCAGAGAGCTACAATTCCCACAGTTCCCTGGGAAGAAGGGTTGGTTGTTAAACCACTCTGAATATTGTAGCTCTGTGAGGAGAGCAGGAGTCTCCTAACAACTCTCAGCACCTTTCACAAAACAACAGCGTCCAGGATTCTGAGGAGAAGCTATGACTGTTTAAAGTGGTATGATACTGCTTTAAATGTATATTGTGGATATGGCCTCAGGTTCTACAAATGCTAGAAACTTACTCTTTATTTTGAAATGAAAGTTGGGGATCTGGAGATTATGGCTCTTCGGTTGGGGGGAGGCTGCTCACATTGTTCCCCTATGTCAGTGGTTCTCAAACTTTTTTGGTTCGCTGCGCACTGTAAAACACATAAAAATTTTCTGGCGCACTTCGTGTACAAAATTAAAAATATATTAATGTATTTTAAACTATAAATAAAAATAAACTATAGAAAACTATTGCTTACCCTATACAAATGGGTTTCTTCTCATTTTTAAAATATACTTTCATAATATTTGAGGCACACCTAGCCACCTCTTAGGGCACACCAGTGTGCCTGGGCGCACCATTTGAGAATCACTGCCCAATGTGGACGGCCATGCACCTTGGTTTGGGTAGTGATAGAGCTGTCTTTGGGAGTGAGAGCCAAGGAACAAAGACAGGGAGTCAGAGTTGAGAGATTACAGAAACACACCCGAGCCAGAAATTATTGTTAGACAAAATCCTACCTCAGGAGCCAGGGTGTAGTTGTCTGGGGTCTCAGGAGGTCTTAGACCCCTTACGTTTATGGGAGCAGGGTCCCAGCAGGGTGCTTATGTCTCCAGTATCCTATGAGCCACTCAGCATGAAAGGGGAGTGTGTTAGTCACTCAGAAAAGTCTTCTAACATCCCTCCTTGTCCTTTCCTGCTGATTGGAGCCAATCAGAGTGAAAGGAGGTGAGTCAGCCAGTGGGAAGACTCTTTTAAGTAGCTACCACTCCCCCCTTTTCCTGCTTATTGGCTCCTAGGTATGTCTGTTGTTGCAGGAGAAGGCATTAACAAGGATCGCATTCTCAACCCAGCAGCAAAAAAGGGGGTATGAGGCTGTGACGATCATGAAGAGACCCTGCACTTCTGAATTTGCCACTACACTGCTGTCCAGAGGTTTCCAAACTGTGGTCCACGGACCACCAGTGGTCTGCAAACTTCATTCAAATGGTCCGTGGCATATCAACATTAAATATTCATACTGATTTTTGATTGTAGTTTGATTGCTTCTTTTATTTCTCCTATTGTATTTTATTTCTGACAGTTTAAATTCTATGGAATGCAAATGGTAATACTATAAAAAACAATGTAATAATTAAAAGACGCAATAAAAATACAACTAAAAATTATATGTCTAGCCAAGCGTATTACAATTGCTACAACAGGCAGAAAAATCATTAAGTGGTCTGCCAAGGCCATCTGCAATTTTCAAGTAGTCCGTGAGGGGGAAAAGGTTTGGAACCACTGTCCTAGCACAAGCAGGATGCCTTTTATAGCCCTTCCTATGCAGGAAGGCCAAGATAACCAGCCTGAGGAGACCTCACCGCCAGAAAGATGTTCCAAGCTACAGTCATGATAGTTCACCACACAGGGCAGCCACCCACTGCAGCAGAGCCTCTTTGTCGGAACCTCAGCAGTTCCTGACAGAACTCAGTTGTTAGGAGGGAATTCCCAATTACGCTGTGTCTCTCTGTAGTTTTATTGATTTACACTGCCACGGGAGCTATGGAAGAAAGGCAGGATATAAATGCATTAATATATAATAGCATTTGAAATATTGATATCCAGTCTTTTCTTTCTGTAGCCAAAGTGGCTTACAATAACATCAGTTGCATACCATAAAAGTTAAAAATACAAGGGAAGAGGGAGGGGAGCAGTTTCATGAGGAGGGGGTCTCTAAGAAGTAACTTCATAGGCCTGCCTGGTCAACTGAGTCTCCCAGGGAAGAGAGTTACAAAGTCTGGTGCCACCACAGAGAAGGTTCAGTACAGAGAAGGTACCCACCAGCCAAACCTCTGGTGGTGGAGGGATACAGTGCAGGGCCTCCCAAAATATCTGAGTAGACAAGTAGCACTATGAGGAGGTAACCTGTCGCTAAACCATTTATAGCGGAGGTGGGCAACTGCCAGCCTCATTGTATGCCTTGGTTACCTCATGCTGAGGTGAGGTGGGCGGTGAATAGAGGCAGGGCCTTTTTGGTTTTGTACAGAACACCTTCCTTCCATCAATTTGTTTCAGGGCTGGGGGCAGCAGGCTGAGGTGAGCTAGGAACCAGAAGCTACAGGACAGAGGTAGCCCACATGGTGTCCTCTATATGTTATTGGACTACAAGTCCCATCATCCACAGCTACCATGGCCAGTGGGAGTTGTAGTTCTGCAACACCTGGAAGGTACCATGTTGGCTATCCCTGCTATAGGACAAGCTAGAAGTTAGGACCAAAGAATATAACCAAGGACACAGGAATACACCAGCACTCAGGAATGCTGTGTTGTTCCACTGAGGCTTAGCTGGGACAGGAAGTTCTCTTATACTTCTCCCTGTTCAGGAAGGTCCAGTGGGCAGCCTGGGTGGGCAGAGTCAGTGTAGGGCAGAAAGCTCTTCATTGGACACTGCTACTTGCAGTTCCATGGTTCACCACAAGGGGGTGTTGCACACAGATCCCACAGATCCTACCCAGTGACTTTAATGATGTTCATTGTTAGTCACTAAGCTTCATTTTTCTCCAAAATGTACAGCATCCAGACTCTCCTTACAATCATGGCCATTCCTGTTCTCCATTGTTTTTTTAAGAGCATTTTTTTTAAAAAAAAATTAAATGTCAACATCGATTAAATGGCCAGCACAACACCAAAGCTAAGAGCATACTAGAATGGATCTGGCAGCTTAACCTTGAATATTCTGCAAGGGAAACCATTTCAGTAGGTTTTCTTCACAAAATGGGATTAGATGAAATGTTCGAGTGGAAGAAAGGAGCGTTTAATAAGAGACGATCCATGGAAACATTGTCCAGCACAACTTCTGCAGAAGAGCTGAGCAATGTCTTCCTGTTGCTCAGAACAGCAAACAAGTCTGACATGGAAACCTTTAATAGGGGTCAGGGAGTATCACCTAGCCTGGTCTGGCCTATTGACACAAAAAGCGTCCCTGGGCTGTTGTAGATGGATACTGTTGTACTGGATGCTGTTTGTGGTTCACACCTGGGGAATTCACAGGGTTGATGCTAGACAAAGATTAAAATAGCCAAAGTTCTACGGATGTCAAGACAGTGATGGCAGTTGACAATGAATGAGAACTTGATACCAAAATTGGTCTGCAAGCATTTAGATATCCTCTTTCTATCATAAGATATGGCCCCATTTCTTTTTTTTTGGTGTGGTTTCCGGGTTTTCTCTACCACAGTTAAGAGATGAGTAATGAATTGAGAGTTGAGTAATGACTTCGAGGAGCTTGCTTATACTTGGTATTTTTGCAAGTGATCTTCACTTGGTTTGGCAATGGCCACTAGGTTTTATCCTTCTCATTGACATCTTGTCTCAGAAGCACCTAGTCTTGAAAGAAGAACTGGGAACAGCTCACATCCTTTGAGTATTGATTCCCTGATCATAGGATATGGCCCAACTGTCTGGCAAAAAACAAAATTATTATGCTGGGGTCTGTGGGTTATCATCATGCCCTTAACATGTGCTTGCCATGTGTTTGAAGAAAGCAGGTTCAAGATCAGTCTTGTACATTTTGTACAATGAAACCTTCTGAACTGAATGCCAGTATTCCTTCATCCCTTCCAAGGCTCAGCGGAGCCGTGACTGGTGCATGATTAGCCTCAGAATCTGTTATCAGTGCTACAGCCAAGGCCCAGAACCAAATCCTAGTGTGGTTTACACAATAAACCTTTGAAATAAAAACATGTTCACCCAACATACATAATTAAAACTCTGCTTCAGCCTTCCCCATGCTGACTGAGGCTGATGGGACTTGTAGTCCAAAACATCTGGAAGGTTGACAAAGGATGCTCTACAGCATATCCAATATTCCAAAGACAAACACAACACAGTTCAATCTAGCACCAGCCTCTCTAATAAAATGGGTTCACAAAGGTGTGTGCGCACTTCTGCTAATGCAGAAGGACTTTCTTTTTTCTCCCCGATGTGACCCCAAATATTTAGAGGGTGCATAGGGGGCTGCAGGGGAGGAAGTTCTGTTGTGCAGCAGAAGTCTGTTGCACAAGCGGAGCAGCAGTGCTGTACACAACCAAAACGGTTATATCCAACTAAGTTTTACTCAGAGGAGACTCACTGAAATTAATGGGCCTAAAATAGTTATCTTCATTAACTTCAACGGGTCTGTTCTGAATGAGTGTGATTAATGTTGGATACAATGACCCAGTTTTAATTCACCAAACCTTCCCCAAAGCCTCTGTGAAGAGAAGTGTCTTCAACTGACATCTAAACATTATTGGTTAGAGGGACAGTTTTATCTCCAGAGGGAGGGAGTCCCACAAACCGAGGGAAGGGGGCACCGGCACCATCACCATCACCACAATTGGACTCCAATTCCCATCAGCCTCACCCAGCATGGTCAAGAGTCAGAGATGATGGGACTTGTAATCCAACAGTGTCTGGAGAACCACAGATTCCCCGTTCCCGATTTAATTCATCTACCTAAGCAATACGTTCTGTGATCATCATCATAGAGAGTGAGCAAGGAACAGCAGACTGACTGATGCCATTGATAGCTGTAGACAGGAAGTAAACAATTACTCTGTGACTTTGTTCTTTTTGACCGTAAAAGTAACTGTAATGTTCTCTTGAGGATCTGAAATTGAGAAAAGTTTTATCTTTTTTTTTTAACATGAGTTCAAATCAGTGCCAGAGGCAGAGTTGTATTAACTGCTGGCTTCGCTTTTTTGTCCTAGTATGCCTCGTAACATCCTGTGATGTTTTTGCTCAATTTAACCCAATTCATCTTCAAAGAGCTTCCTGAATTACCAGTTTAAGGCCATAGCATTCGGCAGACCAGCCTTTCACTGTGTTCTCTATCAGGAACATTTTTCCTCCTGTCCTCCTGTTTTTGTTTAACATCAAGCCCAAAAAAGAGTTCCATGAAGTTTAAAGCTGACCTTGGAATACAGGAAGCCACCTTATATCGAGTCAGACCAATGGTCAATCTAGCTCAGGATTGTCTACACTGACTGCTGGTGGCTCTCCAAGGTTTCAGATGGGAATCTCTCTACCTAGAGATGCCGGGGATTGAATCTGAGACCTTCTACATGCAAAGCAGATGCTCTACCACTGAGCTACGTCCCTTCCCTCAAAACATGAGCTTGTTGCTTTGTGGTTTGTTTGTTTTTGTGGTCTCCGCACTGTGAAGTTTCAAATTGCCATCCTTTCTCACTTGGTTTTTAGTGAAAATTCAGACATCCTTGCCAACCAGCTGTATTTGTGCTTTCTGTGTTGTCCTGTCTTTTTCCCAGACCTAATTAATGGCAATCTTTTGAACATTTCACAGTTGCAAAATACTTTATATAGGCCTTTCAGGTCTACTGTCTGTTAAATTAGCAGCTTCCTCCTCGAGTTTCTTCCCCTTTAATTTCTTCCTGTTCAAAGTAGCAGCACCACAATAATCCCTTGATTACAACTTAGTTAATTAGTTCCTGCTCCTGTGGGACGGAGCTTTAATTCCTGCTTTCATTATTTTTTCTTTCATAGTGAAATAACACTATTCTGCAGTGTAAACAAAATAAATTAAAAATAAAAAGGAGCCAGTAATTAAAGCATACCCTCCCACCTCATACAACAGAAACTAAGAATTTAGGGTACAACCAAGCAACTAGTAATCAGTGATGCTGATGCCACACTGAACAGGAATCAATGAAAGGGGCAGCAGCTGCAAGGTATGGAAGATGCTAATAATTGTAAGGGATGTTTGCCAAACATGTCTGAGTCAACTTTACATAAAGATCTTGGCCTCAGGAGGGGGCACAGATGGATAATACAGAAGTATACCAAGTGCTACATCAAACAACCTTTTAAATTCCACTTTCAGTTTATTGAAGAAAAGCAGTGTCCTACTGTGGAAATGACCAAAGATAATGTCTCATTAGAGCGCTTCACACAACCCCTCTCACACACTGAAAGCACGGAAAAGGGTTATGGCAACTAGCCCTGCCTCCTTCCTCCCTCCCTCCCTCCCTCCCCCCCCCACACAAAGAGTGGCCATGTATTTGGTGGCTGTGTGAAGCAAGCCTACAAGCATATCTCATGCACATGGGGGTCCTCCATGTGAGAGGAAATCCTAGGCCAATCGGGATCCCACCCACCCATCCTGCATGGAGGAGCCCCCATCGGTGCACATCAGTGTCTGTGAAGGACTTCTCTTGGCATACATCAGAATGTGCATAGGGCTGCTTCAGATAGCCCAGCTGACTGAGGTGGCTCCTGCTTTGTTTGCCTTTCTGTGGGTCTTGAATCATGTGCCTGGGAGAGAAGATTCAGAGCCAAGTGGGGAGGCTTGAGGGGGGCCCAATTAGTGTAGTGATGGGTAGAGGGAGATATGGCGTTGTGAGGAGGACTTGCCAGGTAAGGGGAACGTGGCCCAGGCAGTTAATGGCTGTGCCTAGTTCCAGTCCTCCCCACACCCGCAGGTTTGTTGGTTGCCCTATCAGCCAGCTCTCAGGCCTCTGGATGCTGCTCCTAAACGCCAGATCGGTGCATAATAAGATCTCCCTCATTCACAATTTAATTGTGGATGAGGCAGCCGATCTGGCATGTATAACCAAGACCTGGGTGGGTGAGCAGGGAGGAGTCAGTCTCTCCCGGCTATGTCCACCAGGGTACCTGATCCAGTATCAGGGTAGACCTGAGGGTCGGGGAGGGGGGTTGCTGTGGTCTATAGGAGTTCCATCTCCCTCTGCAAGCACCCTGTCCATGTGACTACTGGTCTGGAGTGTCTGCACCTTATGTTGGGTCAATGGGACAGACTGGGGATTCTGCTGGTGTACCGCCCACCCCGCTGCCCAACACACTCCCTAGCTGAGCTGACAGAGGTGGTCTTGGGTGTACTGTCGAGATCCCCCAGACTGTTGGTTCTGGGGGATGTCAACATTCATGCCGAGGCTGCCTTATCCGGGGCGGCTCAGGATTTCATGGTTTCCATGACAACCATGGCACTGTCCCAATACGCCATTAGCCCAACACATGTAGCCTGGCATACTCTAGATCTGGTTTTTGCAACTGGACATGGAGATGGTGATCTGAATGTGGGGGGCTTTACATCAGTCCCTCTGTCATGGACAGATCACTGGTTGCTGAAGTTTAGACTTAAAGCGGCTTTTCCCCTCTGCAAGGGTGGGGGACCTATTAAGTTGGTCTGCCCCCAGAGACTAATGGATCCGGATGGTTTCCAAAGGGCTCTGGGGAGTTTTCCAGCTGATAGGGCTGGCGCTCCTGTCGAACCCCTAGTTGAACTGTGGAATACAGAAATGACCCGGGCGGTTGACATGATTGCTCCTGAGCGCCCCTCCTGTGTAGAGCTCATACGGCTCCATGGTATGCCCCAGAGCTGAGAGCGATGAAACAATATCGGAGACGGCTTGAGTGCAGATGGAGACGAACTCCTGGTGGATGCAATTACACACTGGTAAGTGCCTATGGTAAGCTGTATTTAAGGGCAGGGAGGTCAGCAAAAAAACAATATTTTGCTGCCACTATCGAATCATCACTCTGCTGCCCAGCAGAGCTCTTCAGAATTGTCCGGGGGCTATTACACTCTGGCCCCAGGGACAAGGTAGAACCATCTGAGGCCCGCTGTAATGAATTTGCTAGGCACTTCCAGGATAAAATCTTTAGCATCTGCCAGGACTTAGACTCCAGTGTTATAGCAAATGAATCAAGTGAGGTATCCAGAGCACAGCCTTGTCCCAATTTCTTGGATGAGTTTCAGTTGGTGCAGCTTGAGGACGTTGACAAGGTGCTTGGACAGGTTCGTGCAACCACTTCTGTGCTGGA
This sequence comes from Rhineura floridana, assembly GCF_030035675.1. Lineage (NCBI taxonomy): Eukaryota > Metazoa > Chordata > Lepidosauria > Squamata > Rhineuridae > Rhineura > Rhineura floridana. The sequence goes on from NC_084488.1 coordinate 105,005,169, forward strand.
TCCTTGCCTTCTTGGCTAATAAAAGCTAGCAGGGATGGAACAGCCAGCTGGGCCAGGGAAGTGATTAATGCCTCTCTGTGAGAGGGGGTGGTCCCTGGCTGCCTGAAAGAGGCAGTAGTGAGACCACTCCTGAAGAGACCCTCCCTGGACCCAGAAAATCTTAATAACTATAGGCCGGTAACAAATATTCCATTCCTGGGCAAGGTCCTTGAATGAGTGGTTGCAGGCCAGTTCCAGATACTCTTGGATGAGACCGATTATCTGGATCCATTTCAGTCGGGTTTCAGTCCTGGTTTTGGCACAGAAACAGCCTTGGTCGCCCTGTAGGATGACCTTTGTCAGGAGAGAGACGGGGGAGTGTGACTCTGCTGATTCTCCTTGATCTCTCAGCGGCTTTTGATACCATCGACCATGGTATCCTTCTGGGGAGACTGGCTGAGTTGGGAGTGGGAGGTACTGCATTGCAGTGGTTCCGCTCCTACTTGGCAGGTCACCTCCAGAAGGTGGTGCTTGGGGAACATTGCTCGGCACCCTGGACTCTCCAGTATGGGGTTCCGCAAGGGTCAGTTCTGTCCCCCATGCTGTTCAACATCTACATGAATCCATTGGGTGCGGTCATCCGGAGCTTTGGAGTGCGTTGCCATCAGTATGCTGATGACACGCAGCTCTATTTCTCCTTTTCATCCTCTTCAAGTGAGGCTGTCAATGTGCTGAACCGGTGCCTGGCTGCGACAATGGACTGGATGAGGGCTAATAAACTGAGGCTCAATCCAGACAAGACTGAGATGCTGCTAGTGGGTGGTTCTTCTGACCAGATGGTGGATGTCCAACCTGTCCTGGATGGGGTTGCACTCCCCCTGAAAGAGCAGGTTGATAGCTTGGGGGTTCTCCTAGAACCATCTCTGTCACTTGAGGCTCAGGTAGCCTCGGTGGGACAGAGTGCCTTCTACCAACTTCGGTTGGTGGCCCAACTACATCCCTATCTGGACAGGGATAACCTGGCTTCAGTTGTCCATGCTCTGGTAACCTCCAAATTAGATTACTGCAATGCACTCTACGTGGGGCTGCCTTTGAAAACGGTTCGGAAACTGCAGATTGTGCAAAATGCAGCGGCCAGATTGGTACCAGGGACCAGACAGTCCGAACATATAAAACCGATTCTGGCCTGCTTGCACTGGCTGCCTGTATGTTTCCGAGCTCGATTCAAGGTGCTGGTTTTGACCTATAAAGCCTTACACGGACCACAATACGTGATGGAAAGCCTTGCCCGATACAAACCCACCTGTACACTACGTTCAAGATCAAAGGTCCTCCTCCAGGTGCCTACTCCGAGGGAAGCTCGGAGGATGGCAACAAAGGAGAGGGCCTTCTCAGTGGTAGCCACCAAATTATGGAATGATCTTCCTGACAAGGTGCGCCTGGTGCCAACACTGTTATCTTTTCGGCGCCAGGTCAAGACTTTCCTCTTCTCCCAGGCATTTTAGCATGTGTTCTATACTGTTTAAATTTTTTAATTGTGTTTTCAATTGTTTTTATAAGATCTGTTTTAAATTGTATTTGTTTTAATGTTTTTAGTTACTGTAAATCGCCGAGAGAGCTTCGCCTATGGGGCGCTATACAAGTATAATAAAATAAAATAAATAAATAAATAAATAAAGTGTGACACCCCCCTCACATGTGTGCCTATGACCTTGTGGCTCCCTCATGACTGCTTTCAATACATCGGGGGGTTAGTGTATGTCCCCTTCTATAGCTGAGATATGCAGTTTATCATATTTATCATGTCCAAGAATGGAAACGAATGGCAGGTTTTACAGGTTGCTGAAGCGCTTCTAAAACCTGTTTGACTTGATACAATAATGGCCAAAGTGGTAGTGGTGTGTGTGTGTGTGTGTGTGTGTACACATACACAATAATATATCACAACTCTACCGTACCATCTTCAACACTAAAGAAGAAGAAAAAACACTATCATGTCTCCAGGCAAAATTGGGAACAATATTTTCACAAAACCACTAAGTGGCACTGCATTCCAGTGTTGACCAAGCTGCAAATGCTGAAAGAATTCTCCAGAGTTTAGTCCCCATGAATTATAGCAGAAGAGAAGCAGCTCATCTGCTACTAACTATTATGAGAGCAGATCCTCCCCAGGTTCTCTTCAGGGCCCAAATGGGGCTTCCTCATTTTCCCAGTCCAGGAATGATCCTAAGGGATAGCAGGTGCTCTCTCAAAATATTTCCCATCACCCCCTTCCCTTTCCCGAGCTTTCCGTCACATTATTTTAAAGTCCTATATAGCATGGATTAAATGCTTTGCTCCCCCAAATTTAATTTTTTTAGTCGTTCTGTTCCAATTGCTTAATACTGTGCAGTGGGTGTATACAAACCAACCTATCAAGCAGAGGTGGACCTCTCCGTTCTGTATTTGAAAACAGACATTGCATACCAACTCGTTTTTAAGTATACCAGTACATTTTAAATCCCTCTGTTTTTTATTGAAAGTGCGGAAAGATAAAAGAAAAATGTTTTCCTTACCTTCAATTAAGATTGCACATGAAGTAAGATTAGAAAACCACTCCTGCAGGGGTGAAAAACCTGTGGTCCTCCATTCATTGTTGGAGTCCCAGCAGCCAGCATGACTAATCAGGATGAGGGAAGATGTAGAACAACAACATCTGGAGGGCCACACATCCTTCACCACTGATCTTGCAGGAGTATCATCTTCTTAAGACGTATCTATACTATAGACTTGAAGATGTTTATCAGCCATTTCCTCTTCCCAAAGAATCCTGGGAATGGTAGTATCTGTTAAGGGAGGCTAATAAAGAATTCTCATTGACATCACCAAATTCCCAGGATTCTTTGGGGAAATCCACGACAGTTTAAATGGTTACATTAAAGTTTGCAGAGTAGATAGGGGCTTTGATGGAGTTTTTATTTGATTTTATTTTATTGGTAAGTAACGTTGACATGTCATTTTGCTATGAGTTCTCTTCAGCCACCACAGGTAACAAGAACAAAAATTAGGTAAGAAGGAGCAGACAGGTAAAGGCCCTTTTATTGGTGAGAGGCAAGATATGGGGGAAAGGGTCATTGTGGGTGGGTGTGTATGAGGGAGAGAAAGAAAGAAGCTGTGAAATTAACTGTAGTCATGCATCTTTTGAAGTTTGGAAGGCATTTTTGTAATGGAGAGTTGGTAATCAATCTAGGCCCAAAAGTGCCTGAAATAGCACAGCTGTTTCCTATTACCAAGATATTTCGCTTACATCATACGTTGATTAGTCCTACTATCTCTTACAGTTTAAACAGGAGATCCTTTCAAGGCAGATGTGCCTTTCCCTGACTTTGAAATACCATCTCCATACTTTTTTATTACTCTAGTCCATTTCAAATGAAGTTGGCATACTCGTTGCAACACTTTTTGCAAAAGTGCTGTGCTCAGCCCCTTGGCAGCCTAATCAGCACTTTGCAACCCATGTCAGCCTCTTTGCAAGCTAGTTGACGGATGTTTTACAGTGCAAGTCACCTCCCTTCCCCAGCTATTTTTGCACTGAGGATGAGGAAATTCTTGCTCAGGGAAGATGCCCTGGCATTTTTTGTTAGTCTCTGACATTGCCTTCTTCATCTCTAAGACGCTGTCTAAAATGACTCTTGACTTAAATGATGACAGAAATGCCAGGTAGACTTTTGTTGCCTTTATTGTTTGCAGAACATGCATTTTACCTGACATTTCATCATGAGTTTGAGTAGTGCTCTAACAGGCTTAGGTGGTGCAGGAAGTGGGTGGGAGGAGGCAAGTCCAACAGTTCACCCCTCCATTGCACTGGCATTACTCGATCTCTGGGGTTACTTAAAGAAAAGGCATTCCTTCACATGCAAACTATAACTGAGCACCAAACTGCGTGTTACACTTACATTAAATACGCTGTTGGGTGTTTCATGTAATTATAAAGTATTGTCACCGAACGGGAAAGTACAATCGAGGTTAGGACCATAGTATGTAGGGAAGGGTTTAACTATTTCCTCCCCTGCCATGGGTCCAATACCCCCACCCTCTGCAATTTGCTTTGGAAGGGAAGCTTCTATTGGCACCAATGTTTAAATGTTGTAACACAGAGGTTCCCAAACTGTGGTCCACAGACCACTGGTGGTCCAGGAACTTCATTCAGGTGGTCCACAGCACACCTGCAAAAACACAATTAAAAGCTGCACATTATCTAGAACAGTGCAGTACAATTGCTGCAACAGGCAGAAAAATCATTAAATGGTCTTGTCAAAACCCTCAGGACTTTGCAAGTGGACCTTTGGGGAAAGGGTTGAGGAACTACTGCTGTAATCCATTTAATATATCATTAGGTTTAGGAATCTTTTCAATAAATAAATGGCAAGCTGAATGCTTGTTCAGTTCTTCCCTTAGGCTTTCTCAGTGCATTTTAAGAGGTGCATTTAGGCATTATATTGCCCTTCCATCTTATAAAAAAAAATTACAAGCACTTTCTAAAAAGTTGGAGGAGGAATTAATAATTGCATCGGAACTAAGTAATAAGCACCCTGCAAACCCACTCTCTCCCCTGCCCCCCAATTCAAACTGAATCATGTTGAAAAATGGCAGAACTATAGGTGGCATTCAATGCTAGTCCAAAACAGAGTAGACCTATAGACGTTAATAAGTATGACAAAGGCTGCAACCCAATAAGTTTCTACTTAGTAGTAAACTTCATTGGGTTCAATGGGACCTACCTCCAGGTAAGCATGTATTGCATTGAAGTCTAACTTAGGTTCATTAATTTCAGTGGGTCTGCTCTGAGTAGAATTTAACAGAATATAACCCTAAATAGCTTCTGAGATATTTCAGTGAAGAAAATAAGAATACTCTTGCATCCCTTATTTTTCCAGCAAGTTTCACCAGCTTGGTTTGCAAATCTATGCATGCTTCCACAAGGGTAATCCTTATAGAACACAGTGCAACTTATTTATTATTTATTTAAATTATTTATATGCCACCCATCACACAGGACACGGGGGGGTTGAAATAAAAACAAGTAGATAATACATTAAATTCATTAAAATAGCACCGTCTGTTATGGCATTAGTTTTGAGGGGGGTTGCAAGAACACCTGCCCTTGGCTGACTTTCTCTTCTCCTAAAGATACAGGATGAGTCTTAGGCCTTGAACCTGGCAACCCTAATATAGACAGAGGAGGGCTTCACAAAAAAATAAAAATAAAGGCACTCTTCTCCTCAAAAAATCAGGGAGAGTTGGAGCACATGCAGAACTGATTTTTCAGTTCTTAACCGTTGGGCAGAGGTGGATAACTTGTGGCCCTCTAGATGTTCCTGACCTACAACTTCTATCAGCCTGAGCCAGAATAAATCAGTGGTCAGGGCCAGGATGATGGGAGTTATAAGTTTTGCATTATTTGGACAACCCTATGGTAGCCATCCTTGGAATGGGATACAGTTGTACTGAATGAGCCAAGGATGCTTTCAGCCTGCCCTCGCTGCTTGTAAAATCATGACATTTTAAGGACGTTCAGCCAGAGTGAAGCAAGTTTAAACTCATAGATTTCAAGAAAGCTTAATTCTCCATTGGAATGTTGCCAGCTCTCCTGAAGAACTGACTGCTCCTGAACAAAATACAAAGGTAATTAACAGCTAGTCTTGGTGGAATGTTTATCATTAGATCAATAGCAGTCAATCCTGATTTGCCTTACTCTTTTTTATTGTGCACAAATTTAATTCTTAGGAAAATGTGTGTGGTTTTTGTTCAACCAAAAAGAGCTCTCTGGGGAAAAGAAGTCAGCTTAAGACCTCTGAAACATACCCTGGGGTCCCTCAGTCTTTCTCTCTCTCCTTAATTGGTGCCTTAAGGGGTCATGAGGTAAGCCAAAAAGATGTGGTGTCTTAAGTGCCTCAGCTTCACTACTGAGACTAAACCTGTCCAGCAACATCCCAACAAATTAGTTGTTGATGCTAGCGCAAAACCACCATGTGGTAAGAGTCTAAGGATGGGGAGAAATTCAATTCGGTTTGCAAACTTACATAATTTGCACTTTCCAAAACAATATGCAAACTTTCTCACAGCCATCATTCAAAATTCAGGCTTCTCCACATTTTGCAATGCAGTTCTCCAGCCAAGTAATGTGTACAAAAATGCATATATTGGGGTAAATGTGCATATACATGCATATATTACTGAAAAATAAGGTACAAAAATGATTTAGATTAGGGAAAATTGCTTGCAAAAATGTATATTTGTATTTAAATTTGTATATATACAAAAATGTATATATCAAAACTATACAAAAATATGTTTTTACAGGAAATCTATGCTAAAATGCTGTAGAATTTTCTCAAGGATTTTTTAAAAAACATCCACAAGTTGCTGCAGAAATGTGGAGAACTGAATTAAAGATTGGAAAAATTAGGAACTGAGACCCTGAAATTAACAGATTCACCCATCCCTAGTTGGCACTACCAATCAAATGAACTGTACTGAAGAATTCTCATTGTCAGGCCCAGGATGCGACTCAGGAACCAGACCAGAGGTTGTAGTTAATTCGTGTTTTATTAGAGTAATGTCCAACAAAGACTGCGCTTTCTCATGAAGCAATACAGGGATACAGGTCCTGCGACATTGGGAGAAAGTTGACAGAGCAAGGGGCTGCTTCCCGCCTGTTCTTTAAGAAGGGGCTAAACGGGCACGCAACCTTTCGCTCCTCCTTAACTCCCCCTCAGGTACTGCCCGCCTTCCCCCCCTTCTCTCCTGTCTTTTCAACCGTCTGCGTGTGCATGGTGAGGGGGGAGGCATCACCTCCTCCTCTTCTGAAGTGTCCGATTTCCCTATGGGTGATAAAGGAGAGGCTGAGGGTAAACCATCTCTCCGACTTTCTGCTGTGATCAGCCGTCCCTCTTGCTCTGAGCTGCGGAGAAGGGAAGGCCTGGGAATGTCTGGGGGGATTCTAAAACTTCAAGGCTCTCAGGCTCCCCGTTGCTAGGCGACCCTATCTCTGGCATGTCCTCTGTTTCGGCTTCGCTCCACAGAGGGTAAGTTCCTCCCTCCTCTCTCTGCCAGCCATTTGAATCCTCTTCTGACAACCCCCCAGGAGCCCAGCTCATCCTCCCGACACCATCCCCCTTCTCAAGCTGTGCCCCCCTCCCCCTGTCTGGCTTGGGGCGGTGAGGAAAACGTTGATGGAAAAGTTTTACTAACTCTGGAGCATGCACATCATCTGCATTTTCCCATGATCTGTCAGCCACTCCATAGCCCTTCCAGTGAATCAAATACTGCAGCTTGTGGCGTCTGATCCTGGAATCCAAGATTTCCTCAACTTCAAACTCAAGCTGCTCATTTATCAGGAGTGGGGACCCAGGAGGCTCCTCCGGCCGCAGCTCACTGGGAGGGTCAGCTTTCGTCAAGAGGGATCGATGAAACACAGGATGTATTTTAAACGTGTCAGGTAGCTTCAGCTGGTACGCCACGGGATTAATTTGAGTTTCTATTTCAAAAGGACCCACCCTTTTGTCTTGTAATTTTCTACATTTGCCCGGCATCTGGAGGAAACGGGTGGACAGCCATACCTGGTCTCCTGGTTGAAGGGGGGGCCCTCCTTCCTGTGCAGGTCAGCAACTCGCTTGTACTCTGTTTTGGCTTCGTTTAACTGCTGTTTCAGTGTTTGTTGCGCCGCTTGCAATTCTTTTAGGAAGTCCTCAGCTGCCGGTACCAGCATTCCTTCTGAGCTCCTTGGAAAGACTTTAGGATGGAATACATAATTCGCGAAGAATGGGGTTTGTTGAGTGCTGGAGTGTAGAGAATTGTTGTAGGCAAACTCTGCAAAATGCAAATATGATACCCAGTCAGTCTGTTGATAGGACACATAACTTCTTAAATATCTTTCCAAAACGGCGTTCAAGCGTTCCGTTTGCCCATCTGTCTGGGGGTGATGGGCGGAGGAGAGTTTTAATTCCGTCTGCAACTGTTTCCACATTGCTCTCCAAAATTTGGCTGTGAACTGAGTTCCTCGGTCTGAGACTACACTGTTTGGCAACCCATGCAGTCGGTAGACTTCTTTGATGAATAACTTGGCCGTTTCCTTAGCCTCTAAGGCCCCTGCACAAGGGAGGAAATGCGCCATTTTGGTGAGTAGATCTACCGCGACTAAAACGGCTGTCATTCCTTGGGATTTGGGTAGATCAGTTATAAAATCCATGGAGAGATCCTTCCAGGGTTCATGTGGGACAGGTAGCGGTTGTAACAGTCCTGCTGGTTTTCCTGTTTGTGTTTTTGTCCGCAGACAGACAGAACAGGACTTTACATAGCTTTCAATATCCCTACGCATTTTAGGCCACCAGAAGTCCTTGGCCACGTTCTGAATGGTCTTGTAAATCCCAAAGTGTCCCGCTGTGATGGAATCATGGCACTGGCGTAGGATTCTGAGCCTTAATTCTCCTTCTGGCACATATCTGGCTGTTTTGAACCATAATAGTCCATTCCTCCAGTGAAAGGTTACTTCTGAGTCTTGACTTTGTCCCGTCTCCTGCCCATATTTTAGTACGTCTGCATCTTCTTGTTGTGCTTTTTTGAGTTCCTCTTCCCACGAAGACTGGCATGATCCCAACATTAATTTCTCTGGCGGGATCACGTACTGAGGCTGTTCCTCGGATTCACTTTCTTTGTACTGTGGCTGTCTGGATAAGGCATCAGCTCTCTGGTTTTTGGCTTGGGTTTGGTAAGTGATCTTGAAGTTAAACCTGGTGAAGAACTGGGACCATCTTATTTGTCTCTGGTTCAGCTTTCTGGCAGTTTGGAGGCTTTCCAGGTTCTTGTGGTCGGAGTGCACTTCGATCTGATGAGGGGCCCCCTCTAGGTATTGTCTCCAGTTTTCAAAAGAGTCCTTGATGGCCAGCAGCTCCTTCTCCCAAACTGTGTAATTCTTCTCTGCAGGCTTTAACTTCCGAGAGAAGTACGCACAGGGGTGCAGCTCCTTTCCTTCTTGGTCTAATTGCAGAAGGACCCCCCCCCCGATAGCAAAATCTGAAGCATCTGCTTCCACGATGAAAGGGCGGGTCGGGTCAGCAAAGTGCAGAATGGGCTCGGAAGCGAACCTTCTCTTCAGCTCCTCAAAGGCCTGGGTGGCATTCTCTGTCCATTGAAACTTCTTTCCCCTTAAACAGTCAGTCAGAGGAGCTGTCAATTTGGAAAACCCTGGAATGAACTTTCTGTAATAATTGGCAAACCCCAAAAACCGTTGTACATCCTTTTTGGTGACAGGTTGGCCCCAGTCCAATATACAGCTTACTTTCCCTGGGTCCATCTCCACACCTTCCACTGAGATTCGATATCCAAGGAAGTCTAGAGACTTGAGGTCAAATCCACATTTCTCTAATTTAGCATACAGGTGATTTTCTCTCAGTCTCTGCAACACCGTCTTCACATGCTGGTCGTGGTCTTCCTGGTTCTTTGAGAACACCAGGATATCATCTAAGTAACAGATTACATATGTGTCCAACAAGTCTCTAAACACGTCGTTCATGAATTTTTGAAAAATTCCTGTACTTCCACAAAGCCCGAACGGCATGACCAGGTATTCATACTGTCCGTAAGCGGTCAAGAATCCTGTTTTCCATTCATCTCCCTCCTTCATTCTGATCAGATTGTACGCTCCTCTCAAATCCAACTTCGTGAAGATTTTTGCAGAGCGCAGTCGGTCCAGCAACTCTGAGATCAGGGGCAGCGGGTAGCTGTTGGGGATGGTGATCTGGTTCAATGCGCGATAGTCGTTACAGGGTCTGAGTTCCCCCCCTTCTTTTTCACAAACAATAGTGGCGCTCCAGCAGGGGATTGTGAGGGGCATATGAATCCTCGTCTCAGGTTTTTATCCAGGAATTCCTTCAGGGCCTCCCTCTCAATCTCTGTGAGAGAGTAGATTCTCCCTGATGGAATGCTGGCTCCTGGCACTAGATCAATCGCACAGTCGTAAGGGCGGTGGGGGGGTAAAGTCTCTGCCTCCTTTTCATCAAACACATCTTTGAATTCTTCATACTTTGGCGGCAGGGTCACTTGCTCGATCTCTTGCACTGCCCCCGCTAAGGTGTTCTTGATTCCTTCAGGTTGACAGTTCTCCTGGCAATACTGTGAGGTGAACCACACCACCGCCTCCTTCCAACTTATTGTGGGTTCATGCTTTGCTAGCCAGGGCATTCCCACAATCACCTCAAAGTTCGAGAGATCTGACACGTATAGCGAAATGAACTCTTCGTGCCCGGGGATTTGAAGTTTCACTTCCTCCGTGGCTTGTGTCACCCCTCCTGACTTCAGGGGTCTCCCATCGATAGTCTCCACAGCTAGGGGAGCGTCCAGTTTCCACCGGGAAATTCCATGACGCTCGACTAACTTTGCATCAATAAAATTTGTGGAGGCTCCACTGTCAATTAAGGCAGTGAAATTAAACACCACTCCTCTGGAAGTTGTAATCCGAATAGGCAAGACCAACACCCCCTTTGAGGGAGGTTGGATCGTTGGGGGGCCTTTATACAACGCTGCCCCCAGTCCACCGGCCTGCACGGGGACTGGGTGTTCTAGTTTCCCAACGGCTCAGCTTTCCCCCCTTTTAGTCCACAGTCTCTGGCCACGTGGCCCGGCTTTGAACAATAAAAGCATCAACGTTCTCGGCGGCGTCTTTCCTTTTCTTCTGCCGACAGTCTTGGCCTAGCCCCTCCCTGTCCCTCAGCTGCATTACCTGCCATTCCTGCAGAGGGAAGGGTCTTGCTGCGAGATGCCGAGGCTGAGTATCTCGGGGCCTCCTGCTTCCTTTCCAGGCGCCTTCCTTCCATCCGGTGATCTATCTGTAGGCATAGCCGGATGAGCCCTGGTAGGTCAGCGGGGGGGGGGGAGGTCCTGGCCAACTCATCCAGGATTTCAGCATTTAATCCACTCCAGTACATAAACATCAGGGCGGCGTCATTGTAACTAGTTTCCTGGGACAGAATTTTAAAAGCGTTAGTGTACTCGGAAACAGTCCCTTTAGCTTGCTTCAGAGCGCCTAGTTGCTGCGCTACTGTTTCAGCTCTTTGCGGGTCTTGGAACATCTCGGTCATCTCCTGTATAAATCCTCTGTACCTTCTTAAGACAGTATCTTTTCTCACGAGATACGGAGTCACCCATTTTGCAGCGTCTCCCTCCAGGAGGCTAATCACGAAGGCCACTTTAGCCCCATCGTCTGGAAACTCCATGTGCCTGACATCCAGATATAACTCACATTGAGCCACGAAAGTTGCCAACTGATCACTTTGTCCCGCGTATTTTGGGGGCAATCCAATGGGAACCTTTACTGCGGCAGCTGGAGGGGCTGTTTGCATCTGGTCTATTGTGGCCTTCAAGGTTTGATTATCCGTCTTCAGCGCCTTGACTGCTGCTAGCAGGGCTTGGACATCCATCTGCAATTCAGCTACCTTAGTCCTCAAGAGTTTCACTTCTTCCGTCTCAGAAGTGGGGTTCGTCCCCCCCGCTGCTGCCTTTGACATCTTGTCCCAGTCAAGTGAAGAGAGCGTTGAGGGTGATTTAGGTGGCTCTGTCAAGCTGTCAGGCCCAGGATGCGACTCAGGAACCAGACCAGAGGTTGTAGTTAATTCGTGTTTTATTAGAGTAATGTCCAACAAAGACTGCGCTTTCTCATGAAGCAATACAGGGATACAGGTCCTGCGACATTGGGAGAACGTTGACAGAGCAAGGGGCTGCTTCCCACCTGTTCTTTAAGAAGGGGCTAAACGGGCGTGCAACCTTTCACTCCTCCTTAACTCCCCCTCAGGTACTGCCCGCCTTCCCCCCCTTCTCTCCTGTCTTTTCAACCGTCTGCGTGTGCGTGGTGAGGGGGGAGGCATCACCTCCTCCTCTTCTGAAGTGTCCGATTTCCCTATGGGTGATAAAGGAGGAGCTGAGGGTAAACCATCTCTCCGCCTTTCTGCTGTGATCAGCCCTCCCTCTTGCTCTGAGCTGCGGAGAAGGGAGGGCCTGGGAATGTCTGGGGGGGATTCTAAAACTTCAAGGCTCTCAGGCTCCCCGTTGCTAGGCGACCCTATCTCTGGCATGTCCTCTGTTTCGGCTTCGCTCCACAGAGGGTAAGTTCCTCCCTCCTCCCTCTGCCAGCCATTTGAATCCTCTTCTGACAACCCCCCAGGAGCCCAGCTCATCCTCCCGACACTCATGCAGGGGTTTCCAAACTGTGGACTGCAGACCACTTGTGGCCCATGAGCTTCATTCAGGTGGTCTGTGAAAATACAGTTGAACATCAAACAGCATCTAACTCATTGCATTACAACTGCTACTATAGGCAGACAAATCATTAAGTGGTCCATGAAGACCCTCAGCAATATTCAAATGGTCTGTGAGGAAAAAAGTTTGGGAACACTGTTCTAACGTATTATAGGAGGGAGGATCACAATGGGATCACCATTTCCCAATCTCTGACCTTCCAACTCTTCTAGAGCAGGGATGGGGAAATCTGTGGCTCTTCGGATTATGTTTGATTCCAGCTCAGCATCACTGTCAGCCAGCATGGTCAATGGCCAAGGATGATGGAGTTGGAATCCAGCAATATGTGGAGGACCACAGTTTCCCCATCCCTACCTAAGATGGTCAACACACAAAACCAGAGCTTGGAAAAGTTACTTTTTTGAACTACAACTCCCATCAGCCCAATCCAGTGGCCATGCTGGCTGGGGCTGATGGGAGTTGTAGTTCAAAAAAGTAACTTTTCCAAGCTCTGCACAAAACACAACAGTCTCTTAGCTGAGAAGCCCAAGACAGTAATACAGGGTGTGTTATAATCTGGAACACAATAGATAATTCTAACCCCCCCAAAAGCATATTTGTTTCATCAGAACACAGAGAACGTAGTGATGAAATCAATTAAATAAACAAAGATGCTGTTTCTGATTCCTCAGACTTCTAAATTTGCCCTGACTAGCACAATAACCTATGGCCATACTACCCTGAATACACCCGATCTCGGAAGCTAAGCAGGGTCAGGCCTGGATAGTACTTGCATAGGAGACTGCTTGGGAATACCGGGTGCCGTAGACTTCGAGGAAGGCAATGGCAAACCACCTCCGAATACCTCTTACCATTAAAGCCCTATGAATATGTCCAAAAAAGATTCATAGGGTCACCATAAGTCGTAATCAACTTGAAGGCATATAACAACAAAGTACAATAACAGGCAGATAGAGTGCCTATTATGTGCTACAGAAGATCCATTTTAAGAAGCAAGAAATGAATCCAAAATGAGAGGTTTCTTTCTCTCTACACTTTTGGGAAATTGACAGCATGGATTTCAGAAAGCATAGCTAGGTACCTCCAGCTGAAGATGAGCCTGGAGTCTTGAATTTGGATACTGGAAAGCAGAAACATCCCATGTGGCGGGGCATCACTGCTCCAGGACAGGACAGTGGCAAGGTCAGTGCTGCATGGGTGCACCAATGGGAGCACTGGATTTGTTCCTATGGTGCACCTGCATACCCAGACCTCACTGCCCTACCCCACCCCATCCAGCTAAACTGCAGCAACACCGATCTTGGGAGGATGACTCCCTGGCTCTGCCCTACCACACAGGCCACTACTGCTGGGAACTACTTACTCAAAAGGCAAGCTTCAGCTTCTGCTTAAAGAATTTGCCTGTGAAATTGACACAACAGGAAGCTGTACTTCAGGGTGTTAGGCAGAGTTGAAACAAAGGCCAGCTCTGACTGAAACATGCTGCCTGTTCAGGAAGACAGGCAGGAAAGAACACTGGGGTCTAGGAGTAACGAAAGATCAAGCGTACAAATTTATACACATGTTCTAGCGTTTAAACCCCTAACTTCCCAACTGTGTACAAAGGTGGACCTATTAAAATATTGATGGATTTGCCACCAACAGATTGGGGAGAGGATTGCCAGCAATTCTTTTAGCTCTGTGTTGGGATGCATCAAGCTGCCTGACCTGTGCACTGGCAGGGCATCTGTTTGGAGAGGAGCAGAGAGTCTAAACAAGTTCTTTCTCATGCCTATTCCAGGGCTCTCCACACCCCTACAGAGTCCCCTGACCTGGGACTTGCCAGCTTCCTAAAGGGCATTCATATGAACACCCTTCACTTATATGAACACACGCACACACCAGTGAACACAGTGACCATGTCCACTGCCAACATGCGACGTGGCCCTATGCGTGGGCCAGCCTATATGCTTCGCACACCTTCACAAGAGGTAGGATCCTGACTAATCAGGATTCCCCCAGCATGTGGAGCACTTTACACACATAGGTTGGCACGCATGTAGGTGCACTTCACACATTGGCCAAATGTGCATCGGGCAGGGGTCATAGCTGGCGCCTGTGCATCAGTTGAGGGAGTGCAGCCCTTGCACACAGCTACACTCCCCTGTCAACAACTATTAGCAGGCCAGTATCTGTGTCACATCTTGGCATGAGTATTCTTTATCTAGTACAGAGGTGGGGAACCTCATGCCTGGGGTCCAAATGTGGCCCTGCAAGCCTCTCTACCTGGCCCTCGGGACTCTCACCACACTACATGCCCTCCTCAGGCCATGCTCTTTACAGTGGTTTTGCCTGACTGAAATGCATCCCTGACCTCTTAGGATGCTTTCTGTTTGCCTGGATGGAAGACAGAGAGGAGAGGGTGAGGGTGCGTAGAAATTATCCTACCGCAAATGTTCTAAGTAAAATAAATGCTGTGCAAAGGTGAAGTTAAAATTCATTGCTCCACCTACTTTTGCTTCTGGCCCCACCCACCATAGGCAAGTGTCCCCGCCTCCTTACAGAAGGCTGCCCAGAGGGGATTGCAGCACTCGTGCTGAAAAAGATTCTCTACCCCGAACTAGTATTACCTTCAGTTAATGAAAACCCAAACAGGTAGAGCTAGCAGGGTGTCAACAGAAGAATTTCTCTGATCAGTAGGTACTTTTTCTTTCTTGCTTCTCCTCCCTAATAATTCTTACATTTAAATCTTGTTTGAGGAATATTCTGAACTCTCTTGCTGTCAACACCAGCATATCAGGAATAAATTGCTGCCAAAAAAACCGGAATATGCAAAGACTATCAACAGGCATCATATATAGTACATAACGTTCTGGATTTCCATCCACTCTCCTTGACTCTTGTTTTGTTTTTCCCCCTCTATTACAAAATGGGGAAATGAAATTAGAAATTCAATACTGAACGTAAACACAGCATTTCACTTACACTTTGTTCGCCTGCACCTCATGTTTACTTTACCGATAGAAGCCTTCCTAGACACCAGTCGCTCCTGGCATGATAAATAAATATTATCTTTAAATAGAAGACCTACATCATTGCAGACGTAATACAGTGAAATAAAAAAACCTCATATAATCACCATAAATAACAAACAACAATTTATCAGTATGTACCTATCAATCAGACAATATGTTTTCAACTAACTAAGTGGAAATGTTTCAGCCTCAAATGCATGTAAAAGCATAATCTTCTCAGATGGCAGATAAAGTCTGCTTTAAAAGGAATCTGTTTTTAGAGCTTTTACTGTATTTTGTGGAGTTCAGCTTTCTAGTTTTTCCAAAATGAATTCCCAAGTAAACTTGCAAAGGAGGAAAGAGAACATGGTCACAGTTCTACTCTCTGGTTCTGGATTATAACTAGAGATGTCACAAGGAATCCAAAAGGGTATGCATTCGCTTGGATTCCTGCTTTGAGCAGGGGGAGTAGCAAACGCTGCACTGGACACCTTACTGGGGAGGATGTGGTGTCAAGACTACTACAGAGGCAAGCAACTTTACCCTCAAAGTGCCTTAACAAATAATTCATTGAGTGTGTGCGATGTTTTTTGAACACCACTAGTATGATGTGTTTGTGCGGGAGTGTCCTAACGGTGAGTTCACCCATGCATGCTGTAGACCAGAAATAGGAAACCTATGGTCCTCCAGATGTTCCTGCACCATTGGCCATGCTGGCTGGGGCTGATGGGGTTTTAACACCTAGAAAGACATGGGTTCCCCATCCCTGTCAAGGCAAGGCAATATAAATGGCTTGCACCACATAGACACAGTCTAGCAAACATCTGCGGAAAGGACTCTGCTCTGAATGGTGTGAAGCTACATTTTCCAAACTCACAGCTGTTACTGAAAAGCCAGGCTCTAAGAAGCAAAGAAAGAGAGAAAAGGCTTAAATTTTACTTACAAAGCAAATGGTTTTTTTTGTGGCTCCATTGAAAATCCTGCTCAGTTGTCCCAGCTGCATTTAATGAACTCAGCAGCATCATGCGGTATGCCATGTTATTGTGTGAAACTCAAAGGTTAGGCATTTTTCTAAACTACAATGATAACAAATTCCCAAACTCCAAAAGAACATACCCTGCTTATGATTATAAGGGCTTCGTACAAGAAGTGTGATGTAGTGATTGGAGCAGCCTTTCCCGGCTTTTGAGTCCCCCGATGTTGCTGGACTACAGTTCCCATCATTCCTGATCATTGGCCATGCTGGCTGGGGCTGATGGTTGTAATCCAGCGATACCTGGACACCTGGGGGCCCAACGTTTGGGAAAGGCTTTGTTAGTGTGTTAAAAAGTTAGACTGTACAGAAACAAATCACTTTATAGAAACCAACCATGGCCTCTGGAAGCGTGTGCCACAATATTAGTTCTAAAATACTTTTAGTATGAGGGAAATGGTCTGATGGATATCATTTAATCTTTAGAATGAAAACAAGAGTAATTTATGGTCCTGTACTTCAGATATTAGCCATCGTGGAAGATGCAAAATAAATCTCAAAGGGAGGAAGCATTGTCATGTTGTTCCCTTTTCTCACCAAACCTTTGTCCCCTCCCGTATCTCAAGGCGGAAAGCGTGGGCCACTTGATAGCTCTCAGTAGTTCCAATCAACTACCTTGGACCTCTAGTCATTCATTCCCGCTTCAGTCTGCTGTGTGTATGTAGAGCAGATCTAAATCTTGGTAGACTAAAGACAGAATCTGCTCCAAGGCATAACAAGACAGAACATAACCACCCAGCTGAATCTGACTAAAAGGCCCATCTGCTCCGGAGGAGAGGAATCGGTGGTCCTCCAGAGATTGCTGGATTCCAACTCCCTTTGGTGGTGAACTTGAAAGAGAAAGAGTGTGGGGTGGCTATGCCCCCACTCATTGCCAGCATGCAGCCCCCCAAAAAAACATTACCCCTGAGAGTATGTGGACCTCAGTCAGAAAAAAAAGTTTGCTGCCCCTCTGTTAACACATGATCATTCTTATCTCCATGTCTTGGAAAGCTCATTCCTGGGAAAGGATCATCACCCCCCACAATGTGTGCGGTATTGCATTTCTCTCTCTAAAACTACAGTCCTAAATCCATTTACCTGGGACTAAGCCCTATTGAATTCAACAGAGTAGGCATGGTTAGGATTGTGCTGTAAAATGCTAAAGGTTAAAAATAATAATGCTGCTGCTCTGAAGCCAATGGAGCCAAAGCAGGAAAATTTGTTTCAGCTGTTCCACATTCCAGATCAGCAGGGCTGGGTTCAGGTGCAAGTCCTCACAGTGACTCAACAACCTGCAGCATCAGTTCATATATCCAACTAAAGCTCAGATCATATGGTTGACGGTATTTACAAGCCTTCAAGTGATTCAGCTGTGCATAGTAATGTACCTGTGGAAACAGAAACAGAAATATACTGTATGAAACAGACATATGGTCTACAAAGAAAGCCTTGTCTTTCAGAGGATGTTTTGTTTTGTTCTAACATCTACAGTAGACTGAACAACAAGGAAATTAGTTTTAACTTTCTGAGACTAAAGGATTTACAGATAACCGAGGCAATTGATACATTTGGCTTTCAACTGTGTATATAAACAACACAATATATTGGGGAAGAAATGTCGCCCACTTCTTACAGCAGATATATTTTATTTAAAACCATTTATATTAATATTTCAAAAACCTCTGAGCAGTGTACAGTCTAAATATAAACAATATATAATTAAAACATTAAAAACAAAAAACACAGCCTAAAACTAGTAAAACATCAATATAGAACACATAACAGTAAATAAAAGACATTCAGAAGGATTTGCTTGCAAGATTTCCTTTATATTTCAAAATGAATGCCATTGGTTTTTGTGGTGGTTTAACTGTGAGTTTTTTATTTTTAAGAATATTCATCTTTTTTTAGAGTTCCCTCTTGTGTAATTCTAATTAAACAATAAATGCATAATCATCATCATCATCATCATCATAAAGTGTTTTCCAGCATAAGCAAAATTGATAGCCCTTGTCCCAATGGGATTACAGTCTATAGTTTGACACTGGAGAGAGAGCATGCAAGGAAAATATAGTTAATTAAATACAGGAGGAGGGTTTACTTTCAGCTGCTAAGGTTCTCGTAACATGCACATTATGCTTTCCAGCATAAACAAAAATGACCGGTCCTTGCCCGAATGGGCTTACAATCTAAAGTCTTATACTGCGAGAAAACAAGGGATGAGTTTGAGAAAATGTAATTAAATGCAGAAAGATGAGATTAGTTCCAGATTATAAGATCCTTCCCCTATGCAGAATAATAGAGATGGGCATTTCGTTAGTTTGGGAGAAAATATCATTCACCTCACCCCTGCCACTCTTTAAATAGCTCCAGAAAACTTCTAGCTGTCCACAGCATACCACAATCATAATGTAATCCTTCTTAAGTTTATTCTGAAGTAAATTCCACTATGTTCAATAGGTTTTGTTCCCATACAAGCAAGCACTGCACCTTCAATTCCTGTTTATCTCCGTCAGAAACTGGGGTTGATCTACCTGGCCTGTGCATCTTGTGAACCACCAAGCTGAATGCTAGTTGCCGCCAGCCACATGTGGCTCATACCCTCCTAGTTTTGCTGCTGGCCTTAGACTGCAGAATCAGGGGGGCTACTGGAAAGCACTTGAAAGGCCATGGTATACAGCTGGTGGGGTATGTAGGCAGCAGACAGATTATTTAGTCCTCCTGCAGGCCTGTTTTAAGGGGGAAATAGCTTTCCTTACAGGGCCAAAAAAACAGTACATACAAAAGAGTCAGTTGGAAAATTCCAAGCTACTGATAGTTAGAGAGGAGAAACAAAGTACTTGAATGTTATTGAATTAACTACAACACTGTTTGGTTTGTTACAGTGCAGTTGGATTGAAGGCACAGGTCATTTACCATGTTCATCCACCCACTCACTTCTGGTTCCTTCGCTGTCATTCCCAGAGGAAAAAGGTGACTGTGAATGTGTGCTTCTCCAGAGCAGACAGCAATGCTAAAATAGCCTCGTACGAGCAGGAGGAACTAAAACAAAGTTCCTTTTATAGAAATGAGAGCTTCCCCATTACATAAGTTGTTTTTTTAAAGGGAAATGTCTTTGGCTTGGAAATACAGCTTCCAGGGAAAATCTAGGGCCACATGATGTAGCAGCCTTATAGAAGCTAAGCAGGTCTGGTAAGTCTCTAGATGGAAGGCTGCTGAAGAACTCTGTGTATGCTGCCTTGTCCTCCATGATGGAAGAAAGGTTGGATATGTGTGTACTAAACATAAAAAAGCAAGACACACAGCTGTATTTCCCTCCCATCTTTGTCCTGTATCTACTACACATACACACCACTGACTCAGGCTGCAATCCTATATTCAGCAGAGATGGGGAACCTCTGAACCTCCAGATGTTGTTGGACTCCAGCTTCCATCACCCCAGCTTGCATGGCTAATAGTCAGAAACGATGGGAGTTGTAATCCAGCAACATCTGGAGGGCTGCAGTTTCCCTATCCTTCCTATACACATTCACCTGGGAATAAGTCCCATTGAACTCAATGGGGCTTCTTACTTCAGAATACACATGCATAGGATTGCATGGCACATCCCTGGTTCAGCAGCTCATCTTGCATCTCTTCCCCATGTGTCAGTCTGCCTTTAAAAAACAACAGTTGCATATTTAAGGAATAAAGAGCCATTCATAATCTTAGGCGGTAGGGGGGCAAAGCAAGTTTGAAGATGCTGCAACAATGCTCTGGGAAAGGCAATTTGTGATGTCACAAAGCAAAGGACAGCCTGAGCTGTGCAGAACCAGCTTCCATTCATTACTGCAAACTCACAGAACCAGTTTTCCCCAGTCTCAGGCCTGGAGAGGATTATATAATTAAATAAGTGTGGCAAGAAAATAGTGAGTACACTTCCAGGGTGCAGCAATTCTTTTTACATATGTCTGTAGTGTGCAAATATCCAGATATAGTTTTTAAACATGGAAAGTAGTATGACAGAAAAATCATTTTCCATGTTGTTGCCATACCTTTCTATTGCTCCACTGTTGTCATCTGGTCAAACAGGCTTTGCAGGTTTTAAAAACTGTATGAAAAGCCTACCAAACCTGCTTACCAGAAGCAAAAATGGATTGTGTATACAAAAAGTGTATGTGTTTATTATAAACATTATACCCTGGCTTTCCAATACATTTGTATAGCACATCACATGCAGTAATTTGTCTCTCAAACTGTCTTCAGCTCTTGCAGGGAGGTGGGCAGAATGAGCATCTGTCTCTAGCCTTAGATTACCATGTATTTATTTAGCCAGATTGCAATGTAGCCTCTCCAAATGTTAATATCAAAGTTTGCCCATGGTACTGGTCATATAGAAGAAAATAGGAACCAAAAATATATACATATATACACACATACACACACTTGCCTGGGGAAATAATGGGCATTGCATCCAAGCAAACATGCGAAGATTGGCACTGCATGAGGTACTAGATTAATGCCAAGCTGTGAAAGGATCTGGTACTGCCAGGAGCAATAAGGACATTGTGGCCTCCAAGCACACCCCCTGGGACAAAGACAAGTTCACTGTAGACGATTCTGTCCATCAAACCCATCAAAAGTAAGCATGCAAATTCATACAAAACATCTCTTGTCAATAAAACAACAAGGCTCTTTTTTCTCTCCTGTCTTTACAGAGACTTATGGAAAGGAAGAAAGAGTCAGCCAGAAGTTTGTACAGAACTTGGATGCAACTCTCACACTTGATAGGTGCTATTGCAAGACTAAAGTGTCACACAGACAGAAAGTTTAGAGTTTATTACATTTTTTTAAAAAATCCTGTTCTTTTCTGAAGGAGCTCTCCTTTCTGCTTTGTCCTCACAATAATTCTGTGAGGTAGGTTAGAGTAAGAGATGGTGACCCACCCAAGATCAGCTGGTAGGTTTCACAGCTGGGTAGGAATTTGAACCTAGATCTCCCTGGTCCTAATCTATCTATTACTAGCTTCATTGCCAAACTCTGTTTGACCCATCTGCCGTAGCTTAGTGGTATAGCACAAGCTCTTGATGCAAAAAGTTCAGGTTCAATCCTCAGCATTTCAGGTAGGGCTGGGAAAGACTTCTGTCTGTAACCTCACAGACCAGTGTAGTGTAGTGCTAAAATTTAGTGCGGTGCTAAAATTTAAAGTGCAGAAATTCATCGTGACAGCCCACCCACCCCCCACAGGCATGCTCCCAAGGACAGTCCAAAAATGCAGATAGCTGTACATACACACACCACAAATAGCAGCAGTGCATAGGAAAATACCCAATTTATTAGGTAACCCTATGTATAGTTGACTAGGATTATATGGCTGCAATCCTATGCATAGTTACCTAGGAACAAGCTCCATTACATCAGTGTTACTTCCTTCTGACAGCATAGCTTCAGCTTGTAAACAACACTGAGCTTTAACAACAAGACCGTCAGCCAGCTGAAGTGCAACCTTTAGCTTTTCATTGGAAGTGCAAACCATCTTGCAAAGAAGTGTTACCTTGTAAAATGCTAGTGTAAAGTAGGAATCCTGTCCAGAAAATGAAAGTATCTGTCCTCTGTCATAAATTGAAAGCCTTATCACCTCATTCATTCATTCATATCATACCTTTCTTCCAAGGAGCTCAAGGTGGCATACATAGTTCTCCCCCTCTCCTTTTTATCCTCACACCAACCCTTTGAGGTCGGTTAGGTTAAGAGGCCGTGACTGGCCCAAGGACATCCACTGACCTTCATGACTGAATTTAAACCCTGGTCTCCCAGATCATAGTCCAACACTCTAACTGCTTCACCACGCTTCATCAGAGAAAGAAGTTTCCATCAGTAACCCGTGTGCTCTGCAAAATGATGTAATTGCTCCGACTCTGAAAAACATTCCCCTTCCACTACACCACTGAGGTGGATAGATCAACAGTCTGGCTCAGTACAGGAAGCTGCTTTTGTTCCTATGTTGCCCTTACCTCCCTTCCTAAGGCATGTGCATGGGTAGAGGAAAGACCTCTGATTGGCTGCCATAACGAGTCTTAAGAGGCCTGACAGAGACCTGCTACAAAGTGTGGTTGCCAGGTTGCAACCCAAAGATTTGCTGTACCCCCTTTAACACTCCAGTCCAGCACAATGTAGCCAAAAGTAGGACTTGCTTTTGAGAAAACACCCGTAGGGTCAGGCTGCATAACTGCTGATTAAGTGAGAGATGCATCTACGGCCCTTTTATCTGTCTTGCTGCTGCACCTGTTGCATGGCATGCCTGGAGTTTTACTCACTAGATGGGATGGGATGGCAAAACAAAGGAGCAAAGAGGGAATAGGTAGGAGAAGCAGGGGCTGTAGTGTCTTCTGCTTAATCCAGGAATGAGGAACCTGTAGCCCTCTAGACATTCTTGGACTCCCAACAGCCCCAGCCAAAAGTCAGGGATGATGGGAGTTGTGGTTCAACATCTGGAGGACCACATGTGCCCCATCCCTTGTTTAATCCATCACTTCAAAACTACAGTGCAAATCTCCAGGTTGCAACTTGTCAGTAGAGCTGCCAACTCTTCAAATGGCCACAGTAATGGTGCCTTTAAAAGCTGCTCAGTGTGTGCAAATATTAGCAGGCAATGAGAGGGGTGTTCACACAATACCCCTTCCACACACGTTCACTGAAGACATGGGGGGGATGAGGTTGCCACTGCTGGCTTTAGTGAGAAAGGCCCCTGTGTATCAGTTACATTACACCAAGTCAGACTATTGCTCCATCTGGTTCAGGACTGTTTACACCAGGGTGGGCAGAACTCAGATCTCTGGTTTATTTGCCGTGGCTTATCTTTTGCTTAATTGTTCCAAACCTGTAAAAAGCACATATTTTACCTGCCTTTGAACAGATTTTTGTGCAGCACTACTGATCACTGGGAGAGAATTCTTGATCTATGGTAACTCAGACACAGATATGTATTTGTATATTATGCATGGCTCATAGGGTACAATAGATAATTCTCTCTCTCTCTCTCACACACACACACACACACACCACTTTTCACCTGGCTGTGATTAGTGGACCTTGGGATTCTTGTAAAAAACAAAGTACATCTCACAAGCCTGAAGTCTGCTGAGTCATAGTCTGTCCCAAATGTTTTCAAACTGCATACCACTAGAGGTCCACACGCTCCATTCAGGTGGTCTGCAGAATAGTTGCAGATTAGTCTAGAACTGGTGTGGGGAACCTTTGGCCCTCCAGATGTTGAACTACAACTCCTGTAATCCTTGGCCATTAACCATTCTTCCTAGGGCTGATGGGAGTTGGACTTCAGCAACATCTGGAGCACCACAAGTTCCCCAGCCCTGAATTATAAGAACAGATGAAATGCACCATTCAGCAAAGGCTAAACATTGTACAGATTTCTTTCAAAGTGGTTTAACTATCAATCCCTCTTCCCAGGGAACTCTGGGAATTGTAGCTCTGTGAGGGAAACAGGAGTCTCCTCTCAGCACCCTTCACAACCTACACTTTACAGGATTCTTTGGGGGAAGCCAGGACTGTTTAAAATGGAATAAAAGTGGAATAAATGTATGGTGTGAATGTGGCCCTTAACACAATGTTATGTAAAAACCCAGTGATGTGAGCATACCACCACTGAACAGCTGGGGCTCCTCTCTGAGGGCCGGCCAGCAGCTTGTCCCTCTCTTGGCAGCAGATCTAATGGCAGAACCACTCTGATGTCAACTCTTCGGCATTCCTGAAGTGGCTGGGCTTCAAAAGCTTAGCTTTCTTGTTCAAGGCTCCCCTGCCAGAGTTTTCATATCCAGAGTCCTTTGTGAGTTGCAGTTGACAAGACATTGTTTCCAAGGCCCTCGGCTACTTATGTCCTTCCTCATTAGCACTCTGGTTTGATCATATCCTTTCAGTTCTCTTTGGCGATTGCCGTTTAGTCATATTGGGCTTAGTTTGCCTTTTGAAATATTGAAGGTCATCCCAGAGGTTGTGGGCGGGAAGCCCATGGTGGAAAATAACTTTAACAAAAGAAAAAGTGACTTGATCTACATCCACTTCCTTTATTTTTACTCTATTTTGAAAAAGGAAGCGGCAATAAGGATTTATCTTTGCTTTGAGTATATAACCTCTACTGCAAGAATCCCCAAACCCTGGATGCCACAAGAAATAAATGAGTTTTAAACAACCATCTGTAGTAGCAGGTAAACAGTTATTAGGATTGATTTATTTGTTTGTTAATGGACTGAGAAATATGAAAAAGCTACACTGGCAGCTTCTCCCAGCTTGTGTTAAGCCAGACAGTCTCCTCAAAAGGCTTCTTGCTTTCTCCTACTCAATTTGTATGCAGCACACTACACATGTTCACGCTCTTAAGAGTGTGACCTACACTAGAGAGAATGAGAGCACAACCAATCACTGTGCTGCCTTGAGGGGGGTAGGCGGCCAATCAGCGAGCCCATGCTTGGTGTTTCTATATTAAGCAACAAAACCGGAGCTAGAACAGACGTGAGAGCTGAGCTTCATAAATCAAATTTCCCTGCAGTGATGGAGCCATGATGCAATTGAGAAGGCAAAATGCATCCCTCATGAATCCATTCACGTTTTCAGCTTTGTGTCACAGCTTCTTGTCAAAGTCCCTTCAAGAAACAGTTGCCGGTGCAGCAGCAACAGCACCAGGCTCTGCAAAGAGAATATAGAAGATGTATGATTAAGCCTGAGGTCTTCAACAAAGTGAATTGATCTTACTTGATGCATCCATGCTATATCCCCAGGCAGTGTTGTAACTAGACATGTCCATGTCTGGGGCAGGATTCCGATTCTGCATCTTTCCTTTCTTGGGATTCAGAGAACCTGGAACAAAAAGCAAAACACACTGTTGGCACTTTCTTAGAACAGTACTGGATACAGTTCCACATATGATCAAGATGCATTGTCTAAATAAAGTATCATTGGTGAATGAATTCACAACAGTTGCAAGCTACAAATTAGATCCAAAATCCATGTGAATTCAGGCAAATGTGCCAGCCAGAACTATGTACGTGCTGAAGATCTATTCAGATTCTTAATCCACCCAAGAACCATAGCTCAGGGATAGCACATCTGCTTTGCATGCAGAAGGTCCCATGTTCTATCCCTGACATCTCTTGGTAAGGCTAGGGGAGACTTTGATCTGAAACTCCTGGGGTGTCTCTTCCAGTCAATGTTGAAAAGACTCAGCTAGACGGACCAATGGTCTGACTTACTAACAGCCAGCTTCTTACGTACAGCACTGGGGGACAGCAGAAGACCTACCCTGGGAATGACTACTTGCGCATTTGGGTGCTTGCTTGCTCCCCTAGGTTGCTGTCTCTTGAGACAGCAGAGGTCCCTGGTAAGTGTAGTAAGGACTGCATCCCCTGCCTGACCCTGAATCCAGAGACAGGCTGCAATCAATCTCCCTGGGTGTGAGATGGTGGGGAGTAGGTGTGCCCTGTGTGAAAGGTATTGGGTGGTGTAGTCCTAGTAATACTGTTCCCAATTCTCTCAGAGGTGTACTGGCATAACTATTCAGATTTATTGGTGGGCTGTTGTGGTTTATATCATGTGTTTAGGAGGAGTCTTGGGAAGGAGGGACATGGGTGATGCCACCCCAATTTCAGTAATCATGGGTAGAGGGAGGTATAGCCATGGGGAGGCAATAGGCTACCATGGAAGATAAGGACAATGCTATCTACGCCTTGTTCCTCGCTCCCACTCCCATGAATGCATTCCTGCTTGCTCATCTACTGTGCCCATTAGCCTGTGTGTGCTGTTGTTTAACACTAGATTGGCACACAATAAGATCACACTCATCCGTGATTTGATCATGGAAGAGGGCGCCGATTTGGTGAGCATTACTGAGACCTGAGTGAGTGAGCTGGGAGGAATTGATCGGACACAGTGTTGCCCGCCTGGATACTCAACAACACCAGCACAGGCTACAAGGATGGGGGGGAGGGGTTGCTGTGGTCTACAGAACTTCCATCTCTTACCAGCAACCTACTTTGTCTTGGAGCTGGCTGTGAGGGTCTGCACCTGGAGTGGGCCCAAGGAACCAGTAAACTAGGGTTGCTGCTGGTGTACTGTCCACCCTGCTGCCCAGCAGCTTCTCTGACCAAGCTGGAGGAGGCTGTCTCGGCTGTGGTACTGGAGGAGCCCAGAACAATAGTCCTGGGTGATTTCAATGTCTATGCTGAGGTTAGTGTTCTAGTGTTCTGGCTGAGGACTTCATGGGCTCCATGACAACCATGGGCCTGTCTCAAGTTGTCACTGGTCCGACACATAAGGCAGGGCACAACCTCGATTTGGTTTTTGTTCCAGATGGAGGAAAGGGTGGTCTGGAGATGGGGTGGTGGTGGATGTCACCCCATTGTCATGGTCAGACCACTGCCTGGTGAAGTTTAGACTTACGGCTCCAATCCTCCCTTGCAGGGGAGGTGGACAGATTAAGATGGTCTGCCACCGGAAACTAATGGGATTCCTGAGTGCCTGGGAGGAGGATTCCAGTATATAGAGCAGGTGACCCTGCTGAAGCCTTTCTTTCGCTGTGGAACAATGAGATGTGTCAGGTTCTTAACACAGTTGCCCCTGAGTGCCCTCTCCAGCGTTGTGGATCCCGGTTTGCACCTTGGTACACCAGTGAACTAAGGGCAATGAAACAGGCTGGATGTTGCCTAGAGTGCAAATAGTGAAAGACATGCTGAGAGGCTGATTGGACATGAGATAATAACCATGCCTACTGTGTGGCAGCCAGGACAGTGAAGAAGGCCCACTTCTCTGCCTCCACTGCATCCTCAAGTAGCCATCCAGTGGGGCTTTTTCACACGGTCAAGGGTCTGTTAACATCAACTCCAAGAAATTGAGTTTTAGACCCTTCGGAAGTCCA
Organism: Rhineura floridana; assembly: GCF_030035675.1. Classification (NCBI taxonomy): domain Eukaryota; kingdom Metazoa; phylum Chordata; class Lepidosauria; order Squamata; family Rhineuridae; genus Rhineura; species Rhineura floridana. The sequence continues at coordinate 105,032,353 of NC_084488.1, forward strand.
CTGTGAATTGTTTGCAAGGTACTTTGAGGGTCATGATGCTCACCTCCATAGCAATCTTGATGCCCATCCACATCTACTGTAGTCTCCAGTGAGAGGTCAAGTGCAATATCTGCTGCAACTTCTTGGGATCAGTTTCAGATGATGTGGCCTGATGCCGTGGACAAGATTTGGGGCAAAGTGTCAGCAGTACGCTGATGATATCCAGTTCTGTTTCTCTGTAACAGCTGAATTGGGAGAGGCCGTGCAAGCCCTGGATTGCTGCCTGGACTCAGTGGTGGGCTGGATGAGGGCCAGTAAACTGAGTCTAGCAAGACGGAGGCACTGTGGGTTAGTGGTTCCCAAGTTTGGATAACTCATCAATTGCCTGCTTTGGATGGGGTCATACTTCCTCTGAAAGAATATGTTCATAGTCTGGGGGTGCTCTGTGACAGCCCTTCCCTGGCTCTCCCTGTCAGGTTCCTACCTGCGCGTGGCTACTGCCTGTCACTAGGCACCACCAGGGACTCCACCAGTCCGGACTGTCCTTTTTTATTGTTTCTCTCCCCGCTCTAGCACAGATCTCAACAGATCCCCCTGCTAGGCAACCACCAGTCACGTCCTAATACTAGTATTCCCAGAGACTCTGAATACTGGTATTGTTATTCTCTTCACCGCTGCCACCATTTCTTACAGTTTCCCTTCAGCCTTGGTCATTACCTTACCCTCCCTTCTGGTCTGTGAAACCCCAGCCAAGGATCAGGCCTTTGGTAAACCAAATTAAGTATTTATTAAAGATAACAAAGCTAACAAGATTAACAAGATTTCTTCTTAAGGCACATAAGCATATGGTTTTACTCAATACTAATCCGAACTCCACCCCCCTCCTTCTCCACTCTCTCCTGGCAAACAACTCTCTAAACCCCACCAAGCAACCCACTCAGTTTCACCTCATCCACCCCCCAGATTCCACTCTCACTCTTCCTTTTATACGTTCAGCCATTTTAAACACTCAGCCAATCATCTAGCATTCTACTGCCCATTCACTCCCCCTCCTCTTTCACTCCACTTACCATGTATCTTCTAAACAACCAACACTTACCATATATACATTAATATAGGAACATCACATGCTCCTGGATCCATCTTTGTCACTAGAGGCCCAAATGAACTCAGTGGCTACGAGTGCCTTTTACCAGCTTCAGCTGGTAAGAAAACTGCAACTGTTTCTGGACTGGGATAGCCTGATCACTGTTGTCCATGCACTGGTAACCTTCAGGCTCAATTACTGAAATGTGCTCTATGTGGAGTTGCCATTGAGGTTGGACCGGAAGCTGCAGTTGGTGCAAAATGTGGCAGCATGACTACACACTGAAGCAGGGTATAACCAATGTGTTACTCCACTGCGGAAAGAACTGCACTGGCTACTCATTAGCCACTGGTCCAAGTTCAAGTTTTTGGTTTTTGTGTACAAAGCCCTGCGCAGCTTGGGACTGGGATACCTGAAAGATCATCTTACCTCTTATATATCCAGTCAGTCACTGCACTCTGCAGGTGAGGACCTCCTGCAGATACCATCTTATCAAAAAGGTCCATTCCGCACGACACAGGAAGCAGACCTTTAGTGTTGTGGCACCAACAATTTGAAATTCCCCGCACAGTGGGGAGGAGAGCATGGCTGGGAGTACAAAGTCTGTGAGTTCAAATCCCCGCTCATGTCTCCTGGGTGTAAAGGGCCAGCTAAAGATCACACACCCCTAGTGAGTGGCTCAGGGGTTACGTGCCCTGCCACCTGTGCAGCCGTGGGCAAGCTGCATAGTCCCAAGGAGTCCACTTGCCCCCCAGCTGGCAGTTGAGGACAAGGAAGGGGCTGGCTTGTGCAGCTGTGGCAAGCTGAGCAGGCCCTAGCCAGCTGGGGAGGACTAGCCTCGGAGGGAGGCAATAGTAAACCCCCTCTGAATACCGCTTACCATGAAAACCCTATTCATAGGGTCGCCATAAGTTGGGATCGACTTGAAAGCAGTCCATTTCCATTTTTCAAATATAGTATTAGACAGGCACCAGTTATCTTTTCGGTACCTACCAAAGACTTTCCTCTTTCAACAAGCCTTTTAAGTAGAGACCTTATCCCAGCCTGTGTCTGTGCTGCAATTGCTTTTTAAGATGTCTTAAAGTTGTTTTTTAAAGGTTTTTTAAATGATGTTTTGTTTTAAGATGTTTTAAAGTCTTTTGTTCTTAAGATGTTTTGAAGTTTTTGTTTGCTGCCCTAGGGTCCTTCTGGAAGGAAAAGAGGGGTATAAATTGATAAAATAAAAGGATGGGTTATGGCTCAGTGGCAGAGCATCTGCTTTGCATGCAAAGGGGCCCAGTTTCAATCCCTGGCATCTCCAGGTAGGCTGGTATGATGGGGAAAGGCTCCTGTCTGAAACCCTAGAGGCTCACTGCTATTCAGTGTAGATAATATTGTGCTAGATGGACCAATGCTCTGACGCAGTATAAGACAGCTTCCTAAGGGTGGTATTCAATGCTAGTCCTATGCAAAGTACAGCCATTGAAATTAATGAACATGACTAACTTAAGTTAACTTGAGTAGGCCTTAGCTGAATATATCTCTATGTTCCTATAACTGAGCTGCAGAAGTTGAATGCTCCACTTGAAAATTTTTGTTTTCCTCTGATTGAGGTTTCAAATAAGATGTCTCTCTGCTTTAAAGATAGAGTCTAGGGTTGTTTCCAGGTGGGGGCTTAACACGCAAACAAGTCACTGAGATACCTCAAATGGGTAATTGGCAACAGGTTTTGATTACCTTCAGGTGCTTCCAGACTGTCCCTATTTTGGAGTGGGATTCAATTGCATGCTGCCAAATGGAGGGTGTCTTATTGCAGCCAATTTGGTGCAACAAATCCACTTTCCCCCAAAACCAGACTTTCTGCAATAAGGAAAGTACAGGAAAATGCACTGGAAAGTGGGGGATAACAACTCTTTGACGCAATGTTATATAACCTCCCTGCAAACCAAATAAATGTCCAATAAATAGCTGGTGGCGGTGTCACACTAACCTCTCCGCAGAGTTTGTGCAAACAAACCAGGATGGATGCTCAGTAAACAGGCTGCTCAACAGGATGCCCAATAAATGGTTCCCAGACCTTTCCCCCCCATGGACCATTTGAACATGTCTTTGTTTCTTTGTTTGTTTTGGCTAAGGGTTGTGCTAGACAACTTAATTATTTTTCTGCCTACTGTAGCAATTGTAATTCCACGGAATTCTAATCGTAATACAAATAAAATATAACAAATACAAGAAGCAATAAAAATACAATTAAAATCAATATGAATAGTCAAGGCGATGGCTGTACTGTCTCCCATCCACAAGCATGCCACGGACCACCTGAATGAAGGTCATGGACCACAGTTTGAGAACCCCTAGTCTAGAAGCAACCTGGACAGATTTTTCTTGGAAAAGGTAAAACCTGATTAAACTGGGGGAATTACATGCTGGCATTTTGATGCATGTTTGAAATAAACACCCATCTAGAAACACCTACTTGCAGTGGAAGAATGTGTCCTTAACTAGAGCACTGCACTGATTTTTATTTATTTGTTGGCTAGCCAGGAGAGAAAAATAATCAGGAGAACTTACTGAGCAAGTGTCCTGGTAAGATAGCATTAATGTGTGTGTGTGTGTGTGCATGTGTGTATGTCAGCTAGAAGATTTTTCTCCCCGTGTCTGATCCTCAGTTTGGATGCATTTGCCAGGCCAAATCATCTGCATGAACCCTCAGCTGTGAACAGGGTCCAAAAAAGTGTCCTTTGGTGGGACCCCTTCCACTTTAACATGTTCCTAGTAGGATTGCCTGGCAGTGAGCAGCAGCTGTGCTCCAATCAGTGATAGATGGCTGTCATTTTAATTTCCCACAATGCCCCAGGGCCCAGACAGATGCTATATTGGGGGCACTGTAGGAAATTAAAATGGCAGTTACCTGGTGCTTATCTGAGCACTGGTTTTAAAGAGGCACCAGAGGAGGTTCAACAGTGAGGTACTAGGACCTCAGCAGCTTCCCAAGTGTGCCACATGTTGGCACTGGACTTGGCTCTGGAGGACAGTCTTCAAAGGTATCACAATATTCCTTTTAACCCAATAACTGACATTTATCCTGCTAGCTTTTGCTGCTCTTTGTCTGAAACCAATCCATTAAGCGGATTAAAAAAACACAAGGTCACATCAATGATATAGTGTTGATAGGCTTCAGAACATCAAAATGACATCCTATGATTTGAGAAAACAATGAACTGACATCCTTCAAGAGATATCCATTGCTCTTCAAACATATCACTTAGGACCTGAAAACACATTCATTCAAATAGATTCCTCTGCAAGCTGTTGTCAGATAAGTGGCTTCAGATTACATAACCATTCCAAACAGATATTACCGCCCAGAATCTTCTCAAAGAGCACACCCAGAACTAAACCACTGTAGTTTATAAGACAACTTCTTTTTCTACCTTAGGGTTACCGTTCACATCACTGAGCACAGGAAAACATTTCCCTCAGGTATCAGGAAAGTTTCTACAGTTCTTTTGTTATTTCTTGAGGGAATATTCAGACTGGATTGCATTTAAGGCCTTCAGGTGATCATTCATTTGGGCAAATTCAAACCAACATAGGCTGCATACACACAACATTTTATTCTAGAATCAGTGGAGACTGAGTACTTGTTTTTTCTATGTAGTCCCCACACAATCTAGATTTATTGCAATTTTTTTGCCTCTGAAAAGCACTTCTTGAGAAACTGGTTTCATTCCGAAAATAAAAGCTCATAGCAGATTGATTCTGCATTACCCCACAGTGTATCCATTTGAAAGATGTAGGTGGTCCCAGCAAGGGGGGTGTATCCACACCTGCCCAATGACATTGTGGGTGGGTGTATATCAAGACTGCAATTAACACTTCCTTCTTTGTTCACCTGGGGCATGTGCAAGGAGGAAAAGACATGGATAATCTAATCAAGGAGAGGGTTTTCAACACATATCAAGTAACCACACTCACCCTTGTGGGCGGCAGGATCTAGAATCACTCTAGATTGAAAGCAGCATGTTGAGTATGCGCATGAATGATTCCGGACTGAGGAAAAACTACATTTTTGTGCTACAAATAAGTAGTATGTTCACAGCCATAGACTTAATATTGCTACCGTGCTATTCCATTATACAAAATAGTCCTCTCTTGGACCCTGATCTGACAGAACATGTGTACAGATGCCAGGAACATAAATACACATATCCAAGGAAAGAAGCTGGAATTTACCAATCAGCTAATCATCAGGGAAGGAGCAGTTAGCAGGACTGAATCCAGTCTACCTGCCTCCCTTCCAATTAGTTCATATGTGAGAATCCAGTTTTGCTCTCCTTTTTATTTTTCTATGTGTATACTGCTATGCCTAGCATCGTTCTGAGGCACTGTGGGAAATTAAAGGGGTGGCAAGACATCCCAGCACTACTTGGACTGCTGCCACCACAGCCAGGGTCCACTTATAGAGGAGGTGCCCCAGAGCTTGGAAAAGTTACTTTTTTGAACTACAACTCCCATGAGCCCCAGACAGCATAGCCACTGGATTGGGCTGATGGGAGTTGTAGTTCAAAAAAGTAACTTTTCCAAGCTGTGGGTGCTCCACTAATGCCCATTTTGCCCAGGGCCCCCTCAAACCTGGAGCCAGGGCTGGTAAGAGGAGTCCTCCTCCTCACATCAGAGATCCATGTAGTCCAATCAGATGCTTCCAAGAAGCCAACAAGGTGGACAGGCAGAGCAACTGGGGTGTCTCTGACAGAGCTTGGAAAAGTTACTTTTTTGAACTACAACTCCCATCAGCCCCAGCCAGCATGGCCATTGGATTGGGCTGATGGGAGCTGTAGTTCAAAAAAGTAACTTTTCCAAGCTCTGGCTCTGATCAGTTGATACTGCTTTGATATAGTCATCATGGCTAATAGCCACTGATAGATCTATCCTCTGTTTCTGATAGACCTATCCCTTCATCTCCTGCACTTTTAAAGCCATATTCTAAGCCGGGGTGGAGGGGGGGGAACCAGTGGTCCTTCAGACATTCCCGGATACAATTCGCATGAAACCAAGCCAGCATGTCCAATGGTCATGGGTGATGTGAGCTGTAGTCCCACAACATCTGGAAGGCCAAAGGTTCCCTACCCATTCTAAGCCAAGGTCCATCAGGAAAACTTGTGACAGAGAACCCAATAAATTAATTCTAGATTTTGTGAAGAAGTACCTTACCTTGTTTGCTTTGGCTGAAGTGAACGATTCAAAGGGAATCCTGAGGGGAAAAAGAAAGAAAATATTTCCTAGATAGTTTTGAGGATGTATGGTTGTATCTTGGATGCAAATGGCTTAAGCTGTCATTTGATCTAGCAAAGAGCCCAGAAATGTAACTTAATCACCACTTTTGATTGTTTTCCAATATGCACAGACTCACAAGTAGACCTCCACAAATAACAGATAACTGGTTTCTTTTGTGCACACTTAATGAGATAATAATTTTGAAGCCTCTAATGGGAACTGATAAGCACTTTGCTCTGAAACTGTTAGCCTAATCCTTTGCATTGACTATGTGACACTATTCATTTGCAAAGTCATTGAGGTTTTTGGGGGCTGCTTTTGCTTATCCTTAATAAAAAGTGAGATTCCCTGGGATAATTCAGAATTAAGAGCCAAATTGGTGGGATTAAAGCACCAACATATGTAACAAGACACCTGAACTGGGGGGGGGAATAGACAAAAAGGCCATCTATTCTTCCCTCTTTAGTGACTACTTGTTTGTTTGTTTACGCAGGCTTTGCTCCTCCTCTTCATTCCTTGTCTTCCTGTCTTGTCAGTCAGATAGTGCCTGTGAGTGCAAGTCTCATGGCTCCACAATGGCTGCAATAGCATTTATGATTTTATTTGTTTGTAGTAATAAACCTCAAATTTATTTCTTTCAGCTACATTCAATATACATCCCAATTCCAAAGAGACAGGATCCCAGGAAATGCAGTAATTATCCAACTATTGCCTTAATATCCCATGCAAGCAAAGTAATGCTCAAGATTCTACAACAAAGGCTCTTACCATATATGGAGCAAGAAATGCCAGATGTCTAAACTGGATTTAGAAAGGGAAGAGGTACCAGAGATCATATCACAAACATATGTTGGATAATGGAACGGACCAAGGAATTTCAGAAGAAAATCACTCTGTGCTTTATAGATTACAGCAAAGCCTTTGATTGTGTAGATCACAAAAAACTATGGAATGCTTTAAAAGAAATGTGGGTGCCACAGCATCTGATTGTTCTGATGTGCAACCTATACTCTGGACAAGAGCCTACTGTAAGGACAGCACATGGAGAAACCAATTGTTTCCTAGTCAGAAAGGGTGCGAGACGGGTGTATTTTCTTATCCTACTTGTTTAATCTGTAGAACATATACAGAAAGCGGGATTGGACCAAGATGAAGGAGGTGTGAAAATTGGTGGGAGAAATATCGATAATTTAAGATATGCAGATGATACCATACTACTAGCAGAAACCAGTAACGATTTGAAATGAATGCTGATGAAAGTTAAAGAGGAAAGCACAAAAGCAGGACTACAGCTGAATGTCAAGAAGACTAAAGTAATGACAACAGAAGATTTATGTAACTTTACAGTTGACAATGAGGACATTGAACTTGTCAAGGATTATCAATACCTTGGCACAGTCATTAACCAAAATGGAGACAACAGTCAATAAATCAGAAGAAAGCTAGGGCTGGGGAAGGCTAGGACTGGGATCCTCAAATGCAAAGATGTATCACTGAGCACTAAAGTCAGGATCATTCAGATCATGCTATTCCCAATTTCTATGTATGGATGTGGAAGTTGGACAGTGAAAAAAGTGGATAAGAGAAAAATCAACTCATTTGAAATGTGGTGTTGGAGGATAGTTTTGTGGGTACCATGGACTGCGAAAAAGACAAATAATTGGGTGTTAGAACAAATTAAACCAGAACTATCACTAGAAGCTAAAATGATGAAACTGAGGTTAGCATATTTTAGACACATAATGAGAAGACATGATTCACTGGAAAAGACAATATTGCTGGGAAAAACAGAAAAACAGGAAGGCCAAACAAGAGATGGATTGATTCCATAAAGGAAGCCACAGACCTGAACTTACAAGATCTGAAGAAGGTGGTTTATAACAGATGCTATTGGAGGTTGCTGATTCATGGAGTTGCCATAAGTCAAAATTGGCTTGAAGGCACATAACACACACACACCAGTCTTAAGTAGTTCTTTCTGCACCCTGCTACACTATATATATAAAAATCCAACACAACTTTCATCCTTGTGGCTAATAAAACCCATCAGATAGAAAAAGAGGGTGCGATGCCTGCATCTTTAAGGCAGGAGTGAAGAACCCTTTTCAGCCCAAAGGGCTGCATTCCCCAGGAGCCACGTGCCAGTGGTGGGCAGGGCCAGAGGCAAAAGTCAGTGGAGTAATGGATGGGATTCTTACCTTTGTTTAGCAGGCTACATCCTTTACATGCAAAAACATGAAACAGTTAATCTTTCCAATCATAGAATCATAGAATAGTAGAGTTGGAAGGGGCCTATAAGGCTATCAAGTCCAACCCCCTGCTCAATGCAGGAATCCAAATCAAAGCATTCCCGACAGATGACTGCCCAGCTGCCTTTTGAATGCCTCCAGTGTCGGAGAGCCCACTACCTCTAGGTCATTGGTTCCATTGTCGTATGGCTCTAACAGTTAGGAAGTTTTTCCTGATGTCCAGTCGAAATCTGGCTTCCTGCAACTTGAGCCCATTATTCCGTGTCCTGCACTCTGGGACAATCGAGAAGAGATCCCAGCCCTCCTCTATTTGACATCCTTTCATGTACTTGAAAAGTGCTATCATATCTCCCCTTCAATGGAAACTAAAAGCCAATATAACAGGTTGAGGCAAATTCAACAGCTATCCCAAAGTCATATTTAAACGGAATCATTCACTGTACAAAATGGCCATCAAAATTCCTGATGAATTGAACAGCAATTCAACTCAGCATTAGCAGTTCATTTCAATATGCAACAGCAGAGGTGAACCACTGGACCAAAGGCACAATTAGACCCATCAGGTTCTGCCCATTTAGCCTGCATTTTGGCCAAGCGATGTCCACCTACTCTACACCTGACATCATATATGATGCCAGATGTGGGGTTGGTAAAGATGTGGCTGGGGTGAAAGGGTGTCAGGCCCAGGATGTGACTCAGGAACCAGACCAACGGCTGTAGTTAATTCGTGTTTTATTAGGGTAATGTCCAAACAAAGACTGCGTTTTCTCATGAAGCAATACAGGGATACAGGTCCTGCGGCATTGGGAGAAAGTTGACAGAGCAAGGGACTTCTTCCCGCCTGTTCTTTAAGAAGGGGCCAAACGGGCGCGCAATCTTTCGCTCCTCCTTAACTGCCCCTCAGGTACTGCCCGCCTTCCCCCCCTTCTCTCCTGTCTTTTTAGCTGTCTGCGTGTGCGCGGTGAGGGGGGAAGCATCACCCCCTCCTCTTCTGAAGTTTCCGATTCCAGGATGGGGGATAGGGGAGGGGCTGATGGTAAACTGCCTCCCCGCTTTTCGGCTGTGAGCAGCCCTCCCTCTTTCCCCTCTTGCTCTGAGCCTGAAAGAGGGGGAGGCGTGAGAATGTCCAGGGAGGGCTCAGGCTCCCCGTCGCTAAGCGACCTTATCACTGGCAGTTCCTCTGTTTCGTCTTCGCTCCAAAGGGGGGAAGTTCCTCCCCCTTCCCTCTGCCATCCATCCGAATACTCTTCTCCCAACTCTCCGGGATCCAGCTCCCCGGGATTGGGACCCCAGCTCTGCCTTCCGACAAAGGGGGGAGCTTGTACCCAGTGTTACTCACAGCAAACCCATTGGAATGGATAAACATGACTAACTCATGCCCATTAATTTCAGTGGGTCTACTCTGAGTAGACCTTTATTCAATACAAGCACCAACAATCAGCTGATCAGCAAGATATCAGCAAGATAACAAGATTACAAACTTATTTTAATACAAATACCTGTAATGCTTCCCACCAGCAAAATCAAGAGCGGGGGTGGGTTGTGGGGGGAGGGGCAGGGTACAGGTGGTATGGGTTTTTAAAAACTTTCCCCAGTATCACTATCCTGACTCTCCACCCACCAAACAGCTTTTTAGTGCCAACTATTTGCCCAGGCATTTGTGGGATTCTAACTTAGCTCAGTGTCAGAAGCATAGAGAGCCATCTGCAGTATTAAATGATTGTTTTATGGAATAGTATATTTATGACTGTTAGTTTAATTGTCATACTTTTATCTGCTCCAGCCTGTTTGTGCTGTTTTGTGCTGACGTTTTTATGTTTTGTAACCCGCTCTGAGATCAGTAATGATGAAAAGTGGGCAAGAAATATTTCAAATAAATAACAAAATAATAGGAAATGCTTTCTTCGTGTTGGGTTTCCTGAACATATCACTCTGCAGTGCTGTGCACATGTAGCATAGTGAAATGACAACCAAACCATTTGCCAACTTTTTTGATGATGATGATATTTCCATTTATAGACCGCTCACTATCTGAAAGGTCTCAAAGCGGTTTACAATAGAATACACAAGGTACAATAAAAGCCATATCAATTTACAAAGCAAAATACATGAACAATATATATGTACATAAACACAATATAAAAGTCAAAGTATTATATGCACTATAATATAACAATCAAGATAGCACAATACAACCATTCACCATCTAGTCCATGCAACCACTACCATCATTCACCACCTCAAACATATCAAGCAACCATTCATACATTATGCAGATTATGCAGACACAAGGCTACATAAAGAATACAATGTTCAGATAACCAAGAGATTCATGTAACCATTTAGGATACTGGAAAATCTATGATCCTATGCAGAGGCTCAAGCATGCCCAGCTCTGCACAGAATTGCCCGCAGAGATCTCTTGAGATCTCTTTTTTGTGTGTGTGAGTGTTCTTAGGAATAATAATGTTTCATGAGGAGCTGAAGTGGATTCTTTTTTCAAAAATTAATTCGAAGCATTATGGACGTAGTATGTAGCATTCCTCGGCCCTGGTGTTCTCCAGATGTTTTGCACCACAACTCCCACCAGCCCCAGCCAGCTTTGCATTAGCATAGTACCCATTGTGTACATTAACATTTCGATCCAAAAGGAGAAGGATTTCCAACTATCTGGTGCAGGCTCTTTCAATTTCCTCCTTGGTTCGAGGTAAGCGACAGTAAGGGTGGCATTGTTTAGACAGAATTCACATCCATTTGTGAGGTGCCTGAAATGCTCAATTAAGTCTGGATAAAGCAAAAGGCACTGTACTGGGAGATGTGAACAGCATGTGGAGTATTTACTGTATTCAGGCTGCATGCGGAAAAGGCATGATCGGGGGGGGGGGAATGCACACACACTCCACATCGCATTACTTGCTATTTCTATCCTTGATACAGCTGGGTCTCTAATTGTACAATTAACCACATCTTGCGAGACAGCTGTGTAATCGGAGCGAACTCTGTCATCCTCTGAGGGCAAAGGGGGGCGGGGGGAGGGGGTTAATTTGTTTATTTCTCTCTTTCTTCAGGGGTGGGATTGCAGACTACTAATAAAATACTAACATGTCATTCTAAAACTGCCTGTTGTTTTATGATGGCTGCATCCATACTGCACAGTGGGATTTTTGCATGAAGACTGCAGTATTTAGCCAGTGTGTGCCCTTCCTTTGAGGCAGGTAGTGACCAGGAATAGGGCCTTTTTTGTGGTGGCAACCTGGGTGTGGAAATCCCACCCAAGCGTAGTTCTCCTTGGGTCATCATTGTTATGATTTAGGCTATGTACACTGTGGTGCGTCCTTCCCTGGCTCTCCCAGTCAGGTTCCTACCTGCTCGTGGTTACTGCCTGTCTCTAGGCACCACCAGGGACTCCACCAGTCCGGACCGCACTCTCTTATGGTTTCTCTCCCCGCTCTAGCACAGATCTCAACAGATCCCCCTGCTAGGCAACCACCAGTAACGTCCCAATACTAGTATTCCCAGAGACTCTGAATACTGGTATTGTTATTCTCTTCACCGCTGCCACCATTTGTTACAATTCCCCTTCAGCCTTGGTCATTACCTTACCCTCCCTTCTGGTCTGTGAAACCCCAGCCAAGGATCAGGCCTTTGGTAAACCAAATTAAGTATTTATTACAGATAACAAAGCTAACAAGATTAACAAGATTTCTTCTTAAGGCACATAAGCATATGGTTTTACTCAATACTAATCCGAACTCCACCTCCCTCCTTCTTCACTCTCTCCTGGCAAACAACTCTCTCAAACCCCACCAAGCAATCCACTCTTTCTCTTCTCCCCCCAGATTCCACAATTTACCACCTCACATTCACACAGATTTACCTGTCCTCCTTTCATTTATACTGTCAGCCATTTTAAACATTCAGCCAATCATCAAGCATTCTATTGCCCATTCACTCCCCCTCCTCTTTCACTACTTACCATGTATACTCTAAACAACCAACACTTACCATATATACACTTATAGGAACATCACATTTTCCCCCCCTTAAACAACGGCAGAGTATTATTCCTGTTCCAGGATTTATACGTCGCGTTAACAAATAAAAGTCTCTATGGGGAAAATGTCTTTCTTTGTTCCTCTGTCTGGTCACGTCACTGCAGTCCCAGCCACTTGCCTGGAAAGTCCATTGGCCAGTACATTGTCCTTGCCTTTGATGAACTGGAAGTCCACTTGATAGTCCTGTAGGGCCCAGGACCACCTCTGCAGCATAGTGTTATGGTTTTTCATAGTCTGCAACCATAACAAGGCCCGATGATCCGTAGTCACTGTGAATCTTCGTCCCCACACGTATGGGCGCAACTTGATCAGTCCCCACACGACCGCTAGGCACTCCTTCTGGACCGACAAATAGTTTTTCTCCCTCGGCGTCAGCTTGCGACTCAGGTACGCCACTGGATGTCTAGTGCCTTCTCTCTCCTGTAGCAAGACAACTCCCAGCGCGAGGTCCGACGCATCTGTAGCCACGATGAATGGTTTCTCATAGTCTGGTGCTATTAATATGGGTCCTTGGCACAAGGCTTGCTTCAGCAGATCAAAAGCCTTCTGACATTCATCCGTCCATACCACACGCTCAGAACACTTCTTCTTGGTCAATTCATGCAAGGGGGTTGCTATTTCCCCAAAATTTCTCACAAACTTCCTATAAAAACCAGCCACACCCAGAAATGCCCTTACTTGTTTTTTGGTTAAGGGGATCGGCCACGCTTGTATTGCCTCCACCTTGCTCCATAAGGGGGTGATTTTCCCACTCCCCACCTTATGTCCTAAACAGATTACTTCCTTTAGTCCAAACTGGCATTTCTTAGCTTTTATTGTGAGGCCTGCTTTTCTTAAGGCCTCCAATACTGTTGTCAGGTGTTGGACATGCTCAGGCACCGACTTGCTAAAAATGGCCACGTCATCGATATAGGCCACTGCAAAATCTGACATGCCTCGCAACACAGTATTGATTAGCCTCTGAAATGAACTTGGTGAGTTCCTTAGTCCCATGGGTAAGGTCACAAACTCATATAACCCATCTGGTGTACTGAAGGCAGTTTTGGCTCTGGATTGCTCGTCTAGTTCCATTTGCCAAAATCCTTTACAGAGATCTAGTGTAGAGATAATGGTTGCTGCCCCCAATAACTCTAACACAGCGTCTACCCTAGGCATAGGATACGCATCTGGGACAGTAATTTTATTGATTAGCCGATAATCAATGCAAAACCTTGTCGTTCCATCTTTTTTCGGAACCAGGACAATACTTGAGGCCCAGGGACTGATGGATTCCCTGATCACTCCTAATTCCAGCATATCTTCCACCTCCTTTTTGATCTCATTCAAAACTTTCCCATTCGCACGGTATGGCATAGATCTGATTGGGGCATGATCTCCAGTATCAATGGAATGTATAACTATACTGGTTCGGCCAGGTTTGTTGCTAAAGAGATTCCTATAGGTTTTCAAAACTCTCAGAATCTCTTCTTTTACTTCCTCCTTCACCTCCTCTGACCATTCCACTTGATCTACCCCTCCTTTGTCTTTGCTTTCCTGTACCAAATCTGGAAGTTCAGGCCCACTTCCCTCAGGGAATAAGGTAACTTGCAACACTTTTGCATCCCTGGTATGGTAAGGCTTTAACATATTTACATGAACCACTTTGCTTTTGTTTAATTGGTCTGTGGTGATTACATATGTCACTGTGTCAAGCCTTTCTCTGATGGTATATGGTCCTTCCCAGTTAGCCTGTAATTTGTC